>NC_034438.1:62631630-62714914 GCF_002078875.1 Numida meleagris
GTAGTGGGAAGTGAGAGCAAGGGAAGGGAAGGGAAGGGAAGGGAAGGGAAGGGAAGGGAAGGGAAGGGAAGGGAAGGGAAGGGATGCATTCATCTCTGACTTCATTTTTTCAGACAAAAATATTGCAATTTATGCACATTCTTCTTTGCTCATGATTTTTATTTTATCGATTGGTTAATTGCGTGGTTGACTTGAGATTCTGACAAGTTCTGAATGCATAAATATTAATAAATTCTGTGGTGCAATAAACTCACAATGTGGAGTTATGAAAATAATACTCATATCTGAGTAACCCTTGGATGAAATGACATGCTTACATTGCAAATTTTTCCTCTGGAGCGCCTACACTCACCAAGGAGCTAAGGTCAGGACTGGAGTACAGGGAGCACTGTAAACTAAGACTGATCCAAAGCTCATGAAATCTAGCATTTTAAATAATGACTTCAGTAGAATTTAAATCAGGGAGTTAATTATTTCAGAAAGCTTACACAGCTTAGTGTTACAAATTATTGCATTTATATTCTCTTGACATTATCAGTATATACTGTGATGTATAACAAGTTAACTGCTCTAAGCAATTCATAAATCTGTTAATATATGAGTGATTAAATAAATATATGTACAGTGCAAAAATAAAACGATTATTAGTGTCTCAGGGAAAACATCATTCTTCTGAACCTAGCCTTGCACCGTATTTCATCCGTGGTGTGTCTTGTTGTGTAGGACATAGAATGAAAGAGCACAATTGCCCCATAGAATGATGGACCTGTCATGTTGAGAGGTTTTCTTCTAAAAGCCAAGAAATCACTTGTCAGTGTCAAGTCACCCATCCCCAATGTGACATTCACATTGTGATTTGAAGCAAAGCTTGGAGGACAACAAAGCGGTATTGCACACTTGGATCCCATAACTGAATGTGAACAAATGTAATACTCAAGTATAGCTTTCATGATGAAATAAAAGATACCTCACCCATGAAAGGGGATTATTATCTCTGGTATAGAAGCATGACCACTCATTAAAATATCCATGGTCAAGTCCATCTCTTCCAGTGAGAGCTTCTTTTTATTCTGTGGTATTGTTTTAGTCGTCAAAGCCCATGTTTTATTTTGAATCAGACTGTGGGAATTAGAAGCGAATCCAGTCAAACTCTCATGGAACTTTCACTAGTTTTTTTGTGTGTTTTTTTTTCCTCTAATGAAACACTTCACTGATTGGTAATATTATTTGGCAAGAGTTAATATTTCTTAAGTTTTTTTTAATATGGTGAAATGAATAAAACTTTTACTGCACTGTGGATGTGTTTTTTCATTTCTGAAGGAAAACATTATTCCCAAAACAGTTCAAAAAACAGCATTAAAAAAAAAAGAGAAAAAAACCCGTACTTTTTTTGTCTTATTATTTTATCAAAAATCAAAGCAGTGAGGAAATAGTTTGATTTAAAATTATAAATATTTTATCATTGAATCATTACTACTTAATAATTTTTCAGATCTCGTATAGCTTAATTGTTCTGGCTTAGCTAAATATTTACATTTTATTTCTGTAGTGAAAATATGCACAGTATCTCAGTTACTCCTAATTATTTATTGTCAGATGCATACTGATGATACTCTTCAATACTGTGGATATTTCAGTTAAAGAAGGGTGGCCTACTTCCTATAGACAGTCCTGCTGGGAATTAACTCGTACAATTTCTGTCCTATTTTAAGTGGCTTCCCTTTTTTCCACTCACATCAGCGTAGATCAAGGAGTAACTCAGATGAGAAAAGGTATATCTTGTTACTGCCTTCAAGCATCAGTGTACAACAGACCTACTTGTAAAAGTAAATTAACCAGGGCCAGGGAGCAATCAGTACATGTGCTTATACTTAGCAGTCAGCTAGCTCCAGTAAAAAAAGGAGGTGCAATTGAAAGGGTCATGGTAACTGATTATTAAAAGAAGCATATGGATGGGTACTGGCGTGAGAGTCTGTTTTTTAAGTATAGAAATCCAAGGAGAAGACAGGAGACACATGGGAGATGTTTGGGGTGGATTTAATTCCTGTATTTGCTTTACAAACAAGCAGAAGCTCTGTTTCCATGGGTAAACACCAGTCGGATGTTTCCAAGAATGGGAAAGAATGCAAAGGCAGAACATAGTTCAAGACGGTAAGATGTCTAAGGGAGCAAATAAGAGATACATGCCTTGGTGTTCCTGGGAAGGATGTCATTGCAGGAGGTGGTGCTGTGTTAGCTTAAGTGCTCCTAGAGGGAATGGATTATTGCTAATGACATTTCTGCAATCTAACAATTACCTTCCACTCACCAAAAAGCAGTATAAACAATAATATCTAATCATTTTACTAGCTCTTCAATTTTCTTCGGGTTCATATATTACCTGGTACTTTGCCACAAATCTTCCAAGACAGGTACTCTTCAACATGGTGAAGAAATTTACACTGATGACTGTGTTCAGTTTGTAGATGCCTGTGTTCAGTAGGTAGATGCTTTATGTATGTGGGAATAAATTATAATCCCTCTGAAAGGCACACAGTAACAAAAAATCCATGTTTCTTGTAACTCTTCAGAAAGCACCCTTTGGCAAAAGAACACATTAATTCAACAGCCTCCAAGGTATTATCTATAAAAATACATCATTTCCCATATTGGATATCACCCCCAGTTAGCTTCCCCTTGGCCAGTAATGTAATAACACTTCACATATCTCAATTTGTAATTTTCTTTTGTATACATTCTTACTCCACTTCAGCTGAGGGGAATTTAACATTTATGTTCCAAGTTCTTCCATGAAGACTTACTCTTTGATTCGTATACATTCTGACAACATACTTCAAGTGCTTTATTTTAATAAGGACTGTTTTCATTACACTGTTGGGGATTTGGTGGAAGAAACACACTTGGAGAGTTGTCTACCTCTTAAAATGTAGCCAAAGGCCTTTTAGGTCCTGTTTCTTGGACCATAAAACTTATCTGTGATGACTGAATTGAGAATTCTGTTTGACCTTTTGTGACTTAATTTCACGCTTGATTTCCACTGCTGCCATTACTTTACCTCAAAGGGTACGCTGTGTCCTTTGGACAGAGGGGATATGCTCAGCAGTGCTAGGTGGATAGATGGGTGTCTGTTTTGCTCTCAACCTCACCATCTGCATAAACCAATTATATAATTTTGACACAGAACTGACTTTTGAATCCCAAAATAAAATGCACATTAGATTTCAACCTTTCTATTGTAGTGTGTGTCCAGTGTGGCTGTATAAGGTACAATAACTATGTGCTCTTTATTCATTCTTAAAATATCTTTCCCTCCAAATTTTAGTGATGGAAAAGTTGAATAGCCTATAAAAATATATTTAGTATCTTCTCATTTCACTGATTTTTCTACTGAATGTTTCTGGAAATATTGCTCTCAGGTTTACTCATGTAAACAGTGATGACTCATGTTCCATTTTATCCATTATGTACCTGTAGTCAGCTCCATCTGTCACTCCACGCTCTATTAAATGCCTCTTGTCCTTTATCTATGATGGTATAGCTGAAACAACAATGTACAGTTAAACCATAGGCACGCTATGTGCTTGCAGGTTATTAGTGCAATACCAATGCCTTCTCCTAAATCTAGGGGAAGGAATTTTGTTCCTCCAGGGCTACAGAAGGAGGAAGTTTTCTAATTTTGATCTGAAAACATTGATGCAGAAAACAGTGCTAGGGCTTTACTGTCAGCATTGTGGAAATCATTAGCAAGGGTCACTGTGGGTCTGGCAGCATTTCAGCCCTCTGGACCTTCAGGTTTTGACATTTATGCAGCAGGGAAATGGCCTTGAGTGATTCTTCATAATGCAGTATGCCATGTACTGCAATCACTTCATCATACAAGCTATCAAGGAGACTTCCACAGATAGCAAGTCTGGGGTGTTGCTGCTCAGGGCTCAGCTGCAATTTTCATTCAAGTAGTCTGAAGAGGAAAATGGGCTTTTCCTGTTTACTTTCACACCTTAATTTTTGGGTGAATTGTGGCAGATGAGATTAACAGTATTTTATCAATTAAAAAAATCATAGGTAAGTTAAAAAAAAAGTCTAAAAACGTTAAGTATGTGAATATTTTCCTACCACAAGGTAGCACAAATAGAGGTACAGGCAAAGTGGACTGAAAGCCATTAAGAAAAGTTTAAAAAATAAGAAGAAAATGAAACATTGCCTACATGTTTCAAAAGACGTTATTGCTTGAAAATAAACACATAGGGTAGTGAGGCCCCAGCAGGGGCTCCCCAGAGAAGCTGTCGGCGACCCATCCCTGGAGGCACTCAAGGCCAGGTTGGATGGGGCCCTGGGCAGACTGAGCTGATGAGGGCAGTCTGCCCACGGCTGGGGACTGGGACTGAGTGGGCTTTAAGGTCTCTTCCAACCCAGTCATTCTATGATTCTATGAATCTATGAATCTATGATTTCTCTTCTTACAAGTTCTGGACATAAAGACCTCCAGGTTCTCCACCAGTGTGATACAACAACGCTGTGCCAGCATGCAGTAGCAGGAGGTCTAATCTGAGTAACGCAACCACCTTATCACAACTGTCTTCCTTGTAGGAAAGTCTGAAGCAAGGGAAGCAGAATATGGTTATTAATGTGCCTCTGCTCCTCTGAAAATTGGAAATAAGTAGAAGTGTTTCTACAGCTCAATAGTTTCCTGTTAGCTCAGCTGGCGAGGCCAGGCAAACCTGCAACCTCCTGTGGGCCCCACACTGTGGAAACCCTTCTGACTTCTGCATAGTCAAAATCCCTTAAATCAGCTAAGCTAAAGTAAGATGATTGAAGTAAGATGATTGCTTAAGTCAGAGGGACAACTCCTGGTGAGCTATCACTTCTAAAATGTGGGAAAAGGTCCACTGCTATGGTAAGCCATACTCAGCTCTAGAAAAAAAAATTGCTGGCCTAACAAACTGTGTTTAATCTCAGAGGTTATGACTACTTCTGTTTTCTCATCTCACTAATTGGAATATAATGTCTTTCTGGGGCCTGTCTCCAATGAGGAAACATTGGCATGAAATTCTGATGGTATAAAATGTAATTAAAATGATTATTAATTATCACAGAATTACAGACTCATTAAGGTTGGCAAAAACAACCAATATCATCTAGTCCAGACATCAGTTCGGTCACCACTGTGTTTCACAATTACTTGATGAATTATCTTAGATAGCATCATTTCATATAAAAATTATCATATACTCAAAAATGCTACCTACAGCATCCTTTAAATGTTCAGTATTGTGGTTGGAGAAAGGTGCTGAGCAACAATATATTTCATTTGCCCATCAAGAAATCTTAACAACTGCATTTTACAAGTCTAACAGAGCTGAGTAGATATTCTTTGACTATCATTCCAATTGTATATTGATGCCATGTGTAGAATTATAGAATCATAGCATCACCAAGTTTGGAAAAGACCTCCAAGATCATTTAGTACAACTGTCCAACTACCACCAATATTTCTGTACTAAACCACGTCCCTTAGTGCCTCATCTAAACATTTCTTGAACACCTCCAGTGGTGGTGACTCAACCACTTCCCTGGGCAGCCTGTTCCTGTGCCTGACCACTCTTTCAGAGAAGCAGTCCAACCTGAACCTCCTCTGGCCCAACTGGATGCCATCCCTCTTGTCTTATCACTACTTACACAGAAGAAGAGGCCAACCTCCACCTCACCACAGCCTCCCTTCAGGACACTGTAGGGAGTGATTAAGTCTCTCCTGAGCCTCCTTTTCTCTAGACTGAACAATCCTAGTTTCTTCAGCCACTCCTCCAGACCCTTCACAGCTTCATTACCCTTCTTTGGACACACTCCAGGAGCTCAGTGTCTTTCTTGTAGAGAGGGGCTCAACATGAACACAGTACTCAAGTTGCAACCTCACCAGAGCTGAGTACAGGGGAGCAATAACCTCCCTGTTCCCGCTGGCAACACTATTTCTGATACAAGCCAGGATGCCATTGGCCTTCTTGGCCACCTGGGCACACTGCTGGCTCATGTTTAGCCAAGCGTTGACCAACACCCCCAGGTCCATTTTTTCCACACAGCCTTTTAGCCGCTCTGCCACAAGCCTGCAACATTGCATGAAGTTGTTGTGGCCAAACTGCAGAACCCAGCACTTGGTCTTACTGAACTTCATCCCATTGGCCTCAGCCTAGTGATCCTGCCTCTCCAGATCCCTTTGAAGAGCCTTTCTATCCTCAGGCAGATTGACACTTCCTCCCAACTTGGTATCACCTGCAAACTTACAGAGGGTGCACTCAATCCCCTCATCCAGGTCATCAATAAAGATATTAAACTGGATAGGCCCTAATACCGACACCTGGGGAATATCACTCATGTCCGGCTGGCAGCTTGATTTAACTCCATTCATAAGATTACTGTGTTATTATTTAAAAAGTTAAAATAATATGCCCATAGTTATAGGATAATTTTAGCATACATCATATTCTTTCTCTATGTTTCTCTCCCTGTCACTGTGCATTTATGAAGCTTTTTTAAGGAACTGATTTCTCGTTTTATAAGCAGACAGTATATTTCATTGGATTTTTCCCATATTTGGCTTTGAAATGAGAAAAAATTTACACAGCTTAAACCAAAGAATATTTTCTTTCTGCTGTCTCGAGATTCAAATTTCCAAATAAGAATGCATATCACTTAGCAAATTATGTCTTTTACACATACGAATGTAGAAAAGGATGTTAGAGATCAAAGGTTGTATTTTCAAACTGCTGCTTCTTCCTCTCATACAGCTTTTGTGCTCAGACTAATGACTTTAACACTTTAAATGAGGGTTCCAGATAACAAATACATTAAAAAATAAGGAATGTGCTGAGGATGTTTGGAGGTAGCACTAAAGACATACAACAAAAATAAAGATGTCACTTCTAATATTTTCACGGTGCCAGGAGCTGGCTTTTCACACCAGTCAGGATACAAAGAGTGAATAGATCCTCAAAGTCTTAATTAAAGTTGACCATTTAACATGCTTGAGCCTAAGAGCCAAAATGATCCTTACCCAAAACAAAGTTAGAACTTCCTTATCAGGAGCAAATCATTGTTTCTCACTCCTCCCCACTAGATGAAGGAAAGTGCATTACTCCCATGGATGCTGAACTCATCAGATGTCAGCACAGCAGAGCTAAACACCAATTTAAAACTTTTGTACTGGTCAACATTTTTTTCCCTGATGTGACAGACCTCTTGACTTTCCCAGCACTCAGGTGTTCAGCATGCACTTTTCCTATTAAAGAGATGTTTTTTTTTTCCCCTGATCCCAGCAAAGCACAGTCTACTGTTATTTGAATACTCTGGAGCAAATGTTGAGGTTCCTGGGTAATCATTAAGATATCTCAGTATCCCCACTGAATAATTTACTCCATCTTTGGGTGACCTTAGCTTGTTGTTTACCAGTTGTCTTGAATTATTAACTTAAGACACACTAATACAAAAGCCCTAGTGTAACAGATCTTGCTTCCAATGGGAATTAGATGTCAAGGCAGAGCTGAACCTTAATGCGTTCTAGCACTTTCAAATAAAAAGAAGACCACAGAAACCACAAGCGCTACAGAAAATAAAAGAGCCTATTTACAAAGTCAAAGCAAAGAACCGCTCAGTGAGTGGAATGGCGTCTCAGCTTGGATTACTCCAGGAATGGACTAAAATCCCTGCTGTGAGCATTCAGAATGGATATCTGGTGTCCCTCCAGCTCTCCATCTTGAGGTTACCTGACGGGTCCTATTTGCTGGAGTCCTCATTAGTCACAGAGAACAACTATTGAGGAAGTACTTGGGGGTTCTTCCACCCCAAGTATCCTGTGGTTCTGCAGCAATCCCCACAAAAATCCAAACTGCCTCTACACAAAGGTCAGTAACAGAAAGGTATTTGTTGACAAAACAAAGCTGTACAAAGGCTGCTCTGAAAGTAATGCCTCCTGTTTTATGATGTGGGCCCACGATGTCAGAGGTAGGCGTTGGTGGTATGGCACTAGAGGCTGAAACTTCCCACAAACATCCCATTACATTTTGTTGCTGTATGACTGATGGCAGCAGAGGGCCAGTCTACCAGAATAGCATCTGACATGGAAGTGAGTACGAAAAAAAGGTATGTCACTGAATTTGTCCATGTGGAAAAAATAGCACCCACTGACATTCACTGACTCTTTTGAATACTCATGGAAACCAAAGAGTGGGTGTGAGCACAGTGAGGCAGTGGATGGTGCTTTCCAGGAGTGGTAACAGCAACAGTGGATCACCTCCACTGGTGAAGATGAAGAGGCATTACTTTCAGAGCAAACTATGTAGTTTATTCTTGACTCAGATAAAAGGAAATAAAATTATCTGCAGTAATATTTCTGAAGTGCTACTCCTTCCTTCTTATATCATCAGATGGCACTGAGCTAAACCCTTTCCTCACACAGCCTGGCAAACAGTGATCATCTTGAGCATCGCTGACATTTTAGCAAGTTTTAATGATTTGTTAATGTAATTCCTGTTTTAGAAAGAATTTGAAGGTTTGGCTATCCCTTAGGTCAGAGCTTTGAGCTGAAAAGAACAGCATGAAGACCAAACAGACACACTGAAGAAGACATTGTGAGTAAACCTACGTGAAGGTTTTCACTGCTGTTATATTCGATACCATAGTTTAGACTGTACTGTTTACAATGAGTGTGGTAGGACTTTCCAGCCGAGATTGGCAATGTGTTCCATGGTCTTCAAATTGGTATGGGGCTTGGCATTACTGTATTACAAAATAATGTTGTCTTCTTCTCTGGCCTGACTCTAGAAGTTCCAGCCTCTGACTTTGTCAGTGTCACAACATGAGTGGTCAGCGTTAACAGTTAGTTTGAGATCCAGGAAACCTAGAAATTTCACCCGTCTATCTATCATTTCTTTCCTATTTTAAAAGACAATGCACATCATTTTACCCACTGGGAGATGTATCTTCAACTTTTCCTTCAGTTGAGAACTTGCATGTAATCCATGGACTGCTGTTTTGACTCCACCTTGTAGTGGCAATACCATACCTCAACACCAGTAATTATGCTGTCCAGGAAACTGTCACCTTCAGCCTCACATTGGCTCTATAGGTCCTGACAAACTTGTATACAATGTAATTTCTGTCCTACCTAAGCATTTGTGGGACTCATCTGTCACAAACTTTGCAGTATTCCAACATAGCCACCTTTGTTTCCAGTACATCGAAGCCAGTATTCAGCTCTGTACAAAATTCCCTGGTCATAATCCATTGATTTGAGCAGATGAGCTGCTCAAGACACTCTTCAATTCATGGTGTGACAGCTGTGTATGGCCATCTGGAACGTGGCTTGTCCTTCATGTTGTTGTCACCAGTGTTAAAACACACCACCGCCGCCTCACTATGCTCAAATACAGATTAAATATTCATAAATGTTCAGCAAATATTAATGAATGTCAATGAGTATCATTTTTTCCACATGAGGGAATTCAGTGACACACCTTTGCTTCACACTCACTTTCATGCCAGACACCATTTTGTCAGACGGCCCCTCTGCTGCCATCTGCTACATGACAACAAAATGTAACAGAATACTGGTGGGAAAGTTCAATCTCTACTGTCATACCACCAACATCCACCTCTGATGTCATGGGACAACATCATAAAATAGGAGCCATTACTTTCAGAGCAGCCCTCATATTTCTGAGGGAAATTTGCATGCAATACAATCAAAGATGGTACTGTGGATTATGTTATGTTATATGATGTCACCATTGCCACAGAAGATACAGAAGGTGTTCTTAAAAAACAAAATACTTGGAAGTGTATCTTGAATTTCTGTGGCAGAATATACTCCAGATGTTTGCCTTTCATACAATCTCAGACTAGAATGTGCTGAAATATTTGGCAAAGAGAAAGCAGAAGCTCATTGCAGCTGGTGATATCCTTTGATGAAATCAAGCTTCAGAAATACAATGCTACCATTCAGTGTAGGAATTATCTCATTCACTGTTGGTGAGATATGGTGTTCTCTTTGCAGTGCTCTTTCTTTATTCTCTTCTCTGAAATTTTCAGAATGGTGCAAATTCATCCCCTCCTACAATGCAATGTCTCTGTTCCCTAAGACCTACACAAAAAAAGATTTCAGCAGGGAATTGTCCCACATCTCCATCTTTTACTGTCCCATTATGCTGCCAAAATTGGCGAGGGATCTGACTATAATTTATTTATCTACAGGTAAAAACTCCCTGTCACTGAAAAATGAGATCCTGTGTGCTTTGGTCTATCTTCCTGTCAAAACTGTATTCCCAAAGGCTAATCTGGCATATGAGAATCTAAGCATTTAACTCAAACTTTACTGTTTTGAGTTTCCTCTTTAGTCTGCACTGTGCTTATCTCAGTCGTGCTTAATCATAACATAAGGTGTGATGTCTTTTAATTTTCTTTTACAACCTTCTTTAAAGAATGAAGCCATAAAAAGGGACTATGTTTTTTCAGCGTTATTTGTGCTGCAGTATTTGTACATCAATATAAGGTGAATTCATCACAACCATTAAACCACTTTCATTTGAATGTAATTTAAGTAGCTAAATAGGGACCAATCAACATCATGACAGACCGAATAACATTCCTCCAAATTTAATCAGGACCCAGGGTATCTATAAAAATAATAGATTTTGTTTTTAAGAAGATTGTTTCCATAGGTAGTGCTAGAGAGGAGGTTCCTTCCTAATGAGTTCAGGCACTGCACATTGTAATTGTCTTCCTTCTCACTCTTCAGATATTGAGATAGGTTCAATGTACACGTGCCTAAAACAGTGTTAATTTAATGGTGTTTTTTCTGTGACAATCCTGTATTTAAAGATGAACTGTGATCAGCTCTCTATCATGACCAACATCTGTAGGATAATTCTGATGATATTTTTTCTAGGGGGCTGACGGAATTGACTTAGGAACTTCCAGAATCTTCAAAAACTCACAGTCTGTGGGTGAAACATCAGAAGAGGTGAAAAAAGGAAACTTTTTAGAAGATAGGACAGGAAAAGAGAGAGTTGACTATAGTTCCTAAACTCATCAGATGAAATAATCACACTACTTGTACCAACTGGATGCTAGAAGAAAAACATAAATAATCAGGCAACATAGTAGTGCAAAGCAGAAACCTAGATAAACTAAATAAACTAGCTTTTGTTGTGATTCCATAAAGTGTGTCACTACTAGGGGAAGCATGACTTTATAATGGCTTAATTATGGCTTTAAAACCACTTTATACAACATCATTATAATCGATCTCTCAAAGAAAATGTAGTGGGCTTCTTGAAAACTTTGTGAGACATTGATTCTGGGGGGTATTAATCCATTCCTTGTTTAAGTGAAAGAATCTCTCAGGTATGATTTTATTGTTTTTATTGATTCTTATTAAGTAGATTCCAAATATTTTCATTTGATTGTAAATGTTTTCCTTAACAAACTAGATGAAGGAATAAAGTATGCATGCTAAATAGTCTACAAATATTTGTTATTAAAAAGGGCTAGTTTCAAAATGATCTTGATAGACTGGAAGGACAAAATAAGGCCAGAGGCCATACTTTCTTTTGGCATGAATTATCAAGTGAAGAAATAGAAACAGGGAGAAAGTGGTTGGAGAGAAAAGAGTTTTGGAAGTGGTGGTGGCTCACAAGTCTACCATGCAAGAAAGGACTGGCACAGTCTGAGACATCTAAATGACTTTCAACTGGAAAAACAAGTTAAATAATCCTACAGATCTGCTGATATTGTCTCAAGTGGAAATCTACACCCATTTTTTTTGGCGTAAAACTTCAAGAAGTGGCTCAGCGGAGGAAAAAGAATAATCAAAAATCCTGAAAGACAGAACTTAAGATAAATGACTGAAATTCTGCATAGCTTCTTTGAAATATCTCTTTCCCATAATTTCTTAGGAAAGACAAAGACTGAGGAAGGCCTGAAGATGAAAAAACACAAATTCAAATTTGAGATTTCCACTGAAGAAATGAGTGATCCTGATGACATCCTCCAGCAGTCCTACATCCAAATGTAACCTAAGTGACTGTTAGGTTTTCAGATTGCTACCCTTTACCATGTACTTATAGTGCTGACCCCCACGCAAAGCAAAACCTTTTCCAAATAACTCTTACATATACACAGTTTGTTAACGAGTTTCCCGCCTTTCTTCTTCCTACCATTCAGTTCTTGGTCTTCTTCTGCAGAACCGTTTGTATTTCTGCAAGTGTGTACGTGTTTGTTATTGTTAAGTGCAGTTCAAAAAATAGGCACATTCATATATATGAAATATGTATGATATCATGTACTCATAATTATAATTATATTTCAGTGTATAACCTACAAAATCTGTAAGAAATTATAGCCTTGTAATTATTGCATAAAACATAATTTCACATTACAGAACTTCTGAACACTAGGAGCATTTATATTCATTAAGCAACAAGCATATTCTCACAATTCCATATCATTATAGTAAATGGAAAACTTACAATATATATATAAATATATACACATATATATCTATAATTTGTTCTTGTTTTGTTGTCATTGATGTTGTTTTTGTTGGTCATTTATTTTGTATGTGGATTTTTTTTTCCTCAGCTCCTGTTCTTAGCATTCTTCTACAGAACTTTCACACTTTCTCCCTCAGCACTTCCTCTCCTTTGGTACATCATGCTCAAAGAAACTTTTAGCCTTGATCGAAGCAGACAGTCAGGCTGCACACTTTCAGGAAATTAACCAGCTAGAAGACCTGTCCAGAGGCTAAAAGTTTTAGACCCTAATCCTCACATTATTCTGCAGTCTCTCATTTCGTGGGGCAGCACTTTAGTTCCACTTCCATGTTTTCAGACTATTTTTCTGTGATTTGGCTGGCAGATTCATGTGCCTACTTGTAGGTATCTAACATCATCTTAAAGTTGTTTTACAGTATACATACATCCACAAGTATCCCACATGGCTTCCGTCTATGTTCCAAATAATGTAGATCTCCCATAGGTCTTGCTTACTGCTTGACAGCCTCAAACAAATGTCTCACTCGGACTTGCCTAAAATAATGTTGGGGAGAGAGACTCAGTCACCTTAATCACTCCCAATGTCTCATATTTCTTGTATGTGTAACATGCTATTACTAGAAGAATGGATTTATTCAAACCTGATGATTTTTATTTACATCTCATAATAAAAGCAAATTCATGGTATTTTCATGAAGACTAGATTATAAATTTCAAGAAGACTCATTATGTGCAACTAAAGTGCCATAATAGCACAGGGCAGGACCATGCTTAGCATCTTTCATGAAAGCCACTGTCACTGAAGAGAGGCATTTCAGCAGCTGCTCATATCCTTCCAGACTGTCACATCTGGATGGCACAAGATGAGGCAGTGTAGATACATGAGCTGGCTCTGGAGAATTAACACAGATGCAAAAAGCTGTATGGCTACATTATATACCGCATTATCTATGGTTGCTCTACCGTAGCTCATGTCCTGTTTCTCTTCTGCTGTAATATTTGCTGCTTCTAATCTTGAGACAGGATACTCACAGCTGGTGCAAACACTTCTAGAGCACAGACCATCAAGTTGCATAAACATATAGAAAGTGTCTGAACTGTCTCATTGTTTGCAAAGCTTTTTCTCTTGCTCCCATGCACACTGTGAAACTACCAACAAACCATTTTCATTTGAAGCAAGTATGACTCAACAGACTTCAGGCTTCTCCTCTCTTAATATTAGATGCATTTAGTGCATGCACTGGATTAAATTACATTCCCCTTGGTGCTCTTATCTGCTGAGGCTTCAACAAACTTTTTCACTTCCCTACTAATCAGGGAGCTACATCCCCTGCCATAAATAAATAAATTGCAGAGAGCATCCTGAGAAGGACAAGTCATCACAGGGTACCCTATCCCTGACATGAGCAGGTGTGAGAAGGAATTCATCACAGCTGAGCATTTTATGAGGTCACACAGCTACAGGATGAGAGGAAATGGTTTTAAACTGAAAGAGGATAGATTTAGGCTAGATATTAGGAAGCAATTCTTTACTGTGAGGGTAGTGAGACACTGGAACAGGTTGTCCAGAGGTTGTGAATTCTCATTCCCTGGAGCTGTTCAAGGCCGGGCTGGATGGGGCTTTGAGCAACCTGGTCTAGAGGGAGGTGTCCCTGCCTATAGCTGCAGGGATTGGAACTAGATGATCTTAAATGTCCCTTCCAACCCAAGACATTCTATGATTCTATAATTTCATTCCTCATCCCTTTGCCCTCTGATATCAGTGCAGCAGCATGAGAAAAATGAAAATAATATGACAGGCTACACTTCTGCATAGGACTTATTCCTCTCAGAAGAGTAATGAAATGCAAAGATACCTGAGATATTGCAGTGACAATGATGCAGTCATATCCAGTCTCTCAGACTTCAGGGGAAAAAAAATGAAATGCAATCAGTCATTACATAAAAAGAACTATTCTAGGTTATATCCTCCTTGATTTGATTCAAGGAAAAGACAACGTTCTATAGCAGAAAGGGCTGTATAATAAATAGCTTTTTGGCTTACATCAGTATTTATCATTCGAGGATTATAAAAGGTATGTGCACATACCTAAGTTGAGTCTAGGTGATGACACTCAAGAAAGTAAAGGTGATTTTATTCAAAAGTAGGATGCCTTTGAAGAGACTCACATTTTCCTCCAACCATACATAAGCACTCTCCCTACTCCGCTCCTTGTGGTGCTGTGATTCTGGAGTAAAAGTGCCTTGACTCATTGACTTTCGCTTGCAGAATTTTAAGAGTCTAAGCACTCATTTAACATCTGTGATTCAACTTTCTTAAATGTTCTAAGGTAGATAAACCTTCAGGAGCTTACACACAAAGCTAAGACTCTGAGGCCCAATGTCATATTCTCAAGAACACACAAGAATCCCCTAATTCTTAATAGGAAAGATTCTAAATATCTGCTGTTCTGTTCTTAGTCTTTTCAGTTGGCAAGCACTAAATTAATTCCTATGGTTCATTATCTTGACTAAATAACAGCTGTTGATTTTAAGAATGCAGCTCCTCCACAATATCCTCTAAAATCACAGGTCGGGTTATTCTGCTATTCAAGACCTTCACATCTGATCCCCAAGAGAGATCAGCAAATAAACCTTTCACCCTCATAACACAAATCATTCTTCCAGGTCCTTCAGCAAATAGCATCATTTGATTTATAGCAATGAAGCATATCAGGAGGAGAATCAGATGTAAGAATTGTCAACAGTAGATATTGTCACAACCAGAAGCCACTAATTGCATAGCAATAAATCTGCTTTCAGAAGCGCGGCACAGCACTCAGGACCTCCACAGGTTGCTGAGTAGCAATGGTAGTTGTACATAGCAACTTCTTTTCCTGTTTAAATAAATCACAAGTGCCAAGAGACTGTATCAATAAATCACAGGCAAGAACAATTTGGAACTTCATTCAAGGTGGTATTTCACATTCACAGCCAGCTTTTACTTGGCCTCTCATTTTATTTTTTTGCTAATATTTCAGTTTGGTCAATTTCTGTATTTGGTTTCCCACACAGGATTCTCTTATACCTCTGACAAAAAAGCTTAGCAGAATTGTTCTTTATTTAAGTAGATTGCTCTGAAAATAATGCCTTCTATTTATTTCCATGGAAACTACAATAGACAAAAGGAACACAGAAACACTACACGACAGAGCAAATTCTCAGCTACAGTGCACTATTTTTCAGCATATTCATCACCACTAGCTGTGCATTTTCCTCAGTAGTGAACAAGAGCCTGCATGCTGTACCCATAATAATCTGCACGGCAGTCCAGAACATGGCTTGTCTTTCATGTCACTGCCTCCACTGCTGAAACACACACTCACCACCTCACTGTGCTCACATCTGCAGGTTGGTCTCCATCAGAGTGAATGTCACCAAATGTGATTTCTTCCGCACAGAGGAATGCAATGATACACTTTTGCTTCATACTCACTTCCATGTCAGACACCATTTTGTCATACTGCTCCTCTGCTGACATCTGTTACACGGCAACAAAATGTAACAGAATATTGATGAGAAGATTTAGCCTCTACTGCTGTACCACTAACATCTTCCTCTGACTTCACGGGCCAACATCATAAAGTAGGCGGCATTATTTTCAGTGCAGACCTTGTACACTAAAATAACACTAGTTGGCAGAGAACAAGCTTCTTTTTTAAAAAAGATGGGGTCTCGGTGTGCAAATGGCGCAGGTGCAGTCTGACCTCCACTTGCAGATGCCATCTGACACAACCTGTTCTGCAATAACGCCCATATGAATGGTGAAACCTCACTCCTACTTGTCTTCTCTTTCTAGATGCACATGGCTCCAGTGCAAGGAAGATGAAAACCTTCTCAACAACCTACTCGGACAGCTGAGTTGTCAGCTTGAAAAAAGTTGTACAAGTCAATATTCTGTTGAAGTCAGCATTCATTTTCCCTCCAAAACTAGGAAATGCTGCATCCTCAGAAGAGGAAACTTCACATGTGAGTGAAGAAACCAAGAGGAAGCAGTACCACAGGAGGTAAGCAATGCAATGATCTTTTTAGCATAGCAGTGCAGGCAAAGTGTGGGAATGCTGCCCCCCACCCCAGGGGAATGGAAATTTGGACTCTTTCTGATGACAGAGGGATCAACAAGATCAGAGGAAAGTGGAATAGCAGCTGAAACAACAGGAACAATAGAAGCAGCAGAGAGAGAAGAGGAAATGGAAATGAGGAGCAGAGATGGCTAAAGCAGACAGGAACAATTCAGGCTTTATTTCCTGAAATTTGGGATTTGAAATTTTCTCTCAATAAGCAGCATTTTAGGCAACAGGAATGAGAAATGTTCTGATAAACTCTTTCAACATGATGAATATCAGAAACTAGTTATGAAGTACCATCCTGCATTCAGAATTAGTCATATATTCTTTGTACCTCTAAATTTGTTTTTGCACTGTTTACTTCTAAGAAATTATAGTACAGAGTACACAGACAGAGCAAGTAGTGTCTTGCACTTTTTGGAATCATTGTTTTCACTGCATTTTGTTGCTGAATCTATCAGTGCTGCAACTGAACTTTTGGAATAAAAATATTGACTTTCTATTACCTGTTGGTTTAACCAGTCATTGGTGTCCAAGCAAAAGATTTGTACTTGCTCCCCACTTGAAAATTGCTAGTAATATTTTATTGATTTGCTTTTTTCAGAAAACTAAAGGCAAAACTGCCTGCGAATTGCAGTCAGATCCAGAGCACAGAACAATTTCCATTTGCAGGACATTTTCTGATAATATTTTGGAATGAAGTAATGGCAAAGTGTCACAGAAGAACAAGTATGAACTGATCCTGTTGGTTTCTTTCTCCTTTTCTCCTTTGTCACTTATTTTCATGACTACAGTTTCTTCTGTTTAGGATGTTATCTTATTAGCATTAAGTTCCCAACTGAACTAATGCTAGCAGATCATTCCCCTGGATGATTCCTTTAAATATATTTCAGGTATCCTCTCTGATTTTGCCTGATACTAGATTTCAGACTCCAAATTCTGACTTTTTTTTTTTTTTTTATATACTTCCCTAAAATTTCTCCATGTTCTTCCAAATTGTTCTGCTGAAAACTTCTAGACTACACTGGTTTGTCAATGAAAATCTGGATCTTGATTAAAGAATATTATTTATAAAAGCAACAGACAAATCCAGAAAGCTTGGTTGTTTGGCTCACTGATTGTCATAAAATGTCATCTCTCCAGGAAATACTTTAAGTAGAAGCTGAAATATATTTTATTGGGATCACCAGGTCTGAACTGAGGAAGATGGTGGCTGGGAGGAGGTTGCTAGCACCACAGCATCTCAGCTCACCACCTCTGTAACCACAAGAGTTGAAGCCCCTTAAAAGAGGGCTGCTACAATTGGGCCATGGGTCAAGCGAATTGTTTTGGCCATATATGGCCTTGAAGATTCCTGTTACAGAAGCAAGGTAAAATATTGCCTTCCTTGTCCATTCAAAATTAACACATAGGAATGGGGCTGCCAACATTGTATTAGACATAAAATAATAAATGCCACCTTCATTTACTTATACTTACTTCTTCAGCTTTTAGATGTCTTGATGAGTGTGTTTTGGTCATATTTCCTAACTTTGCTCTGCAACCACGGGGACTAAAAAAGAAAGAAATTCTGATGTATCATAAGGCAAAAAATCTCTTTCTTGATGGCACCTGTATTTGCTTTCAGTTTCAGAATTTTCTGTATCCCATTTCATGATTATTATCATTTTGAGAAATCTTCTTTAAAAGCTTGAGTGTGATGAATGTCTATGGTCCATTTCTTTCCAATTAAAATAAAAAAAAATTATGATGTTCTCAGGTGAGCTGAATTTTTGGAAATCTATAATTCCTGGACATAGATACTCCTCTGGGCAGTGGCAGATTTAAGTACCAGGTAAGCTATGGTGTAAGTAAACACCTGGGATAATTTGAAAGGGACTGTACTATTTATACCTCATAAATATTTGTCACTGTACAGCCTTCCTAAGATTACAAGCCACAACTCTCTCCCCACTCCTAATAAGCAGACAGCAATGTGAGCAGTAAATTCTGGGTGATGAGCAATCACAGTACTCAGAATTAGTAGCCAAATGCCTGAACACTCCTATAGCACTAAGACTTGTTAAACAATATTTTACACTTGTTAGTGTATCTTCTTCACTTAGTGCATCTTCTGAGAGCAGCTGTGACTAGTTTGCCCTGCACAGACTCTGCTTCAGAGCATCCCTGGAGTACCTCTGCTGTGGGTGGCATGGTGATTATGTCCTTTCTCCCATACGAATTTAATTAGGTGGCCTGACCAACACGGACATGAATATGGTGTTCCTCAGAAAATAAATTATAGAAACTTTCATCAGTTCTGGCCTGTTAAATATGAACTGACTGCTTTCAATTTCTACTTCAAAACAGTTTTTCATTTTAAAGCTTTCTTCCACAATGGCTAGTGGGATTGCAACATAAACAAACTGTATGTTAGAAATCCATTCACAGAGGAAATAATGTGCTGTAAATCTTGAAAGAATTGATAAGAATCCAAAGCAGTCCCCAGTGCAGTTACAAAATCACAATCTCACAAAGGCAAAATAACTCCTTCCATGACTTGCTCACAAACTACTAATTCTTAGAAAAATCTGAAGTAATGGCAGCTGGTAAAATAATTAGGATCATACAGACGTAATTACATTGCACATCTGCAACTGTTCTATCACCATCAAACTAAATCGTTAAGTACCCAGAAAACAGCTGGATTAAGCCTGCTCTCAGCTCATTTTAGGATGTGGAACTGACAGCAAAATGCCTCCAGCTTGATAAATTTTCCTGGGCATTTGGATGTGGTCACAGAGGTAGCAGGAAGAACAGGAAACATTTAATCCCTTCAGCCTGGTATGGTAATAGTTATCCTTTAAACAACAGAACACAAAGAAAATGATACCTGTTATTAGATTAACATTTCAAAGAAAAATATAATTAAATATCAGCTTTCTTTCTTTTTGGGGTTGCACGGAGCTCAGGCCAGAGAATACTCAGTTATCATGTCTGATATGATTTAGACTTAGAGCATGAAATGTAATTTCCTTCCTTCTGGCCCAGTTTCTGATCTTCAGGGGAATTTCAAGTAGGGAATCTCCCCAGACAGACAGAATGCTGCCTAAGCACATACAGAGTCCTTTCCTTGAAGAGCTTATATTCAGAAAGTCAGAAGACAGACTGTAAGAGACAGTAGGCTGGATAAAGTCTCCAAAATCAAGAATCTTACTAATACAGTGTTTTGTATTACTTAAAAGATTTTGTGACAGTTTTGCTGGTCAAAGTGTCTTTGTACACCGTCTCCAGGGCCCACATCCATGCAATTGAATTTCATCATTATCTAGGGATTTTTACGCACAACCATACTTAAACCAAAAGAGTACTTAATGGGATGTGGCATTTCTTGAGATTAGGAAGGAAAAGAGACCATCAATCCAAATTCAAAATATGCTGCTCATTTTATGGTTGCTCAAAATAACAGCTCTTGGAAGACCCACATACATTACCAGTGCCACAGAACTAAGTAGCTAGAACTGATCAGAAACAAAATATTACGTGTAAACGAAACCTACAAATCTTGCAAAACACACAGAAGTATGTTGTTAAGCAAAGGGGAATTTCTTATTACTTTTCCCAGCAAGAAGAGCAGTTGAGTAAGGGACTCACAGACACTGTCAGAGATGTACTTTCAGTCATGGTCTCAAGAACTACAAGAAAACACCAGAAAACAAAAGATTTCTTCTCTGAGGATATATGTGAGAATGAAAGGCAGTAACAAAACATCATGAAAATTCCATGTAGACTAAAATGTCCTCATAATTCTGATAAAGAGAAATAAAACAAAAAATCTGTTCTTTTACTCAAGCATAAATTACCTATGCTCATTTACTGTCATTCACAAAAGACCACTCACCAAGAGAAACTCAAAGAAACATTTCATGTGGTTGAACGAAGCTTACACTAGGTATCTTACAAGGAAAGCACTGCATCTACTTTTGTCATTTTGACTCATATCTCCAAAAACTCAATATTATTCATGCTCTAAAGATTAGATGGAGGTGTCAGATTGGTGACAAGAAGAGCATTTGCCCTTTCTGTATAACTCAGTAATGAAATTTCTGTTAATAAATGTCTCTTCTTTTGCCCCTTGATGAGTTGGGAAATTTTCTACATCACCAGGCTTTCAGGCACTTTATCTTCACACTTAGAAGAGGTAACTCAAAGTCTGTGACACAGCACACAACAACAACAAAAGTGTTTTTTCTTACTATAGTCTCAGTAAAATTCTGTGAAAGAAGCGTTCAGGAAGCAAAACAGACATCTGAAGTTTTACTACTACCTACTGTAACAGAAATTTTTCACTGTTACAAGGAATGTTTTTCTGCCACAAATACGTAAAGAAACAGCAAGGTTGTCACTCTCTTTCCAGCAACTACTAAATTTGCATCTTCGTGATTTGAAAATAAGTTTTATCTTAACTGGAGATAGACACTCTCTGTGGAGCATTTATGTTATAGCTTTCCTAATGCAGAATACACATGGGAGATCAATAACTCCTTTCCCATGCATCATTCCTTTCCTCAAACTCTGTTTCTTTCCTCAAGACTTTTCCCCAGACAATTAGCTATCTGCTTAGTCCCCTTAACTATCCATTTCTGCAGTAAATAAAATATGCTGATAGTGTCTTCAGGATGTGAATTACCATAAGAATATAAAACTATATTCAATATAAAAAAATTGCCACAGACTATAAGAAAGGAATAAAAGAGAGTTAGTGGAAAACTCCATAGCTGTGATTTCGCATAAGGTCAAGATACAAAAGACATTAGTAATAACTTATATCAATAAAAGCAACTAAGCATATGAGCTGGTGAAATGGCATACAGTGTTTTGGGGTTTTTTTGTGGAAAAGAGCATTCTCTACATCAGAGGGAGTATTATGAAGCCAGAATGAGGGATGGACATACACATACTTGAATTCAAAACAGTATTTATATTTCATGAGTAGACTAAAGCACCAAAGTGAAAGAAAAAAAAAAGGTGCTTTACAAGAAAAATGTTTATTATCTTAAAAAGAGAACGTGTGCATACTGAAAGAAAGGCAGAATGTGCTGCACATAGCTGGAGATTTTGGATGCTTACAGTAACCTTAATCACAAATATTCTTCCTGAAGCCAGGAGAGGTGCAAAAGGCACCAGATTAAACCCAATTCCTCTGGATCAGAACCAGGCCTCATCTGCCTTCCCCAAGAAGGATCTGAGTTACATAAGCTCCACACAGACAAGGGAGCATAACTGTGAGATATGGCTGGTTTGTTTAGTTCTGGATCTTTGAGCCCATAACCATGAAGGTTTTGCAAAACAAAGTGGGAAGGTTAAATGGTTAGTAAAGCCTTTTCATTTTGCTATGCTGTTGCAAGTTACATTGTGACCTAAAAGAAAATCTCAGTTATTCTTTTATCCTTTGAGACCACACTATAAACAAATAAAGAAAAAATATAAGAAAGCTGTGGTCTTCAAAGAGACCGCTTGAAGGGCAATGGATGCTATCAGTACAGATAAGAGCTCACAAGAAGATCATGTCTAGACAGCCAGGTGCAGACAGCTGTGCATCCGGTCCACCTGCATTTCTAGTTGTCCTACTGGAGAGCAAGTCTGGTCTGGAAGCACTGCAGCTCACAGCCAGCTGGTGTTGTGTGCTGCAGATCAAATACCTCACAATATCCGCAAAGGGATTCCTCAAGATGCTCTAAAAATTGGATGTTCTTGCCTGTGTTCAAAAATGAAGAGATGCGATTAGGCATGGGACAGAAATGAAGGTAGCATCAGTAAAACTAATAATCCTACTTGCCCTGAGGCAATGATTCAGTATACTTTAGACCTGAATTGCCCTTCTCAGATACGTGTTTGCTGGAAAAATGTAAAGCAACGATGCCTTAGATGTAAAAGCATATAGATCTTTAGCTAGATTATAAAAAGTGTTGCTAGGTTTCTTATCTTCCTTTTTTTTTTTCTTTAACTACATCAACCCTTCCAATAGAAAGATCAATCTTAATTTTACAAAGTAATTGTTACAAGTCCTAAATGTTACCTGCCAGGTCCTGACTCCAGTTCTCTCTGCACCTGGTTAAAGAATGACATTCTCAAAGAAATTGTGCATTTTTTCCCCAGACTCACTAAAACTTCTCATTTTAGATTTAATTTCTGCATCTCTGACCTCTGATTCTTCCAGTATAGTGAGGATCTCAGCAGTTGGAATCCAGCTACCAAGAATATAATTCACTGGTTCTTCATGGAGAGGGTAATCAGGTACTGGAACAGGCTTGCCAGGGATGTGGTCATCACACCAAGCCTACTGGAATTCACGAACCATTTGATACAGTTTAATGTTCTGTGAAGAGCCAGAAGTTGGACTGGATGATCCTTGTGGGTCCCTTCCAGTGCAGGATATTCAGTACTATTCAGGTTTGTTCTGTAGCAGAGATTTAGTCTGGGATTCATTTAGCCCCATTTTTGTACTTTGGTTGCTCAGCTTCCAGTCTAAATTATTTATCTCAATTCAATAGTCTGTAGTCATCAGAGGGACAGATGGGAGGTATATTCTATTTGAAGATAGTGAGCTGAAACTTCTGAAGGTGAACAACATTCTCCAGAAACAACAGGAGGAGACCAAGAAGTTTAGATTACATTAGATACTTACTCTTTGAACAACTAGTGGTCATCATATGATGACCCTGTAACTCAGTGCCTAGTAAGTTCTGTATCCACAAAGCATGCAATTTCTGCCCCAAATGAGCAGCCAAAAGGTACGACACACAGGAAAAAATGAGGCAATTATTGGCATGATAAAAATCTGACACAGCATGTAAGAACATAACTAGTTTAGATTTAGCATGTCATGGTGAAAAGAAGGTGGCAGTCTTGTGGTACTAGGAGTACCCTGTAAGAATGAGTTGGTGGTAGGAAGTAAAAGAAAGTTCCTGAGAACATCCTTCAGAAATTGGTAATACAGATTTTCATGATTTGGACCATGCAGCCTAGCATCAGCTGGAAACAGCAGCGTAAACCTACCAGAGTTCACTTTGTGGACTTCTGTGGAGATCCTCCTGAATTAGATTCAGTCCTTTATTCTCTCATCTTTTGTCTGAAAATGCATCTGATATATAAGTGTATCTTATTACAGCCACACATTCAGCTGCTGCTTATTTTTACAACAGGGGGAATATCCGTCCATTTACTAAGGTGAACATGAATGTCTTATTTTATTTACTGTTTAAAAAAAGAGAGAGAGAGAGAGAGAGGAAGAAAGAAATCTCTTCCCCCCTGCCATTCAAGAAGAGAAAGAAGAATAAATAAACTTTCATATCCACTTTCAGGTTCATGCTGATCGCAGCACATAACTAGCTTTGGGTACTGTGAATGCTATTCAACATCTGCTCTATTGAGTTTGCATGTGATGGTATGTTGATTTGAGCAGCATGACAAATGCAATAGCCTGAACTTCCTCCAAAGACAGAGAGAGGATTGCTAAGTGCCTCCTGTTTGAACTAACAAATAATTTAACAACAACACAAGTACAAAACTTATTCATTTGAAAAAAAATATTGTTGTCTAGGAATTGAAATGTCCCAGATTAAAAAACAAACAAACAAATAACAGGAACTTAGACTGCAAAGTACATGGAAGGAGATAGAACATCAGAACCAAGACATCAGCCATAAGGGCCACATGTTTTCAGCTGTATAAAAAGTGATAATGACTAAGAAGGTATGTAATAGTTGACAAGGATGAGAAGGGGTGAATCCAAGCTTGTAAGGAAATAACTTTATGGGAGAGAGAAATCTCAACATAGGTTATGACTACAGCTAGGACACTCACCTGGGATGGGACACAATATTCAATGAAGATTTGTACACACAGAGTCTTGCTCTATCTCCTGTTACTTATCCCTCACTTCTTGCCTTAATTAGAGAAAGTGAATAAAGGTTTAGGCAGTTCTCTGATTTAATTAAGGGTTAACTGCAAGGCCAGGTGCATGTATCCCATGTATTATGGGAAAATATTCTGAAGAACATGAAAGTCTCATAGATAAATATGTTTTACAGTTATGTGAAAATGAAATACACCATTGTTTCGTGCCTGCAAATGTTTTTGGTAAATACAGAAATCTTGTAAAATTTCTGGTAAGGGTACTCATCCTAACGCAAAATCTCTAAAGTTAATTCAGTGAGTGCATGTACTTCATTCTACTGCTACGAAGACAAACTTCATGGCAGCAAAATGTATCTCTAAAGAAACCTCTACCAGTATTAGTTGTAGCCACAGTGCGAGTGGAAAGCATCCAGAAGTTTACCTCTCTGTTTAATACTGGTTATACAGAGACTACGGCGTGCTCTTACATTATACAGATTCAAATGCTTTCATCCTGGCTGTAATATATTTTAACTCTACTGCAACAAAACATGAGTCAATTCTGAAGTCTCTTTGGGCAGTCTTCCTGGAAAAATAAAAAACAAACAAAACAAAACAAAACAAAACAAATAAAACTTAATTTATTCCTCTGCCAGTAAGAAATCTGACACCAAGCAGAAGTCACTTGTCTTGAGAAACTTGATCTTAGCCTGTTGTTGAAGTACCTTTGGCTGGGTTGGCTATCTTTTGTCCAGGAGATCAGGAATGTTGGGAAGAACCAAGAAGTTGGTTATATCAAGCTACCCAAATGATGCATAGAGCTGTTTCCAGGTATCAGCATTTGTGTTATCATAGCACAGATATATGATGTCTGATATCTAGGTATCTGTGCTAGAGATACAACAACTTACAGAAGTACATAAAGAGCTCACACAGCTAAGCTGTTATCTATCTTATCCTCTTTCCTCCTAATCTTTCATTTTCCACAATTTTCCAGCTGTCCATGTAGGTATGGACAGCTGACCATTGCACTAAAAAACTGAGTGTCTACCACCAGTAATATTAATCCAGATTACAATGCAAGACAAGAGATCAAAGTGGAAGCCCTGGATAAAAGCCTGATTGATCATTACAGATAGAGTAATCCTAACTGTAGTTTGTGCAGACACATGTTCAGAGAAGCTCGCCATGTTGCTCTGCTCTACATCTACCACTCATTTGTTTTTCTGACTATAAGAAACTGTACGCATCTTCAAAAATCTTAACTCACTTTAGAGGATGATTTTTGATGTAAGTCTCTGGAGATCATCTCTCTGGAGATGACAGTAACCTTCTGGGTTTTTTGATAACTAGGGTGCTTAGTCCATGAAGTATTGAGGAAATTATGTACAGAACTACTTCTCCTGCCACAGTCCTTAAAATAACAAAAGCAAGTTAAGCATCACCATCATTTGGCTGTGACACATTTGGAATAAATTTTGGACTGGATCATGGATTAGTACAGTCTCATCTGAAAGCATTCTGAAGAATATCGACATCATCAAAACTGCAAAGCCAAACAGCTGTGGTAAGAGAAAGAGGAGCCCATCACAGGGCAGCAAGTGGCTCAAAAAAGCTCAAGATAGCTTTATTGGCACTGTTGGTCAGGGCTTGGTACTCAAAAATATGTCTGTAGGCATAATTCCCCTACTACGGTTAGCATTTATGAGTTTTCAGAGGCAAAATAAAAGGAAAAGTCAGAACAAAATGTATGGAGCAATCTTTGACAACATAGGTTTCAGATTCACTGGATGTCAGTTCCAACCACAATATCCTGGGACTTCAAAACCCTAGCTCAACACATTGACTTAGAAATGTAAGAAAACAGTCCTGTACTTGCTAGATCTTTGACAGAGACAAAGAGTGCGAAAGAAAAACAAAAAATCTTGTTTTAGTGAAGGTACTAGGGCTACACTTCATTTTCACCCCATACACAATATGTACATGCTAATAAAGTTCTTCAGCAAACTGTACTACTCATGGTGGAAATAGAGTTACGATTTGCCTGTGGCCACATAGGTGTTGAATTTGTTTTTTTCACAGCATGTCTAAGCAAAACAAGCCAACCCATCTATTTATATGCAGTAAATCCCTCTCCTCACCCCCACAACTTGACAGAGATAAGACTGAAAGACCTGAGTGCAGGCATTGCCAGTACATCCTAGCTTGTTGGTGCAGGCTTGAAGGTAAATAAAACATCTTAGTCAAGAATGCTGACAATGAGCACCACAGCAAGACCAACAGCACCAATGTACTGCTGTCATGTCCGAGATGCAGACTGCAGATAATACTCATAAAAGTTTTTGAGTAATAGTTATGTTCTACCTCATTACAGTCTCTTACATGATGACTCTCGTTCTGAGGCAGGTGGTGCAGTTTACATTAAAATTGTAGAAATTAGACATGTAAGACCAAATGAGAGGCAGACAAGCTAAAAATAGCACAGTAAAGCCAGGCATAAGCCTGCTTCCTTTTTTGAGTAAACCTTTGCATGTTCTTGGACAAATGGCAGGATTTTCTTTCACAGCCTGGGTCTAAGTAACAGTTTAGCTCTAACTGGGCCTTCAAATTAATTCTTACAAGTGTGGTCAGAATTAGTTGCTGATACATCATCAATCACTCTGTGTAATAAAAGGCTCATCCATGCATTTTTAAATCACTTGATGTAGTTTAAGTCTCCCATCTGCTTTCATTCTTCTGCCTTCAAACAAGACTGTCTCTTGCAGAGATCTAGTAGCCGAAATCATTTGTGTTCTCCTTTCTATGCAACTATTTATCCTGGTGGTTACAGCTGATACTTTCTGCAGCTTCAGGTCTGGAATTGTGTGGCTGGCTTAATTCTTCTGCTTAACAGTAAATTTTGATTGGTCTTTGAACCTATGAGTCACAAAAAAATATTGCCTAAACTTTGGGTGTTTGTACCCTGTAATGAAGTTTTTGCAACATGAAGTAACCAAGAACAAGTGATGCAGAAATCCAATGTCCTTAAGTGTGGGGGGATTGGTGATAGAAACAAAATGTTTCCAGATGCACGCTTTTTACTCCTTTCATTCTCTTTTGTTTCCAGCACAATTAAGCACCAAAGAATATTTACAAATGCACTTTTGCCACCAGGAAGCTAAGGTAATATAGCAATATTTTAGTGAGATTTGTTGACAAAGTCTTCTACAAAGGCTGGACTTTAACACAAAGAAAGCTTCTTTAATAGATTATCCCCTAGTGTTAGTGTCTTGATGCCTAGTGCTTCCAAAAGTAAACAGAGAAATCTTTGTTTAGTCTCAGTGAGGATCAAAAGATTTATTTTGCAGGGGAAAAGGACAGGTTTTGTTAATTGTAGTCGCTGGGAGAGTGCAGTGATATCCTCCTGTCTTCTTGTACGGAATATAAACTAAAAGGTTTTCAATTTCTTTTTACACAAGAACAGAAAAGAAGGTTAGAAACTAAAACCTTTCCATCTTTTTTATTCTATGAAAATACTATCAAAACGTGTTGTTGTTAACTTTTTGTGCTTGAGAAACTAGCTGACCTCTGAGATCACCATCTTATTTTTACTTCATGCAAGATAGATTCAAGTATGCGATAACAGAGAAAGCACTACATCTTCAACTTTCCTGAGATTGGCCTAAAATCACAAAATTTTATGAGAAGTGCCCTTTGGATCCTGCTAGTTTCCTTCTGGAGTTAAAGAGTATGATGGCACACTTCAGGCCAGAAGTTTATTCAGCCCAGCCTGCTGCCTAGATAGAAGCAAAGAGGAGATTCTTTAGGAGGGACACGAGGCCAGAGCAAACACCGAATCATGTTTCCCAATACACTTTCCTGCTGCAGTGCAATTTATTGACCTGGTTATTGCTTGATTAGAAATCTTATTCTCCCTGCACTAGCCTTTGCACGCATTCACCAGCTGTCTTAGGAATCTGCTTGTACATTAGGTCCCTGTAACAACACCATAGCACTGTTTAACAATGCATCCAGTAAGAAAAGAGAAAAAATAAAATACAATAAAAAAGAACAACTAGATTTGTTTTGTCTTAAAACCCAGAGCCTGGTAGTTAATGGAATTAGCTTCTTGATCTGGCCATCCGTATTGCTTCATGGATGCTAATCCTGGCTCAAGGGAGGGAGTGGGACAGCACAAGGGTCAGTGTAGGAAGACAAGGACTGCCTCTTTTGGAAGCAGCATGGATTTAGATCCACTTAAGCCTATCACGAAACCACAACTGGAGGGAGCTGCTGTGTCTCGTCTGCTGTGAGAAACTCCCTAAGCTTTTCCTCTGTGAGCATTGATACTAACAATTAATTTAGCTTTGTTCCGGTCCTTATCTCCTCCAAGCGCTTCCATTATCCTTTCATCTTCCATTGGCCTTACAGACTATTTGGAAGATAGATATGCTTGTAAGAAGGGGTTATTATTAACTTTTTTGCTTTTAAAAGTTCTTCGTTAAGGCCTTTTTGTTCTTACTTTCTTTTTTTTCCTCCCTTCTTTTTTATCTTTTTTTTTCTTTTTTTTTCTGAATATTTCCAGTTAGCCTTGGAAACCCTGGTTACACTTGCCTGCTTTCCATGCTTGGGCACAAGTTCCACTCCTTAAAGAAATTTCTTTTTCTTCTGATATCTTCCCTCACCAAACAGTCTCATTTCAACATTGTTTAATTGGCTTTTTCCTTTGAGTTTCCTCTCAAAGTTGTTTGTTTTATTTGTTGATAGGCAGTTACACTCTACCCTGAGCCTCTCTAAAAAGTTCTCCATGCCACCTGCAAGTATTCTACTCTTTTGGCTGATGCTTCCTTTTTAACAAAATTTCTCACTTTAATTAAACCTCTTTTCTTGCATTTAAAGACCACCAAATTTCTTCTTGGAGAAAAATGTAATTTGAGTATGCTGTGATTGCTATTAAACGTAGCTGTTCAGGAGCAATATTTTGAGTCAGATTCTCTGCAGTACGTATAAATTCAGCAAAACCAATTCTTCTCAGCTGCTTGTTTGCAGGAAAATGTTACTTATTGCTTCTATACTTCTTTCTCACACTTAGCTGTGACTTCATATAGAATATTTCCTATTCCTCATGTTAAAATATGCAGACATGTTCTGCTCTTCTTCACCACTTTGGTGCTTTTTGCAGGTACCAAAGCACGACTCGAGTCAAGGAACTACTGAAAGAAAATTAAACATATTGAATAGTACAAACAAGTCACGGATGCTTGTAATATTTCAACCACCTGTATGGTTCCCTGTATTAGGGAATGCCAATTTTTAGAGAGAAGGAGAAATTGAAGCATCTGAGGACGTATAGCAGTGGTAAAATAGAAAGTGGATGACAAGATAAGTGCTGCTATCTCTAGAACCAGTATACAAGATAACAGAACACAGGGTTTTGCTTTGCATCAAACCCAAGCAGAGAAAACTGAAAATCAGCAGATATACAAAGAAATACAGACAGGTTTAAGGAGGTATCTCAGGCAAGTGACAGATTTCAGCGAAGGTTCGTCTGTACCTGCAGAAGGGAAGTGAATCTGAATGAAACCTGGCAACAATACAAGGAGATAGCAGTATGGGATGTGAGCAACACAAGCATTAGAAGACCTCTGAAAGGTTCATTTGCCCTGTTTATGCAGGAAGACAGAAATATTTTCTCATGGCTAAATCATTTTGGCTAGAACAAACAAAGACATCTTCCTTGTGCTGTCCTCACAACATCACTCTTTTCTGAACATCAAGAACCATTCAGAACTCATCAGTCTTTATCACTCTTCCTTCCTTACAGTTTTTCTTTCGAAATTTGTTATTCTCTTGTATACTGACCTCTCATTCTTTCTCCTCCTTTTCCACTTGATGCCCACAGGCTTGGACAAGCAGTCAAAGGGAAGAAATGTGGAGCTCTTACACCCATAACTAGCATTTCTACAGGCAGGCAGAATACAAAACAGCAGAGGAAATGTGTAGGTGGAACTTATAAACATCCCACAGAAATCAACTGGCCTTTATGAAAAAAAAAAAAAAAACTTGGTTGGGCATCAAACTTCATCAGAAAATTCAGTGTTCTTAGACAACTGGGACACGATCAATGCCAGCTTTCCTTGTGGGCAGATTCAACTTGCATCCTGTGTTTTCTTCCTTTCTCCCTCCTTGTCCCTCATTGTGAGCACCCAGACAGCTATTCACCTTTGTCAGATCTGAAAACCTTGGCCTAAGTTTTGAAGCCCAGTACCACTGAAAAGTGAAAAAGTGTTATGTGCTGAGACATGAGCAATGCTATGGGAAGGAAAGGATCATTGCAGCTAGTATGTCCACTAGCAAACCATTATAAGCATCAGAATCAGACCTTTTCCACACCATTCTAGTTAGATCACTTACTGTGACTTTAATAACAAATTCAATAGAAAATGACATTTCCTTTGAAGAAGGTGCTCTGTATTCAGAGGTAACTTATGTATCATGGGATGTGTGGGCTGCTGTTGTAAAGGACTCCTTTTTTTTTATTGAACAGTAATGCATTGTAAACTCAGCATAAAACTCCAGCTGTCCCTTTACACACTTGGCTTTTTGGCAATCATTCCAATTTTTTTCCCTTGAATAGTCATAATTCATATATACAGCCAGACACAAACACACTTCTTTTTTCATTGGCTTTGTTCTGTTTTTGGCTGCACATTCCCTTTGGTAAAATGGGTAAAGTTGGCTTTATGAGCTATAAAACTGCAGGATGTAAGGATTCACTTGTTTTTGATGTTAGTAGTATTTTATGGATAAAGTGTGAAGAAAGCCGTATAATTGGTTTACTGGGAATAGTGCATATGCCTGAAAAGGAGGAAGTAGACCTTTAGTTTAGCATTCCTTCATGTAGCGGGTATGGCACTGCAGAGCCAGAACTGCTTCAGCTGATGCGCTAATATCCAATTAAATGAGCAGTGAGCTCTCTGCTCCCTGCCTCCCAAGTACTGACAGCTAATCAGCATCAGCAATGACCAAGTCATAAACAATAAATATAATTCAATCATTTCAGATGAACAGAGCCAGACACTGTGACCCTTCTTGTCAGTGTCACAGTTCTCCAGCTGCCCTCCTAACGTGGAGGATCATTTCGCTGCAGCAAAAGTGAAAGAAAGACCAAGCATGCACAAATGTGACTGAAAAGCTGGGGCTTTTCTTATCCTCTCCTCTTGAAAGTCTCAGTTCATTGTGAAGTATTTTATACTTCATAATTTGCCATAGGCAAAGCAGTCAAGACAGATTTTTGGCAAAAGTTTTATGTGTTTCTTACTTACAGTCTTCCAGTAGGAATTTTTTTTGTCTATGAAAATAAAAAAGTTAATCCAATGATCTGTGAATTAATAAATTAGCCTCACTACTCCCAACCTTCCAAAATAATTCAACCAAAGGCTAAAAACTAAGTCAGTTAAAACCCCATAGTAGCTCCCAGAGTAAATTCTTGCTGTTAAATAGCAGAAGCTAGACTTAAGGAGGCTTTTAGCCTACTTTAATTTGCATTTGTTGTCTTCCTCAGAGGTTACTGTAAAAAGTCCCTGTACTACCTCAAAAAACGGAAACCCCCAACAAAGTCCATGTGACTTGAAAATGATACTGCAATGGCTCCTGCAGCTATAACTCTAGTGCATATGCTCAGGCGGAGGAGAGTCCAGCACTGCAGTATGCTTCCACATATCAACATGTGTTTGGTAACAGACATTTAGCCATAACATACTCTGACCTGGTCAGGAGCCCTCTTTTTGCCCCTTTACCCATCTGGAGAAATTGTACAATGCTAACAACACATCTCCTAGAGATTTTATGTCAAGGACTCAAAGACCCAGTTGTGCTTGGTGCTTCTGCATATATCAGGAGAATAATCTTTCTCCTTCCTTTTTGTACTAATTCACTGTTTTCAGTATCTGGGACATTGGGATGAGTTGACAGTGCAGAGCTGCAAGGACACCAGCTCAATTCACAGAACAGGACAGCCACATTCATACAGTGCTGCCTCTGAGCCAGCAAGTCCCAGTAGCTGGTTGTCCACGTGTCACACATCACACATCTGATGCTGCTACCCCAGGACCAGCCAGAGGGGACATGCAGCTGCGTGTCACCACTGTGTAGCCATCAGTTCAGATTCACTCCCAGTGATATGATCATGCCCAGGTAATCCTGGTCTGTTATCGATGTCAAACAAAGAACAGAACTAGTTTACCACTACTTTAACAGCTGCTTTCACTTATTCTTACAACCGTAACATCCCTGCATATAATTTACATTCCTGCATATATCTGTCTATTTTTTGGCATCACTGAATCACTTCCAAATTTATCTTCTATTTAGTCTAATAGATGTAAAACACGATTTAGACTTTCTCTCATAAAAATGACCAAAAGCAGCTGTATCTTCACAAGCTATTGGATGAAAACCAAAGCAAAAGGTCAGTCTTACATACAGTAATGGGAGTTAATTTCAGAATACAATCCACAATAAAAAAACAACTGCATTTCTTCTTACCTGAAATACCTACAGCTATCTACTGCTATATATTTAAGATTAAAAATAAAAAAGGCTTTCATTAATTTAAGAAATTATTACATCTGAAAAAAAGAGTCCATTATTTCAAACTGTTGTAAGGAGAAAACCAGCACAGTGTAGAAAACTGTCTAGGAATTTTCCTGGCTCCTTCCTCACAGGAGATTGAAAAAGTGTGGGGCTTTGTGTTGGATCACTACAAAGGGATTAGAGGAGAGGAACAAACATCTTCCAGCTTTTCTGTGACAACTGACACCTTTAAGTGATGTTGTAATCCCACTGCAATCTTAGTCCCAGAGCCAGAAAATCTGCAGGATCCCTGGCTCCTAATACCTAAGCACATGCTTTTACAAGACATACAATGCAAGGCTTCAGTGTTGCTTACGCATTGAGTTGAAAATTTCACATTTATGGTGTTTTCCTCCATGTATTCAGTTTCCTTCACTGAGATGTTTCTTTTAAATCAGTCAACAACAGAAAGACCCCGTTGAAGAATTTTAATGTGCCATCAAGTTCCGTATCTGTATCTCCTAGTATCCTGGGATCTCCCAGATGAAACTAGATTCCAATAGTACTATGCCCATACACCTAGTTCATTTTCTGATAACTTGAGATAAACAGGGCAATATGAAATGCAGTACAGCTCCACTGCATGCTTACTGTGTCCTTTCCCAGTCTCAGGCTCCCAGCTGATATAGAACTGCTCGTGGAGGAGTCCTGTGTGAGGGAGGCTTGGGAAAAGCTACCATGACTGTGCTAGTGCTGTTTCTTTGCAGAAGGAAAAAGACTGTGTAAATAGCCACTTAATTTGCAGTTCTCTGAGGCACAGTTGGAACTAAGTGAGGATGTTAAGACTAAGCCATCTGCAGTTTGTTTAACTATCTCTTTTTTAGAGGTGAACAATAGTTTCCCAACAACACAGCCGTTAATGAGAACCAATGCTGTTCCAAAATGTTGTCGTTTTTCTTCCTTTCTTTCTTTATTTTTACTGGAAAATGTTGCCAATATTTAGGTTTCCTAAGAATTCCGGATTATCATTTTCCCTTTCACTCTCTTTCCCCAAGAGCCACTAATGGGGGAAGAATGGAAAAGAGGAAAAAGTGGGGAAGACAAAAAATCCAGATTTTCTGAACAGATATCTTTTTTGAAAAATAATGAATTGCTTCTCAGCAATAGCCATGTTATTAATGCCATATTATCTTTGGCAGGTGAAAGTGTCTGATTATCCATAAGTGGAGAAATATTTCTGTATTAAGCAATTTAGAATTTTTGTGGTTAATTATACCATTAATTTCTTGGTTGGAAAGGATTCCATTTTGTTCACATTTATACACCACAGCTAATCCAACTCAAAGCTTCAAACACACTACAAACAGGAGCTGTTCAAAGTATCTCAAAGAAAGGATATAGTGTTTATGAAGTGAGTAAATTGAGAATTTTCTTGTTAAAATGAAAATAGTCCAAGGTCTGTAGGGCTTGAATTTGCATGGGCTTCTCTTTCCCCAGACTGCAACTCCATAACTGGGCTGGAAATGAAGACAAACCAGGATATCTATGTATTATCTCAGACAACTTTCAAAGTCATTTTATAATTTACCTATTTTGTGATGATTCTCATTTCAGTGGATTTGAAACTTGATGGACTTCCACTTTGGGTCATATTTCCTGAGGCAGATCCAACTAGAAACTCTGGGATTGCACAACGTGCTTCCTGCTAGACCTCTTCCAGCTGTGGCTGTGACTGCTTCAGGAACATGTGGCAAAGGAGTATGCTAGGTAATGACTGTTAATGCAGAAAATTGCCATTTTCCATCCAGATAAGTCATCTTGTTAGGCTAGTGGTCTGTGTTTCTCAAGGACACATGCTCACAAGAGATGTGAGGAACAGATAAATAAATAAGTAAAAACAACAAAAAATGAGTATGTATATGAATGTACATATATATGTATATAAAGTAATCAAGCACTGAGTATTATCTTTCCTGGCATATCCTCCCTCTCCAGCAATCAACACAATCAGCATTTGTAAGGCTGAGATGTGAGTTGCCTAGATGCAATAGTACTAAATAACCTTTAACAGTACACGTCCCATGAATTTTTATATCTGCCATCCACAACATCCTGCATCGATGAGTTCACATTTTAGAGAGCTATCCAGAATAATTCCCAAAGCTTTTTTTTTCTGAGTGATATTAACACTGCTAAGAATCTGTCTGTACTGTATTTGTAGCAAGAGAGTTTTTCTATAGGCTGATTTTCATCCGGTTACTATCCAGTCAATGTTGCAAATTTTTTTCAAACAGTCTTTGCAAATAGCTCTAGATTCAGCTGTCTTGAACCGTTTGCATTATCAGCAAACTTTATTATGTCAATTCTTGCTTCTTTTTCAGAATATTTGTGAACTCAGTTATCACTGGTAGTTCTTAAGAGCTTGCTAAGTGACAGATCCTTATTAAAATGTACTTCACTTGATGATCTTGAAGTCTTTTTTCCAACCTGGATGATTCCACCATAGAATCATAGAATAGCTTGGGTTGAAAGGGATCTTAAAAATCATCCAGTTCCAGCCCCCCTGCCAGTTCTAGCCCCTCACCAGATCAAGTAGCCCAGAACCCCATCCAACCTGACTTTGAGCTCCTCCTGGGATGGGGCACCCACAGTTTCTCTGGACAGCCTGTGCCAGTGCTTCACCACCCTCTGAGTAACAATTTTCCACCTAACATTTAACCCAAATCTCCCCTCTTTTAGTTTAAAACCATTCCCTCTCATCCTACCACTATGAGACTGTGTAAGAAGTCTGTCTCCCTCCTGATAATAAGCTCCCTTCAAGTACTGGAAGACCACAATGAGGTCTCCCTAGAGCCTTCTCTTCTCCACACTTCCCTCTAGGAAAGCCCAGTTCTCTCAGCCTTTCTTCACAGGAGAGGTGCTCCAGATCCCTGATCATCTTCACAGCCCTCCTCTGGAGCTGTTCCAGCAGCTCCACATCTTTCTCGAGCCAGAGGCCCCAGGCCTGGACATGGTACTCCAGATGGATCTTTCTGAGGGGGACAATCACCTCTCTTTCCCTGCTGGATGCTTTTCTTTCCATTCAGTCCAGGATGCAGCTGGCCTTCAGGACTGCATGCTCACACTGTTCACTTGCTTCAGTCTTTTCATCCACAAGAAACTCCAAGTTCTTCTATCCAGGGCTGCTCTGGAGGAGTTCTCCCCGTCTGTACACATACCTGGAATTCCTGCTACCAAGGTGCAACACCCTGAACTTGGCCTTGCTGTTGTCATTAGGTTCTCATGGACCCACTTTTCAAGCCTGTCCAGGTCCTTTTAGATAGCATCCCTTCCTTCTGTCCTGTCAACACAGCTTGGAGTCATCAGCAAACTTGCTGAAGGCGCACTCAATCCTACTATTCAGGTCACTGATAAAGACAAGCATGTCCAACCCACAGCCCCTGGGCCCAGCACAGCTCACAGTGTTGCCCACCCCTCCTCATGCTATAAAGGTGGTGACCACTCCCCAAAGTAGTCCCAGGCACACGCCGATTGCTCAGCAACAGCCAAACAGTCAGTGCACTCACTACCCTCATTCTAAAAGGCTTTTTACTTATATCCAACCTGAATTTCCCCTCTTTCTGTTTGAAACCATTTCCTGCTGTCCTGTTACTACAGACTTTACTAAAGAGTCTGTCCCCTTCTTTCTTATAGCCCCTCTAGATTCTGAAAGGCCACTCTCAAGTCTCCCTGGAGCCTTCTCTTCTCCTTGCTGAACAGACAAAGCACCCTCAGCCTGTCCTCATGAGAGAAGTGTTCCACCCCTTGGATCGTTTTTGTGGCCCTTCTCTGAGCACAATCCCACAAGTCCATGTCTGTCCTGCACTGAGGACTCCACATCCGGACACAGTGCTCCAGGTCACGCCTCACCAGAGCAGAACGGAGGGGCAGGATCACCTCCCTCGCCCTGCTGGCCACACTTCTTTGGATGCAGCCCAGGGTACGGTTGGCTTTCTGGGCTGCAAGGGCACACTGCTGGCTCATGTCCAGCTTGCCAAACACCAGTACCCCCAAGTCTTTTTTGACAGGGCTGTGCTCTATCCTTCCAACCCGCAGACTGTACTGATAATGGGGGCTGCCTCTACCCATGTGCAATACCTTGCACTTGGCTTTGTCGAACCTCGTGCAGTTCTCCTGGGCCCACTACTCAGCCTGTCTAGGTCTCTCCAGATGGCATTCCACCCCTTGGGTGTGTCAACCACACCACACAGCTTGGGGTATCAAGATTGCCCCCAAAAAATCATCAGTTTACATTTGCGAGACCACTTTCAGTTGATAAAAATACATGACCTGCAAATTTTCAAATGGAACATGTAGAGTTACAATCAGTTATTCAACTAAAAAATCTAATGATGTCTCTTTACTGGACTTTCAAAATCCCCATCATAACAGAGAAAAATATTCTTCTCTTCAAAATCACACCTCATTCAGGTCATCACTTTTTGGCAGCACATATATTTTGAAAAATGTCTGTCAATGATGAAGTACAGAAAGAGTAAAATGCCATCAAAAATCTCTGATGAACACCTTGAGACCTACTAAGAATTGCAACAACTGCCATCGAACCAGACTGGTGTGTTACTATCACAAAAACAAGGTCAAATATCCCACTAGTTTTATATTTTTGTTCCTCTCTCTCTCTTTTTTTTTAACACTGTAAGAAAAATATTTAGAATTAAAAGTTTCTTTTATTTATATGTAAACAATATTGTATATATTGCAAGGGCTGCTCCAAAAGTAATGCCTCCTACTTTATTATCTTAATTCATAACATCAGAACCAGGATGTTAGTAGTATGCCAGTAGAGGTTGAATCTTCCCAGCATTCCAATACATATTCTTGCTGCATGACAGATGGCAGCAGAGAGGCAGTCTAACAAAATGTTGTCTGACATGGATGTGTGTATGAAACAAAGATATGTCAATGAATTCCTCCATGTGGAAGAAATTGTACCCATTGACATTCACTGACACTTACTGAATGTTTATAGAGACCAAACAGTGACTGTGAACACAATGAGGCAGTGGGTGATGTGTTTCAGCAGCGGTGACAGGGAATCACCTTCTCTGGTGCAGATAGTTATGAGTGCGGCATGCAGGCTCTTGTTTATTGCTGGTGAAAACACATTGGTAATAGTGGTGACTATGTTGAAAAATAGTGTTTTGTAGCTGAGAATTTGCTCCATCAATTAGTGTTGTTGTGCTATTTATAGCTGATGTTGTTTCCATGGAAATAAATAGGAGGCATTACTTTTGGAGCAATCCACATATACGTGGCCCAAGACAATTTCTGTTCACTAAATGTGGCCCAGGTAAGCCAAAAGGTTGGACAGGCATGGATAAAGATGTTGAAGACTGCTGATGCCTGGAGGACACCACTCAGTACTGGCCTCCACGTGGACATAGAGCCATTGACAACAACACTGGCTGCAACCATCCAAACAACAGTTCAAGTTATAAATTTGTATCTTTACAATTTGAAGATAAAGATGTGATGTGGGAACACACCAAAGGCCTTGCACAAGTCCAGGTAGACAGAATCAGGTGCACTTCCTTTGTCTGCTTATGCCATCGTTCCATCATAGATAGCCACCAGATTGTTCAGACATGACCTTGGTGAAGCACTTCCCACAGGTGGTCTCAAACTTGCTCTTTGCTTACCATGGGAGGGATTTTGCTCCCCCAGCCGCTGTGCTCAGGGACATGAGAGACATGGGAAGCCTGACAGAGACATGGGAAGCCTGACTATAAATTACAAGTTTGGTGATAACGACACATAATTTTCACAAGAAATGACTGTGTTGCCTTAAAAAAGGCCAATTCAAAGCTCATCTCTCACACACGTTGTATCTGAAATAATTCTGGTAACTGAGAACAGATTTCAGCTTCATCATTAAGGCATATTCTGTCTGATATAGAAATCAGTGAAGCCATTAAATAAAGTCTCCAAAAAGCATACATTTTTGCTGTGTATTTGCCCAGTCACCATATTAATATGATACGTGATTTCTTGAAAGGTGAAAGCTTTTCCACAAAGTTTTTCAGACTATTCTTTCTGTCTTCGGCTGGTGTTCCATACTGAAAATAAATAAATAAATAAAGGGTAATCCTTTTCATTTTCATTCTAAACTCAGATTTAATCCATGAATGCATATTATTACTGTAATTTGTAGGTAACATTAACATCACTGTACCCTAGTCTTTTTCTCATAGTAAAAATTAAATGAATCATACCCCAAATTTATTGGTATGCTTACTGAAAGGCAGATATCTGTTAAAACTTTGTGGCACATATACAAAGGCAACACCTCTACTGACTCCAGGACCTCTAAAAATCAGATATTTTTAAAGAAGAATAAGCATTTTTCTCCATTATTTTTTGTGCTGCCTTGGCCCTACAAAGGTAGTGAATGCTCTCAGCTGTGCCTTGAATAGTCCTTGTGTTTTCATAGTAGTTGCCCACAGAGTTAATCACATTAAAACTGTCTTATGTGCAAGTGTGTTTGACCAAGTCCGAAGAATCTCTCACCTCAAGACAGTAAGATATAAGGTCAACTCAGACTAAGTGAGTGCTCTTCTTACAGCTCAGACCACTGTGGCAACAGACATATTCAATGAAATAATAAAAATGTGGAAATATGAGCCTCAGATAAAAGTAAAAGTACTCTTAATAATACAGATCAGCCTCTAAACGCTAGCCAGGAAAAATACCACAAGCTCTTACTCAATTTCACTTTAAATATGGATTTGAAAAGTGATGCATTTCACACCAGTTCCTCCATGAATCCTTTGGGGTAACTTTGAGACACAAGCAAAGCAAGCATTGCACAACTCTCTGCCCTGAGGATGCAGAATACTGGTGGCCCCACAGTTCTTAGGGCCAGCACTGCAGGGAAGAGCCAAGCAGAGGGAACTGGGCTGTGCTGGAGTAAAGGTGATGTCACCTAGCAGCCAAAAGCCCAGATGATGAAGTTTCAAAAGCAGCAGGCTTGCCTCCACAAGCTGAGCGCTCTGTTCCCATGGTCCATTCCCCTGCACTCCTGGCCTCTGCAAACCTCCTCCTTCACAGCCCTCGGTCAGAAAAGTTCATTTTTGTGGTGGTGCTGAGAAGCCTTGAGCTATCTCTGCATGCATTTACGTATGGGTGGGGTTATTAGTGCAGCTGTGCTCGAGACACCTCTGGTGGTTTGCCTTTCTCTGATCACACAGTGTGTGAAGTGGATTCTCCAGCATTCATGCTCAGCCAATTCCAGCGTCAAAGCTGGAAGGCATGTTGGGTTTGAACTGGGAGCTCAGGAAGGAGTGAAACACAGCGTGTGGTCATTCATTCTGTCATAAAATACTTCCTCCACTGAAGCGTGACCTATCATCAGTCTGTGCAGCTCCTCCTAACTGTTAGCTATTGGAAACTTTCTTTCCTCTCTGCAGTCCATTCTGCCCAAAAGCACTAGGGAAAAAAATTCTCCATTGTCTTCATTGTACTACCAAATATGCAACAGAAAAAAAAATCCTGCTTGACATGGGAGAGGGAAAGAGAAATAGATTAAAGGAAAAGAAAAACATATGTGGATGCTCTGGAGAAGGACCAGTTTTCTAAGTAAATTATATTGATAAATAAATTATTATTATGCACACTTCGTAATAAATCATGATATACCATGTGTATCTTTGATACCAAGTATTACAAAGGCTTTACAGCCCATGAGTAAAGACACACAGTCAAATAAGAAGTGTTTGTGTGGAGTTCGGTAGTATTTAGTATTATCATCTGTATGTTAACCGGTGGAAAAGGGTGTCTTCATTACATTTGCAGATTACATCAGACAGTATCTTTGCCAGTTTGTAAGAAAGGACTTAAATTTTAGGAGATCTCTACAACCAGGCTCATTTTCTGAAATATACAGAAGGCAGAGTAAATAAACAATAAGAAGTATCAGACAGATTAAAAAAAACAACTGTGTAAACAGAAGATAGGGAGTGACTGGCTGTATCACAGCTGCGGCACTCAGCTGTGGAGATAGGAGCTGTGGGCTGTACCAGATCACAACCGCACATGAGTCCACGCTGCCACAGTGCTGGGGGACACTCTGGGAGGATGTTCAGGAAGACTGCCAAAGTCAGGACACATGAAGTAATCCCCCAAACGCACTGTGCCCTGACAAATGTTCAGATGAGGCATTATGTCCATTTCTGAGCACAGCACTTCACGTAAGATGTTGGTCAGAGAGAGGCTGGAGGACAACCCTACAAGATTTATTACACATAGTCTACAGAAAAAGCTCAGAGAATTAATGCTGTAAGAGAAAGTGGCAGAAAGCAAGGTAAAATGTTTTTGATTATCTACTTGTCTACCATAGAAGAGTCCCTTACATGCATGTAAAAGTCTCAAGGAAACTGTAGGCTAGGAAATGAGAAATATACTAAAAGATAGACTAACAAAGAGCTTAAAAGACAAAATGATGGATTAACTATGTTAACAGATTGATTAATGATGCTGCTTAAGATGCATCTCATAAGGTTGTTAAAATCTTTTCAGACTAGTATTACAGGACAGATCTTAAATATTGCTTAGACAAGAGGCTCTATTTTCTTCTACCAAACTTTATGAAGAAAATTCACATTTCTGATTCCCCTGGCTGAGGCAGGAGGGGCAAGTGAGAATAGCTGCAAAACATCTCCCAGAAGCAGGTTTCCAATATACATTGCCTTGCATTTGTTGGATATCAATATTTATGCGAAGAATGAATTCTTCTCATATAGTTATGAAAAATTAAAACACCTTTTGAGTAGGTTTCTGTGTGAGTGGTGGAAAATGAGCAGGTCAGAATGATAACAGATGAAGATTTAAAAGAATATTCTTCACTGCTGTCTTGCAGCATTTGACTGGCTGTCTTGCTCTTCACTACTTCTTGAGCTCTTATTACATGACACCATGGGACAGCACAGCCTATTAAACCCATGGTTTAAGAAACACAATAATGGAAAGTTATACCATGCATGACATAAGGACACATATTCCTGGGTTGTTTGTTCTCTATAGTGTCTAAAAGGACCCAGCCTCTGTGACTCCGTACAACCTAAGGACAAACAAAGCTGCAATAACTCACAGCTTAACGAAAGAAAATTGTGTATACTACACACATACCCTGAAACTTGCTGGGTCTTTCAAGAGAAAATTTTAGCTCAGCCAAAATGTTCAGACAAAAGGAGAGGTTTAAATCCTTTCCAGACACAGAGGCATGAAACACAAGGATATGTTCTATTTATTTAACAAGCCAGAGCTGGAGTAAGAGCCCTCACAATACAATTACAGTGGTAACAATAAAAATACAGAAAACCAAGTATTACAGCCTATGAAAGATGAAGCCAATAGTAGGATTATGGAACCAGCACGCCCAGACATTTTAATACCTATGCCAGACATAAATGCTGCATGATAATATGAACGCAATGAAACACTAGAAATCAAACTCCAAGGAACAGATGGAAAGGCAAAGCTTCTCCTGTGAAACTGCATTTCACTGAAGGCTTAAATCCCAGCTTCATGTAGAGTTGTCATCCATTAGAAGTCATCCTCAGGTCATACTCCACAGCACTTTGGAAATACTGCTTTTTCCTATTTTATGTGTGGGGAAATGAAATTTAGATGACTCTCCCATAGAAGGGGTGCTGTATTCCTTGGATAATCTGGAGATACATTGGTAACTATGCAAGGAAGAGCTGGCTGAATCACATAGAATCATAGAATCATGGAATGACTTGGGTTGGAAGGGACTTAAAGGATCATCAAATTCCAATCACCCTGCCACAGGCAGGATTGCCAGCCTCTAGATCAAGTACTAGATCAGATTGCCTCGGGCCCCATCCAACTTGGCCTTGAACATCTCCAGGGACGAGGCACCAACAGCCTCTCTGGACAACCTGTTCCAGCTCCTCTCCATTCTCTCAGTAAAAAACTTCCCCAATATCCAATCTAAATCTCCCTTCCTTTAGTTTAAGACCGTTCCCCCTTTTCATATCACTATCTACCCATGTAAAAAGTTGATTTCCCTCAAGTTTATAAACTCCCTTTAAATATCTCCCCACAGCCTTCTCTTTCCCAGACTGAACAAGCCCAGTTCCTTCAGCCTATCTTTGTAGAAGAGGTGCTCCAGCCTTCTGATCACCTTCATGGCCCTCCTGTGGACCCTCTCCAAAAGTTCCATATCTTTTCTGTGCTGGGGGCCCCAGACTTGGATGCAGTACTACAGATAAGGCCTCACAAGTGCAGAATGAAGGGGAACAATCATATCCCTCATGTTCCTGGTCACCCCTCTTCTGATGGATCCCAGGATACAATTGAACTTTCAGGCTGCAAGTTCACACTGCTGGCTCATGTTAGGTTTTTCACCAGCCACAACCCCTAAGTCCTTCTCAGCAGGGCAACTCTCAAGGAGTTCTTCTCCCAGTTCGTATACATATCTGGGATTACCTTGACGTAAGTGTAAAACCTTACACTTTGTTGAACTTCATTAAGTTCACAAGGGCCCACCTTTCAAGTTTATCAAGGTCCCTCTGGATGTCATCCCTTCCTTCTGCTGCATCAACTTCACCACTCAGTTTGGTGTCATCAGCAAACTTGCTGAGGGTGCACTCAATTCCATCACTGGTGTCACTGATAAAGATGCTGAAGAGCACTGATCCCAAGAGAGACCCCTGGGGGACACCGCTCATCACTGGCCTCCACCTGGACCCAGAGCCATTGACAACAACCCTTTGGCTGCGACCTTCCAATTCCTTATAGAATCATAGAATCACAAGTTTGGAAAGGACCTACAAGATCATCTAGTCCAACCATCCTATCACCATCACTACCCACTGAGCTACTAAATCATATCTCATAGCACCTCATCCAGACACCTCTTGAATACCACCAGTAACAGTGATTCCAACACCTCCTTGGGCAGCCCATTCCAGTGTCTGACCACTCTTTGAGAGAAAAAGTTTTGCCTTATATCTAATCTAAATCTCCCCTGATGCAACTTGTGGACATTTCCTCAGGTCCTATTTGTTGTTTAGGAAAAGATGCCGACCCCATCCTCATCCCAGTCTTCCTACAGGAAGTCGTAGAGTGCGATGAGGTCTCCCCTGAGCCTCCTCTTCTCCAGACTGAACAATCCCAGCTCCCTCAGCCGCTCCTCATAAGGTCTGTGCTCCAGACCCCTCAGCAGTTTTCATCGCCCTTCTCTGGACATGTTCCAGGGTCTCAACATCTTTCTTGTACTGAAGGTCCCAAAACTGAACGCAGTACTTGAGGTGTGGCCTCACCAGTGCTGAGTAAAGAGGGACAATTACTTCCCTACTCCTACTGGCAACAGTATTTCTGGTACAAGGCAGGATGCCATTGGCCTTCTTGGCCACTTGGGCACACTTCCAGCTCATGTTCAGCCTGGTATTGACCAACACCCCCAGATCCGTTTCCTCTTCACAGTCATCTAGCCACTCTGCCACAAGCCTATAGTGTTGCGAGGGGTTATTGTGGCCAAAGTGCAGAACCCAGCACTTGGCCTTGTTGAACCTCACCCTATTCACCTCAGCCCAGCAATCCAGCTTATCCATATCCCTCTGAAGGGCCTCCCTACCCTCAGGCAGATCAGCACTACCTCCCAACTTGGTGTCATCTGAGACAACTTATCCACCTAATAGTCCACCCTTCAAATCCTCATCTCTCCAATTTAGTGATAAGGATGTGGTGGGGCCTTGTCAAAGGCCTTGCACAAGTCCTGGTAGATGACATCAGTTGCCTTCCCTTTGTCCACCAATGCCATCACTCTATCATAGAAAGCCACCAGATCGGTCAGGCACGACCTTCCCTTGGTGAAGCTGTACTGTCTGTCTCAGATCACTCGTTTGTCCCTCATGTGCCCTAACATGTCTTCTAGGAGGATCAGCTTCATGATCTTCCCAGGCACAAAGGTGAGGCCCACAGGCCAGTGAGTATGTAAAGCCATTGCCCAAAAATATCATCAAGAGAACAGTAAAGACACTGAGACAAAAGAAACCCTGATGTTGTGACACAGGATTTTATCCACAGGTTTTTCATGCTCTGCCAAATCCAGAATTGAAAATGTAGAATAACCACAAGGGTGGATGCAAAGGGTGCAAATATAATCAAGCATAACTCTTATACGGACAGCTAATAGAAATTAGTAATGGTCCTGTCTGGTAGATAAGCAATATCTGAAGAACAAAAATCTGATGGAAAAACAATGTTTTAGATGTCAGACTCTGCTTTGTAGTAGAATGCAAGGATGCGTTGAGGTAGAGAGATTAACACCAGGATAGTAACTGACTTCTAGGGAGCTCCCCTAGGGCTGCTTCAAGATCTTGTTTAAAAGGCAAATACCATAATCCCTAGCACTTTCTCATTTTGTCCTATTCTTTTTTTCCCTTATATCAAAAAGGTCATAGAGACTTAATGGATTAAAGGACAGAGAAGAGATCAAACTGTATTATGAGAAGCTGAATGGTACTATCTTCCAGATGAAAAGGAAATATTTGAAAGAGATATTTTTAAACAGAGTACCGAAAAAAAAAGAAACAGAAATATATTTCTGATTGAGGCAATTGTTCCAGGCACCGTTTCCTTGGCAACAGTGCCAATTTAAGTGCATTTTTAATACTATACATGAGACGTGCTTTAAATTGGCTGTATCCATGAATCAAACAGCACAGAAGAAGTAGCAAGAAAGACAAACTGTTTGATTCAGAGTCAGTAGAAGCCAATAGTGAGAGTAGATGGTGTTCTAAATGGCATTAACAACGGACTGATGACTCAAGCCAAGAAGATGAGATGCACAGCCACAGCAGTCTCGTGTCTCAGCTGATGGCTGGGTTAAGAAAACATTGCAGAGATGGAAATTTGGAAGTTGAATGCATCTTGATTTCAGTGGTAGCTGATTCCATGACTGCTTCTGCAGAAAAGCAGTGTGAAGAAGCTTCATGCTGAAGCAGGTCATTATTTAAAACACCTTGAAGGTGGGGAATCTCCTCAGGGTGAGTACTAGCTTAGGAACTGTTGCAATGGAAACAGATGAATATTCATAGTACAGAAGATCTCTGCTGTTCCTACACATCTACTTTTTAAAGACCATGTAAAATTTTACAGTGACATCCCTCCGTGACTTTTGTTGATTCTTTTTCTTCAGTCAGTTTGTATGTTTCTTGTTCACTTTCTACAGGTGACAGTTCCTGTGGAAGCAATGGGACATACTGTGAAATGGAGCTCCCACAGAAGTTTGTGTTTGGAGGATCAGGACCTCTGCTGGCACTGATTTAATCAAAGGAGAGAATTTCCTCTTTTCTACTGGTCAGCACCAGACCTGAGGAAGACCTAAACTCCTTGTATTTCAGACATCAAAAGAGCTCTTTCAAGAGGAAAAAACATGGATAACTGTAAAGGAAGTTACAGCTGTTTGCCATTTAATGAAGTTAAATGCATGTGTAAATGTTTATAGACTCCAAGCTGAACTTAATTTTTTGGAAGCAAGACCTTTGCAACTTAATCACATGCTCCCCTATTTTTTTCCTAGTGGGTTGTTAGCTATGCATAACTCCTTGTGATAATCTGCAAAAGTTTCATGCATTGGAACAAACTGGAACACTATTATCTGCAGGCTTTCACAAGAGTACCATAGTGCCTTATTCCTGTAAATAGCCTTTCTGCAAGTCATCTACACAAACATGATTGGCTTGGTTTTTGATCTCATTTTTATCTCCACTTTCCTCGATATACAACTAGATACTATTTGAAAACAGTAACAGTAACAACAAGGAACCCACTCAGAGTTCTGGGCAGGGGCCAGGCACTCCTTATGGATTGAATGAATGGTTTCCTCTAAGCAAGGCAAACTTTCTGTCTCTCATCTGGAAAATATTATGTGAGCAGAAGCACAGGATCAGCTATTACTTGCCTTCAGCTGAGTCTGAAACTATTATCAGTTCAATTTTACTCTTTTAGGTAAGAAAGGAAGCAATATAAAAGTCTAAAAAAGAGGTTAAAACTGTATTTGCCATCAGGTTATTGTAAAAAAAAATTACAAAACATTATAGAAATGAAATTTAATTTTGTTATTTTTAGGAAAAAGTATTTTCATTTTACTAATGAACTAACTTACTTCCTCCAGTCCCTAAACATTCTTGTTTAGCCTAGAGTACTGACTTCATGTATACTAAATCTAATCCTCCTTACAAGAAACACTCCCTAAAAACAGCCACAGGCTCCCCTCCATACAGCTTGCTGATTTTCCTACAGACATGCAACTAGGAGAATTTACATAATAGCTTTGAAATTGCAGGCATTTTATGCTTGAGAAGAGATTGCAAGCAGTGCCTGGTTAAAGCTGTAATCAAGTAATGATGATGTATGGGATCTGAGCAAAGATCAAAGTAAATTTCTTTCCATAAATGACTGATTAATCCCAGTTAGAGCTACTATGGAAAAATCAGACGTGTGTCTGTTTTTTCCATTATATCTCACACTTGGCTTCTCTCTTAAAGACTTTCTCCTCTCTACTTTCTTGTGATTCCTTTGCCACTGTGTCGAGCCCAAGAACTCTGTTTCTGGGTGAGGAAAACAGTCTACCATTCATCTCCACTGCCTCTAGCAATGAAGAATTGCTAGCTGCTACAGTGGCACTGGATTTTAATGGCACCCTTGTAATAGAGAAGAGGAAGCAATTGACTCCCAACACAAGCTACATTGAAGGTACTGCTGCAATATTTGCTTCTCAGTGGATGAAACATCACAGAATGTCAATGGACCCCACGCAGCCTCCACCTCTGTCTCACTGGCCTCCGGACAAGATAGCTGGTGCAGAAGTGAAAGCGTTACCCAGCTCACAGACCTGGCAGACCTCCACATCCAGGCACAGGGTGGCAAGCTGGCAGACTAATAAAATGTTTTGATCGCGAATACTTTGCCTGAAGGCAAGAAGTAGCACTACTGCCACCGGCAGCTCTCTCCTCTGGATTGAAGGCACAAACCTTTACATGGGTTACCAGCACTCACACAGCAATGTGCCAGTCTCACTGCAATCCACTGAGCCCTGCAATGAAACGTTTTCCCAGTCCCTCCCCCTCTCCTCCCAGCTTAACCCGTGAAACAAAACACTCCTGTTTCCCTTTCTGTCAGACCTGGAGACTACAAGAGCCATATTTAAACTCAGATAAAATAAGGGCATGTCCCGTATGGCCAAAGTGTAAGATGTCATTTAAATAAACTTTCACAAAAATCACAAAGTGCCCTGCTATAAATGAGTGATTCTTAACGCAGCCAGCGATCAACAAACTCACTTCCTAATTAAGTGTAGGAGTGTAATGAGGAACAGGGCATCCTTTGTTTCGCCAGCTCATGTGAACTCCAGCCACAAGTCCCCAGACTCTCCTAACTCCTGCGTTCAGAGCTTGTAATTAGTACATAAGGAACCAGGTACTACAACAGCAGCCCCCTTTGACAGTGGGACCATTCACTGCCAGCCAGATGTGAAGAGCGTTCAAAGGGGGCCGACCGACTCACATATTGCGTGGCATTGTATGACACTATAATCTCTGGTTTTCAGCCCTACAATCAACAGGCACTGTCATTTTTAATGCATTCGAATTAGCTGGTAAGGTTTACAGAAAATTCATTGATGAAAGTAGAGCTACTGAGCTGTCTGAGGGCAGGTTGGTCAGTGGGCCTACTATTTCTTAAGCCAGCCCCAGCTATATTAGCAGCAGAGACTCCTGTCAGTAGAATAAAAAAATTATCAGGGCTGTGTAATTGATTTAGGGAGCTTCAAAATGTGCCTCCTCTAAATACAAAAGAAAAAGAAAAAGAAAAAGAAAACCAGAGAAATACACACAAAAGCATTACCAAAGAACAGTGAGACAAACAAGTGAACCTCTACCTGAGGCACCAGGAAGACTCCAGCAGGATCTCGTTCAAACCTCCCCATCAGCAGCCACCTCCACACTGCCAGAGGATGACCTAAGGGAACAGTGGCTTTGCTAGGTGCCCTCCATCGGAGAAGGTCCAACCTCTGATGGAGCAGATCATGTTCAGAGAGCAGGAACACTTCTATCTGCATTGCAGAGGCTCTTTGCTCAAGAGCTCCATGGCCTCCGCTGGACACTCAGCAGCAAAAGGACACATCCACTCCATCAGTCAGTACAATCAGCATGGCAGAAGGTAAAAAGTGAGAACAAAGTATTTAGTTTTAAAGAAAACAACTATATTATCAGTATTGGGTGCTCTTCTGATGGAAGGGAAATTAATTCTTTCTCTATCTTAACAGCTTTACTGTCCCACAGGCAAGACAAGATGGAGGATGAAGCTTATGTACAAAGCTCTTTCCCATTCAGTGCCCCAGCAGCTTCTTGACAACAATAAAAAATTTCACACAACACTGTAATGTAGCACTTGATGAGCAGACCAACTTTGTTCAAGTGATTTGCAAGAATGTCTCTACGGTACATGTTTAGTCACAGGCTAACAGACATTACAGAAAGGTTTGTGTGGCCAGTTTGTATTTATGAGCTCTGGCCTGGGGCCTATGTGGGCACAGTGTATAAAAAGAATAGCAGGTAACCTAATGATAATTACTGAGTTCCATCAACAAATTATGAACTGCGAATGAATCAACCTAACAAACAAGCTGGGTGCCCACAGGCTATTGTATGCTCACATTAATCATACATTAAATTACTGTAAATGTAACAGTAAACATTTTCATACAGAAATATTCAAGTTTGTTTGTAAAATAGGACAGAGAATCAAACTAAATATGTTGAATATAAATTGTGTCTTTGAATTTAATTCTAATTAATGGTGAAATAAAGAAGCAGGGGAGAATATTTTTCAAAACCTTATGCTCCATCTAGATGTCCTCAAATAAGAAATCCTTTTTGGATAAATAAGTTCTCTATTTTTATAGAGAGAAGCAGCCCCATATCCTTGCAAACAAGTAAGTCATTATCTAGAAGCAATCTTCATAATGTGAGACATTATCAAGTTGTTTGTTTTCTTTGTTTGTTTTGTAGATGAATGAGTTCAGGCTATCTCTAGAGTAATGTGGTGATGAAATCCTTCTCCATCTGGTTTGTGACTCTTAGCCACTCAGAGATAATTTACCCTACACTGCATGAAGTTATCTTAGGTTAGGCTAAATTACTTCATACAGCCATAGCACAGAGAATCAGAAACAAGAGACTTTTACAGGAGCTGTTTCTGAAACCTACAGCTGTGATGAACTCTCAGCAGGAAAGTATTGCAAATGACTTTGCAAGTCCCAGCCCACAGTGAGACTGATTTATCTTCTTAACTGGGCATACCCACAGTCTAGCGGCTTTGCTCCAGTGGTGATCTAATGATTAATAGCACAAATATAAAGGAGAAAATTGTAGCGAAGAGGAAGACAACGTTTTAAGTGACACCTCTCTTTTGGTGTAGTCCTTGATTATGTGTTCTCTGTGACATGAATAATGTTGTTTTTTATGCATTAGGTAATATCAGACACAACTTGGATTGTTCATCTGTTTATCCAAATGAAAACCAATGTGAGAAAAAGTGATGTGACACAGTCATTACAGGCTTTTTAACCACACAATTACTGAGGACTAACTAACAACCCAGACTCTTGTTATTAACATCCAAGCCGGTTCGTGTACGCTCTCAAGACACAGTACACTTGCTGGACATATGAAAGGAGGTGGACTGCAGAAGCTCATACATGTCATTTCAGGATCTGATCCATATTTTGGAAGCTTTTCCTTCTGTTGTCATGGCTGTCATGGCATGAACTCATCCAGGGTCAGCTGATGCCAGCTAAGAACATTGCAGAGGTATCAACATACCTATCCACCCAGGAACCTCACCAAAATTAGCCTAATGCATAAGCAAGAATTTCTGCATTTTAACTAAAGACTTACGTCCCCAAACCTAGAAAAGTCTGTGTTCAATATACAGTAGAAGTAGGGAGATGGGACAAGACTAGGAATTCCTATAAAAAGAGGCTGGAGCAGGTTTGTTTAAGTCAATGGATCTCTGCCACAGAGATTATTTGATCTTTTTCTTGTCTCTTTCCATTCTTTTCCACATCACACATATTTGTATTTCACATAGAATTCCTTTCTTTTTCTTCTTTCTCAAATACTTTTCCACTGTCTGCTAAGGTGAATTGTGAACTCAGAAATGCTGGCAAACAGGACATGCACTGAAAAGCTAAGAGAAGATAAATGATAAATAAAATTTCCTTCATGCCAACACCAGCACAGAAATCAAAGTCTTCTGCCAAGCAACAACTGATTTTTGTTATCCTCAGTGCTACTGTTCAAGATTGCAGTTCATTTGTTGTGATTTCTCCAGGGTCATATTTCCCTAACCAAGAGTTCTTGTTGAAAGAAGAAAGCGCTGTCCAAATTGCTTTGTCTTGTAGATATCACCCTCAAACACCTGTCCATCTACTCTTCTCCAGACACACGTAGCAAACACCCAGCTACAGGCAGCAGACGTCAGCTCCCAGCTCAGCTTACATACAGGAGACAGCAGATCTCAAACCATGGCTGTGCAAAAGTCGTACTGTGTGATAGAAGGGGGAAATGTGGCTGAACCTGATTCATCTTGCACCTCTTCGACGTGTGCGCTGACAGGCAGTAGCTGGGAGAGAAGCTGCGGTTATTGCAATGCTAACAGGTCTCTCTGTAAATCTGTCACATTAGGGGAGTCCTTACGTGACATGTGGGAGTTAAGATAGGTGAAAAACAGGAAATACACACCAACAATAAAATGGGGTTTTAATCAAAAACACACCTGGTGAAAGAAAGGAATGATTTCAGCTTGAAGAACTTCTTGCAATCCCAATCTAGGACCATCCAGATGAGCTACAAGAAACTTCAATGATCAGATCAAGATATAACCTCACCATAAGACATAATTTATTTCACATGATTGACAATCATAAATGTAAAGAAAATCCTTACTTTTCAAAATAAGGATTTCAACCTAAATCTCTTAGCACAAGATGAAAATACAACTGTGTTAGTAATTATTTCATTTAACTAATTCAATATTGCATTATACAAACTTCTTTTGTACAGAGGGATGAAAAAATAATACAGAATGGGTTTTGTGAGTTAAATATTATCTGTGAAATGTCATGGCAAGCATTTGCTGAGCTGATTTCACAAATGTCATTAGCAGGGAGAAATTCCACTGAAATTTGATTTATGCAAATCATCATCATGAAACCACACTTCAAAAAACCCCTAGCATGCACATGTTTTGTGTTTGCTAGCAAGTACCTAAGTACAACTCCAGGAACATACATTTCTCTTTGAATGTAACATCACATCTTCCACAAACCTAGGTCTTTTTCTGTACCTCCTGATCTATCTCTAAACCAGCTCATAGGACATGTCCCAACATGCTGCTCAGCGGGGATGCTATCCTGGCTCTCAGAAAGTTCTCACCAGTTTTACCACCATGGTAGCTCTTCCTATCACACTCCTCCCATCCTTCATTTCTTTCTTAAGACTGCTGATCTCATAGTTCCTGCATAGGCTACCCTGATCTATCCAATCAAACCATTTTTAAAAACTTGAGCGTTCAAGGAAAATAACTCCACAAAGTAGATTCCTTTCTTAATTTCCACAGTGTTTCAGGTATAGGTACTAATAACTTCAGAGCAAAAAAGAAACAAAAGGAGGCAGAGAGAAAGGAAGAGACATAGCCAAGGAACAGGAAGGGGTGTTTTCTGGTAAAACTGAATGTGATTCAGGCAGAAGACAAGAAAGTTAATCCATTCAGTGCTTCTCTGATTGAAAGTTTCTTGAAATAACTGCAGTTGAAAGAGAAAAAAACTGTTCTCAATACTGAAGATAACTGATAATTAAAACAAAATCTTCTTATGTTTCCATATCTCTAAGAAAGCCTCTTTTAATAGAGAAAAGTGTGGTTTCTTTATTAAAAGAAGACACCAGTCTTTACACCACTTAATAAGAAAAATCAATGTCCTTCAGAGGGTTGGGTTATTAGAACATTATTAGAATAATAATTATTCTATTACCAGCCAGTTAGCGTCTAATGCTAGCTGACATTCTTCAGACATTTGCAGGTATTGTTGGTACAGATACTCATCTGTCATATGAGATATACAAATGTTCAGATAGATTAGGCTAGTCTTAGGGAAACAGCATAACAAAATATGTTCCTGTCATAGAATGAAAAGCAAACAAACACACACTGCCATTTTTCTTGTCCCAGGTCAATTGTGCACAGACCTGTGTGAGCACCTAGTTTTGTCTGAGTGTGTAGGTTTCAAACAACAATTATAAAACACTGGAGAATTTTAAGTGGACATTTTTAGAGGTAGCACAGATTAGCTGTGGTACTGTATCTTTCTAATGTCTGTTGGAGTTCCTGAGGAAACCTCCTCCCCCACTCCTCACCCGTTTCTTTTTTCCCCAGCCTGTTCCTGTTACTGAATTAGAGAAAAGAAAAACACAGAAATGCAGCTGGTGTGAGACATCCTACAGTTAAGTGACAAATGAGACCTCCAATCGATTCAGACTGTTCACTGGATTTTGTACCCATGAACAACTGGATCAAGAACTCTTTCCTCACTATACCTAGTCTCTGTAACCTTTATTGTTATTACTATTTCCATAGTAAGAGTTATGAACCCAAAAACAGCTGAGTGACTTGCTGCAGTTATGAAGAGGAGACTTTTCCCTCCCAGAAGACCATTATGGATGGACTTGTCTCCTGAATTCCTCACTCCCATCCATAAGGGTTGATGTGTTCTAATGTTCATCAGACAAAGTCAGATAGACCATCAGTGTGCTTAACATTAAGCAACCTCTTACATTTTGCACTGATCTAAATGCTCATCACTTTCCACCTGTGCAAGTTGGTGCCTCTAGTGTGACAATAGAAGGGAAGCCTCAGTATTTCATGATCAATCAATAATTGGTCCCTCCATTACTATGAGGTTATTCCAGCAAATTCGCTGCAATCACCTCTGTTTGTGAAATTACATTTTCAGCTATGAAAGAGATGAATGGATAAATAAGGTAGTATAACCCTAGAGTTCATCATGAAGTTGATGAGCTGTTGTGCTCTGCTTAGTGGGCAGCAGGAGCAGTTTTTCAGTTAGTTCATGGGAGGTTTCTTGAGTGATGGATGTCAGGCTTCTCTTCGTTGGAAGGGTTTGGTGTTTAATGAATTATATCCTTGGTTTTTGAAGTTTTTTTGTTAATAACTTTGGAGAGTCCGACAACTTCAGAACAGGACTGAATTTCTTAGAACTGGAAATGCATAAGGAAGTCTTCAGATCACCAAGTTAGTGACAACCAATGTCCTGGTGAATTCTCTGGTACAGGGATGTTGAGATGTTTTGCTGCTACTTCGCACATGAAATCTTCCCTACAGATAATGGAAAGAGCGTCGGATGCTTTTCAGGCAATGGAATATCTTCAAAAGGAATTGCTGAAAATTACTTGAAAACAAAATAATAAAGGTATACAAATAATTTGGAGATTGTGGAAAATAAGTATGTAGTTTCGTGATTAGCATGGAGTTATTGCAGAATTTTCTTGGAATAATCAAAAAAAGATGTCTTGCTACCAAAAAGGGGTAAGGAAGAAGAATCTGCTTTATCCTAACAGATTGTTCCTCTACTTATCATCAGGCTAATTGTCTTATTGATATTTCCTGTTTTATCCTGGGTTTTCAGAGGGCCTTTCTTCTAAGACAAGATAAATTAAGGCATTTAATAACATCTTAAGCTCTACTGCAAACATTGGGCAAAAACATCTATGAAAAACTATTTGGGTGTGCAAAACACAGAAACAATAGAACTAGGAAAATGTAAAATTAGGTCTTGATCTTACAGCATCGCTTTGAACATTCGTGCCCACAAATAAATCATCTAATATATCCAAAACATATTAGAACTAGGGCACAATGTAAAACGTAAATCCTAACAGTGATTGAGGTTAATGATCTTAATCATTAAATACTTTTATTTCATTTCCCATGGGGCATAGTATAACTAAAGCTGATGGTGGTAGTGAACATTGTTGTGAAAACCACAGGCAAATTATCCAAGTAGTTACAGACACACAGGCAGCATAGCTAATAGAAATAGCTCTGAGCAGTTCTTCAAAGCATAAAGCTCCATGTAATTGCTGTCCTGCTGTCCAGCTCACACTTGAAAGATCTTTTGGTAGTTGGATTATCTGATTAGCTATTAAAGATATGACGATAGAGGAGAGGAGAGATTTCTGAGGAACGAGAATGACCCTATTTGGTAAAAATTAGTTTGTATGAGACTTCATGTTTCTACATTTGGAATTTTCTCATGTTGTTTTGTGGCTTTAAAGTACTCAAAGTCAGTGGGATTGGAGATGAGCATTGTTCCGGAGAGGGAGCCAAGAAAAATTTTCTCGCTATAAGTAGTAAGGGTAGCAGAACATTTTTTCTTGTGATTTTGTTTTTAATGCTAAAATCTAGTGGTAGAGAGAGACATGTATTATTAGAAGTTTTATCTTGCACATGGTATATAAATCTAAGGTCTTAACCACAGGTGGTTTTCTAATAACTTACGTATCTTTATGCAGGAACTGCAATATTAAACTGTCCTTGATCTATTTCATTCGTGAATAATTAAGAAAAAACACCATGACCTTTATGTTCTACTTCTCAGCTTCTGCTAAACAGCACTTGAGCCATTCCTATCATGACCCAGAATGCATTCTGGAGCTATGCTAGCAGAGCAAGATGCCCTGTAGGCTCAGCCATGGTGCATGACCATGTACCTGGCCTCAGTCCATCACAGACATGGCATATGTGGGCTGTCACCTTTCTTACTGCTTGAGGTAGCCTATTGTGCAATTGTGGGCCCATTTTTGAGTGTGGCAAGTCTAGCAGGCTCCTGCATAAACCCTGACACAAGACCTCTCCTTGCTGATGCTTCATGAAGATCTCTGTGAAATGGGCTCCCGGGTCATGCTGGGCAAGTGCCAACTTCTCATTCCTGTCCAACAGTAATGATTTTCAATTCTCTGCATACACGGTATCATTTTTTGTATTCTTTTATAAACATAGTTGGAGAACAATGAAGAGGGGAAAAAAAACATCAACTTGGAAAATATGTGGCAAATTTGAATGCAACATTCTGAAACCTTACACACATGAAAAAGCATTTGCACAATGCTCATGAGCCTCACTTTGATGACAATGTCCACGATATATTTCATCTACATTACGTGTTTGTTCCCAATTTGCAGTTTGCTCACATCCTAGAGTAGGAGTGGATGGAAGCTCCATGTCTTGGGGTCTTCTAAGTACAGCCGGTGGGAAGGAGATTCCTCAGGCTTCAGCAAAGAGCAGCATGGAGTCCAGCTCCAACAGCTCAGAGGATGGAGACTGCTGGGAGCAGAGGAAGCAGACCAGCAGGGCTTCAGTGGGATGGAAAGGAGTGTTCTGGAGGGCAACAACAATCTCTTGGAGACACATGGAGCTGGCTAGGAGATAGGGCTCGCCAGGAGACTGAAAGGGTGATGGCAGCTTTATTTACGAACCTTTTTACTTCTGTGCTGTCTGCTCTATCTGGCTTAACATTACACTGCTTGAAAAATAGGTTTTATCCTTTTTTTTCCCTCTTTCTTTTTACATTCAAATAAACTTTGTTTTCTTGTATTTAGAAGTCTTTTTAAAGGAGCTTACTACAGGGGAATGCCCTAAGCAGAGCCATCTCAGACCAGAGATGCAATTGTCATATGGCACCAGGCAAGGAACAAGGAGTCCTACTTATAATTCAAAGTGGATTCAAATTAGCAAACACAATTGTCCTCATTTTATTTAACCTGATTAAAGCTACGGCTCAAGGAAATAAAAAACAGAAATCTGACCATAAAACCTTATGAAGAGGAGTTGCATGTAGCTTCACACTCACAATATGAATCAGTAGCTAGAATACTAAGAGGAAATAACGAATGAACCGTCTCCTTTCACAATCCCCTGTTGACCAATCCATGCCCATATTATTCCATTTGTTTGACATCACTTTATTATGTTAATAGTCTTAGCCTTCAGCTCCTTTAGTTTCTGAAAACCCAGCTTAAATTGTAAACTCTTTAGATCTTTTCCTATTTGAAGAGCCTATTTTTGCTAGGGAAAGAATTCAGAACAGGAATTTTATTACTTAAATATGAACATTTCCACCTCTACATCTTCCCTTTTAGCTCCTTGTATGAGTCTTCACAGCTGTACTCCAGGGCTGCAATTGTATCGTTATGATAAGAACATTCCGATCCCACTAAGGAGTCTATAAAGTATTTCTTTCCACTGAGAGATAAATACCTAATTGTCTGTGTCTCTAGGACATCTGCAATGCAGTGTCCACTCAGGCTGCATGGACCAGTTGCTTCTTGAACTTTGAGCCACATACGAATGGAAATCCTGAGACATGAACTTAAGTCCTTCAGGTGACTTGTCAGATCATCTCAATCCTTCCCCAAACAGTATTTCACATCTCTGAATTAACATCTCCTTCAGAGATGTTAATGGATCTATATACATGTTCTGAAAAAAAAAAAAAAAAAAGCTTATTGCATTGGGAGTGGAATACATAAGGGGGGACACTGTTGAAAAGAAATTTAAAAAACAGCTTATAAAATGGACATCTGTGCCAGGAATGTTTTTCCCAGAGCCTGAAAGACCCCCAAAGAGGCAAATTTGCAATGGTCACTACTACTCTCCGAACGCCTGAGTTTTGGTAAATGAAGGAACTCCTCAGATGTAGTATACAAACTATACAAATTGCAGAGTTCCAATGTGAGATACACACACCAATCTCACTGCCTAGATATGTACAGCTCCAAACTCTTTTCACCAGAAGAATGCCGTTCCCTGCAAAGCTGAACATCTACATTTCCTGTTACAAAAAAAGGATAGTTCCTAAACTAAGGACACTGCTTACATAGTTTTTCAAAATAATAGTGAGAGGTAGAATAGGAGGTAGCATGACTCTGGGAGAAAACTTAGGACTCCCTAGCAGTTTGCTCAGTATCAGTGGTGAATGTAAAACGAGTCATTAGCTGGTGCCAGAGAAGGGCCCTAACTTCTGGTCTGCATACCTTCACTCACCTTTTTGCCCCAACAGGCATGGTGTGCTGTCAGCCACCGTTACCAAACTGCTCCAGCCCCTTTCTGCATGCTCACATTTCTAAAGCTCTTGCCTTTGTGTTTTCTGATCTCCAACCCAAGAATGCAAAATATAGTAAGTTATGCCAAGGATTCACCTCCATTGCCATTCATAAATAACACTTCGGGAATAACTGATACAATGTTAATATTTAGACATTCACATTATTTCACTTTCAAGAGGTAGCTACTGAAAGATGTTCCTCATCCTCATCCACAGTCATGCTCTATTTGGATGAGAAAACAAGACCTGAACATTGCATTATCTCAGCTCTCTTTGAACAGCCAATGGTAATTGCACAGTACATGATGTTGCAAGTAAGTTAGCTTGTGCAAAGATGGGATTTCAGAAGCTCAAGTAGTTTTACCCTAAGATACGTATTAAGACAACAATAACAATGAGAGTATAACATAAACCACATAAACCAAATTCCAGTCCCTGGGCTGATATTTATGAATGGGGACATGTTCCTGAATTAGGTATTGTTTAGACACCAAGAGAGAGCACAGATTTGCTAAAGGCTGAATAATAGTACAGATTAAACTGTTACCACGAGCTGTATTTGAGCAAAAGTACCTCCCAGCTCTACCAGACTGTATCAATAAATGACTTGAAAGACTAAAGCAGATTACAAGAAACACTCTGAAAGTATTTCCCAGCCCTTTGAAGTTGTCATAAGTAAAAGTTTATTGTCACTAGAAGTTGAAACTAAGGAAACATATCAGCGTGCAGATGTTGGAGCAGATTCATGAGATGACCCATTCTGAAGAGAGCTGTTGGGCAATGACTACGCACGGAGCTAAGAAGATATTAAAAAAAAACTTTTGAGGAAGGACTGGTGATGCTGATGCAGAAAGATGATACAAAACCATACACTGAGCATGGGACACAATCCTCATCTTCTGGTAATGCATCTACAACTCTTGTACTTTCTTTCTTGTACTGTCACCAGAGCAGCAATTAGTGTTTTGCAATCAGTTGTGCTTTACACAAAAATTGTACCCATGCACTGGCACAAAAATCTACCTCCACAAGTGCTTGCTTCATTGAAAGAAAACACAGTTAATAACAATAAAGCAAATAGAAGGCAAGAAATCATTTTCAGTCACATAATCTATCAGATTGTATCAGCTCTGTAGTCACTGATGAATTACTTAAGCTGAATGTTTACATAGAACTATAGCTTCAAACCGCACCAATAACAGGGCTCATAATTCCATTGTCTGCCATTGAGAAAATATAATCTACCTAAGAAAGTACCAAAAGATTCTCAGTTTTTCATAGCAAGTGTAATTGTTGCATAAGGAAGACAAGATACTTTAAGCATCAATAGGCAGAACAAGTTGAATGAGACACTTTTTGGAATTAAAATTGGAGCAGACTTATATCAGTGCTGCCAGAAGAGACTTCACAGACTCATCAGTCAGCAGCATCTTGTGGCTGAGGTGTGAAACTGGCATAACCGAGCTCCCACGCATCCCAGTCTGTCTGAAGGGAGTGGAAAAATAAATAAACATTTCAGTGAAAACAAATCAGTGCTAGAAAATGTTGACTACATAAGGATATTCCAGCACTGAATTTCTGAAGACACTCACTTTTGGGCATTACCTTTAGATATAAAAAGCAGGCTAATGAGGAAGATAAGAAAAAAATCAACAGATAGATAGAAACTAGTAGCTAACTGTGAACTCTGCTCTCCTAAATCTTGTAAAAGGGTAAAGACGTCATACCCCTCCTTTCGCTTTAGATCTTGCTTTCCTACTGCTGCTGGGGAGGAGTTCCCTTTGCCCTTTGGAGTGGTACAGCAGAGAATGAGCATCCAAGGGAAAAGGAAGTAGTCAGTATAAAAAAACAACAGGCAGAATCACTTGTTTTTAAGCAAAATTTCTTCTTTTTTTTTCTAGAGAGTGGCATTTGTTTGTATCAGCTAGAGTGGAGCTTTCATTCTCAGCAAGAAATGTGGAAGAGTAACTGAGACCAAGTCCAAGACCAATGAAAAGATTAATCCTAAAGCAGGACTCTAAAACAAAATGAACAACAAGATAAATATAAATGAATAGATTTGAGGTTTTGTTTTGTTTTGTCTTGTTCTCAGTGGAAAAAAACACAATAGTGTCTCCTAATGAAAAACTGATGCTTTTCCTCCCTTTACTGTGTTTCAAGATCTTGGGGTATTCTGGCTGCAGACAAACCTCTGCCTTAAAGGGTAAACTTTAGATCAAGGTTGCAATCAAAGCACACCTATAGTCATTCCATACTCTGTTTTTCTTATGAAGACCAGGCATCTTCATAGGACCAGGCTTTTTCATAAGAAACTGCAGAAGCATGTTCCCAGAGGAATACTGTGCTGGGCCACCAGTTCTGCCACTGAGCTTCTTTGTGCAGCAATACAAACTATGAATGTGCAGCCGATTCCCTCCTCTCTGGACAAATACTTCTCACTCTGTTGTGTGGTATTTAGGCTTTTCCAGGCAGAGTGGCTCTGTTTTGAGGACCAGCTCAACACTGAGCTGCTGTGGTTGCTCTTCCTTCTCCAGCTGATGCCTTCAGCCATTTGTTGGTGCTGTTAGAGTGCAGCACACGTGGGAGGCAGACTTGGACCTCTGCCACCCGAGCCAGACCACACGTTACGCGCCAATGAGAATGGCACATGTAGCGCAGCCAGCGTCACACACGAGTGCTCCCGCCTCAGCAACAGCAGTAAATCATTTTGCTGAACCCCTAGTTCAAAGCAAATGTCAGTCCCTGCCACTCTTGTGATTTTAATTGCTTTGGCGAGACAAAGTTTTTTTTCTAACTGGGACATGCAATTGAAACAAAGAAACAAAAAACTGGGAAATGGGGTATTAATTATGTCACAGACACTGAAAAAAAGCAGAGGAGCAATGAGAGCAGGGTGGTTTTAGAGCCTTATCCCTCCATCACTAGCTTTGGTCATTCTGCCACCCAGTGACCCTGGCTTTTGATCAGGCTTTCCAAAATAAATAAAGTTGGTGCTGGCATTGCAGCCAGAGCTGACGATGTAGAAGCTGTTAATGAATTTGATTCTTCCCACCTGCTACCCTTGTCCCATGGAGCCCCAGCTAGCTGGAACTGCCCTTAACGCTAAGTCCCAAGTGAAGCCTTTGCTGCCATCACTTTGTTGTGCCTCAAGGCTCTGTCATGCTAGCCTGGCTGCACAGGGAACATCTGGCTAATGCACAGCATGTGGTACCTGTCCTGTGAGCAAGGTAAAGAGATAAATAGCCTATCTGCACCTTCCACATAAATCTAACTGTTAGTGAAAATCACAAAATCACGGAATCATGGAATCATAGGGATTGGAAAGGACTTCTGGAGATCATCCTGTCCAAATCGCCAAAATACAAAGAAGAGTGAATACTCCAACCATTAGTCAAACCCACCAACTTGCCCATGTTTCCATCACTGATCACAAACCTGCCTTCACAGGCAGGTTTTGCAAAGAGTGGAGCAGGATCTTTGCAGCTCACTGCTGAACTATCGCAATGCTCAGATGACAAACACCTGCCTATCCGCTTGGGCAAGTTACAGAGATAACACAGAGGGGGAAGGCAGTTCCTCATACTAGAAGAGACATCATGAGACAGCTCAGCCAGTAGGGTCCCCAGTGGGACTGCCAGTCCTGGCAGTGGGTTTTATTGTATCGATCACTGCATTGTGAGCTGGACTAGCACCAAACAGATACAGATGGAAATGCCTTTTTTGCTGTCATGGACTTGTTCCAAACCAGAGCTCAAGGTCCCAATATATATCCTCTTACCAGCAGGTTCCAAAAGAAGAAGAATGGCTTACAACTGTTTTATAAAACCCAGCTGTTTAGAAAAATCAGATAATTCACCCTACTCCCCATATCTAGGGATAACTGCTCGAATCATATATTTTTTTCACTACAGTCTCAAGACATAGCAGTCAGAGGTACCCAGGAATATATAGAGTGTCTTGAAAACTAACTTCTAAACCTGATTCACTACTTTGTTGTACAAGATAAACACAGCTATTACACTCCAGTTTTATCTGATAATGTTATTTCAATGACAACTAGCATAGGTCAGATAAACAGATGCTTTTTCATAAGAAAAGTCTTACATGAAACAACAATAAATGTTAACTCATTGGCTGCATGCTGAAGCTCTTTCCCAAGCTCTAACAAACAGTGAAAATGCTACCAGCAAGTGGAATCCAGAAACGATTCTGCATGTTTTTTTTTCATTTTTAATCTTTCATTTTTATTTTGGAGAACTTACCTACTTCTCAGTTAGTCACATATGCTTGTTTAAAATTCCTACTCCCTGCAGGATAATAAATATGTTCAGTGTGATAAGTATTAAGAAAGAAGAGTAGACTCATTCCACAAGATAACTTCACACTTAAATGAGGTTTTTCTATGTCAGTAAAAGTCAAGATTGAGACTTTTTACACAGCCAACCAAATAATGATAAAATTGAAGAAAGATACCAAGAAAATGATGGATTTGCCAATCCCTTGATGTGAAGCTGGTTGGACATGCAGAACAGATATGAAGCTGAAAGGCTCATTAAGCACATATCTCCAGAGTAAACTGCAAATACGTTACAAGCACCAGAGTTTCAAGATAATTAATGTGTCTTTTCTTTTTTTTCAAATCTCAGCCTAATATTTAAATGCTCGGTAAGTGCACAGTACAGCATGCTTCCATGGCTCTTTCAGCAGTGACTGGAGAGCACCAACTATTACCCAGCTGCATGTGTTCTCTTGTGTACTGTGAAAAGGTTTAATGAGCCACAAAGTGTATTTTGCTCTCTTCATGGATCACAGAAGCAGAAGTCCTGGGGGTAAGATGGCTTGTGTTGTTTCTGCTCCTGTGAATTAGGCCCTCAGGGGTACATTTTCAGTGCAATGCAGGCAGATTTGTCTGCTTGACTCCCACTGATCAGGATGGGACTCAGGCAGTTAAAGCCCCATGAAGTGCATGAAAATGTGTCCACTGGTGTCTGTAAAGAACTATTATCTTTCCAAACAAAATCAGACAAACCAGTCTGATGGTGGTGATCCTTTTCTGCAAGATCTGCAGCACTTTTGCAGATTTGCAAGCAACGCTGTGTGGTAATGCATGAAGACTGATATTATAACTCCTTCTCCATGCATACTTTTCAAGAACTGAATTTATAAAGATTTTGTATCAGTGTAGTAACAAACAGCACAAGAAATGCCAGGGGTGATCATCTTCCAGGTTCTTTCTTATAGTCCAAATTCCTGTGTTTGGTCAGTACAGGTGCCACTCACAGTGGGAATGGCATGAGTTTGTGTCACTGAAAGAACCGTAAAAGGTGTGAGATGAGATATAACATTACTACATTGCTCCTCCATATCATGGAGGAGAAGGATGGTAAAATCTTTCCCTCTGCAATAGAATCAGCACAATTGAAATGACTGTCAGTAACCTGAATTTGAGATACTCAGTTCTATTTATATTCACAAAATATTTTTCCTATTAGTCTCCTCAACTTAGGAATTAAAGGCCAGATCCTTGGCAGCTTTCCATTTTTTCATGATGCCATCTAATATCCAGGAAATGAGACGGGTAAGGAATATTTCAGTGCTGATTGCGTGTGTTCCTCCAAAGGGCAGACTATCTGAGAGAAGAGAGAAAGTAATAAGCTGCTTAATATGGTCCCAGCTATGTAAGCTGTACTTTAGATCAGTGTAAGATTCACTCAGTTCTACACCATTTAAATGGTTGGAAACATAAAGCCTCAAAAAATTCACATTTGCAGGAATAGTAAGGAGGACTGGGAAGAAAGAAGGGGCAATGATGCAAGCATTAAGGATTTTTGTCTTTTAATCTGCACACTTGTCAAAGTAAATTGCATGGAAATAGCCATGCAGGGTACACACAGTATGGAAATGGCTGCTTAGCCTGCAGTGAAACAAGTGACTAATAAACCACCATCTGTAATGTTTATGATAGGTGGTGCCTGTACCCACTGGAGTACTGTAGTTAGATATTAGAGATAGAAGGGACTTCTTCTGGAACAGCATGGGTACCTGAAAGGGAAATATCTCAGGCTGATCAGGAGTGAGGAGGGGGGATCCTGGTTCCCTGTGGTGTTGAAAAAGGAGAAGAGGACAATGTGGTAGAGGAGAAAGGCTGAGGGACTGGAAAACACACAGAAGTCTCAGCTCAGCTTGAAATGTCACATGGGACTTGTGGACAAGAGGTTTTCTAGCACCCTCCTTTTCTTTCTTCAGTTTTATCTTAATTGGACTTCCCTCTTAACGGAAGATGCAGAAGAGCACCCAAGAGTTTAAGCTCTAGTTTCTCACAGAGGAAGGCTCACAGCACATGTGTGACTCGTCATTTGGAGTGAGGGAATGTATGCTCTCATTTCAGGATGCAGTTGTCTAACTTCAGCTCTTAGTGAGTGCAACTTAGCACATTTGCTCTGCTATATTACGTAGTCTAGCTCTACCAAAATCATCTGTGTACTCTGATTTAGCCAGGTCTTAGCTCTTCAGCTATTTTTGTTGTGGTCAATATGTTGATCTTTTTATACTTTTCTCTTTAAATAAGGGTCACACATCCTTCAAATGGATCATGAGTGATAGCTCATGCATAGACAGAGCACACTGCATTGCTGTATGTAGAAACAAAAACAATCACCGAATGCAGTAATAACAAAGAAAATTAGACACAATTGCACATGCAAGAGTGCTTTGCTTTTCTCAAGTTAATCCATCCCGACTCAGCAGTACTTTCAGGCACATTTTTCTACGTATTCCTGTTCTTGATATTCACAATAGGGCAGGTAACTGCAACTTCACAAACTAACAAATGTCTCCTAGAAACACTGACTGTTACCTGATAAAAAGCTAGGACTAAAAAAATATATATTATTATTTTGTCTTCTGTAAAAAGCAAATATTTCCAATATTGTAATACTTCTTCTTCCCAGACAAAGAGTATGGCAGAGCAATTTTCAGGATACACTTTTAGTCACTCAAAATCTGGGAAATGTGCAAACAGATACTGTACAAAATAATTTGCTTACATAGGTTAGAATGTGTTTGTCTTTATTAATGCATTAGGCTACAACCAATAAAAGGGTAATAATAGATTACACATGTGGGTCTGATTCTCCACAACTCTACGGTATTTTCAAAAGGCAAAAGGGTCTTTAAAGGGATAGGTGACCAATGTACACTGATTTTAGTGGCCTTTTTTAAAGGCACCACAATGGAAAGATAGTGTAGTGCAGGTCAGATCTGAACCCAAATGTCTGTAGCAATATGTAAAACTTTATTTATTTAAAATAATATACTGCAGACATTTCCATAACTAAAGGCATTTCTAATCTGCAAATAAGCTTTACTTCCAGACTTCTCTAGCACTAAGTGGATAACTGCAAGTTTATCACTGTGTGAAATAGAGTTTCCGTTTCAGATTTACAAATAAGCTAGCCAGTTCATATTGTATGAAAACTATTGTTATCTTTCCCCTTTTGTGGCTCTACAAACACTGATTCCAGTGGAAGACCTGTGCTCATTTAGTTTGGCTGAGGATCAGCCCCATAAAATTATTTCTGTAAAAGGAAAGATTATTTCTATATAACATAAATGATTCTGCTCTATACACCAGAGCAGAGCTTAAAATACACTAGGTAGATAAGTAGGTAGGTAGGTAGACAGTTAGATAGGTAGGTAGATAAGTAGGTAGGTAGGTAAAAAATAAAGATGAAAAAAATATCAGCCTGTTCTCAATGGTAATTCACAGGATTGTTCCCTGAGCAGAAACAGCCTAACTATGGAAATCTGATTCTCACAAATATTTTATATTTTTAAAAAACAAGATTTTAAGGAAAACATTGTTTGTTCACTTGGACTGGTTAATTGTGTCTTAATTTGGTAACTGAAAACAGATATCCAGTATCTTAGCTTCTCTACAAGAACAGTAAATATAATGGAAAAAGAGATGTACTCCTAAGCTCCAAATGTAGATCTCAGGGAATCCTCCAATTATTTCTCTGGAAGATTCTTCATTTAGGTAATGTATATTGATATTTGTCCTACAAAAAATGACTCATTTATCTATTTGTTGCAATAGTAATTCTTCGGGTAGTTACCAAAAGAAATTTATCACTGTTTGACTTTTGTTAGAAATCTGAGGCTCAGAGAAGCAGAGCCAAAATTTGGCCAGAGGTCAAAAACTCTTGAAATGCACTTGAGACAAATGGTTAGAGTACCTGTGGTGAGATACAGAGCTGCAGAAAATTCATACATTATGTACATTTTGCTGTGGTGTCAGCAAAAAAGTGTACCAAACCGAGCAATTTCAAAGAGATTTGCATTTGCTAACATCTAAATTGAAAGGCGTACATGGGACTAAGTCCAAGGAGAAAGACTTATGCAAAGCCTTGTTCAGCAAAACTTTCAAGTGTGACTTTTCTGACATAAGTTTGGAATACATCCCTGCATGCGATTTCCACCCCCTACCCCACACCCAGAAGAAGTACATGGACTGTAGCTCAGAAGTTTTTGTTTGTTTATTTAAAGCATTAAAGAGGAAGATAGAATATGACCAAGGTTTACTTTTAAAAAATACAAAAGAAAATCATTTATTTTTCAAGGAGCTAGGCAGTGGCGACATGACCGAGCAGTGAAGCTCATGGCACATGGGTGGAAGAAGACTCCTCCTACACTACTGAAGCTATTCTTTTGAGCAAAAGATACTGCACCACTGGCACACTTCCTAAAGTCATGGATATTTCAGCTCTGAAAAGAAAAATGTGAGTTTTCCTCCTCTCTGACAGGGAACAGTGTCAGAGATTGTGGCTCAGAGAAGTACAAGGGGAGCAGCCCATTCTCATGTCCTTCCTAGAACAATGAGCCATCATCTCCTCAACACCTTCCCTTCCTATGCCTCCAACTCGCTCCAAATAAAGACTACAGTAAAAAGCAACTCATTGTGACATGTGTTTTGTAAATACATTATTCATTTGTGGTTGTACTCGCCTACCAGTATGGACAAAACAGTTTCATCAAGCTGGCACTTCCTGTTTTTACTTCTGTTTCTTCCAAAACTTTACAAGCTCTTGCAGAGTGACTAAAGCCCTTGGAAACTTTGTGAGACTCTTCTGGAACTGGTAAAAGAACACTATTATTCTTTGACTGGCACAATAGTCCTACAGTTTGTTTTTCCTCCTCCAAAGTGAGAGAATTAAATTAACATCCCAAAAGCTGCAGAAATTTCCCACTGAGTATTTCTAGCCAAAAAAGATAGAGGTTGTTTCTCCTAACTTAGATAACAGATTGGCTGTCATAAGATCTTGACTGAAACTGGGAAGGCAAAGTTTTTGGTAGTGTCCATATTTGAAATGTATTTTTTGCCTTACTTCTTCATGAGCTGTCACATCCATGTAGTCAGCTGTTGCTCTGACTCCTAGTCTGGGATGCATCCGTGCTCTACCACTGTTCTTCAGGATGCTCAGGAACAGCAGATAAAAATTTTTTTCAGATTTCCACATCCAGGTCAGAAAATGTGGTTGAAGCAATTTATTGAATAAAAATACCTTATTGAATATGAATTCTCTTCTCCTACACAAACTATGCACTTCCAATTAAAATACAACTGAATACAGGAGAGAGAAATATTATGTAGATAGTGTTTTTTTCTATTAATCTCGTAAGTCTTACTCATTTGGGTTTTTTTAATTAGCTTTTTAAAAAGGTATTTAACGCTATTTAACAAATTATTAATTTTTTCATTGTCAATCATTCATCCAGGTCAGGATGATTATAAAAGTTCTTTCTGATCATTCAATCTCCAGTCTCTTCACATTCTTTAGTCCAGATTTGTCAGAAAGACTGTAAATTTTAAAAACCCTGGCTCATGATCCATGTCTCTAATCAAATCTTGAAACACACATGTTTTAACCAATTACAGATTTGACTAAACCTTTCATCTCCTGTCAAAAGCAGCTATCCAGGGATGCATGACCTGGATCTTCCAGGACCCTAACTTTACCGGGCAGATTATTCCAGCATTACTGCTAGAAATGACTCTTCCTGAGACAGAATGGTCTGTGACTATAGGAAAAAATTCACAATTGATTTCGAAAATATCAAAAACGTGTCTACAACAGATGATACCTAGAAGATCACAGCCAGTTTGGAGAGCTGACTATGGGTACACGTAGAAAACCAGAGTGTAAATAACCACTTCTACCTGCACAGCCCTTCCCACAGTAGCGGCCAGTTTACAGCCATATCTTCTCCATACAAAAACAAAGGAGAATATGCATTGTCATGTCAATTTCCTCCCCCATCCTTCTACTACTGAAGCTCCTGAAATTATCTGAGGATGGAGGAATGAACTCTCTTTTCTTCCCCTCTTACTTCCTTCCTTTCTTTCTTTCTCCTTCTCTCTTTTGCTTTCTTTATTTCTTTTCTTTCATTCTTTCCTTCTTTCTTCTTTCTTGTTGTGCAGCAACATTTTCCTTATGGTTTTATGTGTAAATATCTTGGTAGATTGCTTCTAAAAGATGAACAATTACAAGAAGACCAAATTCAGTTTAGTTTTGAGTGACCTGGAAGATACAGAATAATTTTGAAAATATTTTCCATTATTTTTCCCCCCCCAGTTCCAATAAAGAGCCAAAATATCCCAAAACTGAATACATATGTGCACTGAAAGAGTCAAGAGAGTGGAAGAGAAGTGTGTGTCTCTTTCTAAGTAGTGAAAGTGAAATTTATAGCATACATTTGCTGAATAAAATGCTAAAGATTCTACTAAAGCTTTGCAAAAAAGCTTTAGTAGTTTGCAAAAGCACGCCTTCTATCATTCTCCTTGGATCTTTTTCAATGAATACTGATTGGAGAGTAGACTTTTTTTCTCAAACAGTGTATGCAGATGAAAAATTTGTGATCAAGGTAGTCTCAGAGGCCTACTCCAGATGCCTCACTGGAAACATTATGTTTGTGCATCATTTTCTTCATTTTTTTTCCCTGACTAAAGAGAGCTCCAATGCCTACTCTCACCTTTTCAGTAACTGAGACATAAAGCAGCTGAACAGAAAGGCCAGACCTTGACTTCTACCCGCTTCACACTTTGTACTGAATGTGTGGTTCATCTTGAGCTCTGAGAAACTTGTGGACAGAATAAGAGAAAAGCTGGGCATGTAGCAGCCACAGAAATCCCCAGTGATCAGGCATTAGCTGTGTCTTTATTTCTCTGTTCCAACAAACTCACTGTAACTCAGCTCAAAAGTGTTAGGCGTGCAGCTTTCCAGTTCATTGTGAGTGGTTGTAGCTACACAAATCTCATTTGTTTTAAATTTTAGACTGAAAACAAAACTTAGCAGGCTTTGTAGGAAATTGCAATGCCACCCAGTGAAAAGCCTAATCAACTATATTAGAGGGGAGAAATGCAAGGGATTTGTTTATGATAGGACATTTTTTCTGTTTGCTTTTGTAAATTCTTTCAGTGGCATGAAGGAAGGAAGCTGTAGTATGGTTGCTCCCAAGGCCAGCTCCCATTGGATTCACTTTCCAACAGCCATAGGGATTCTTCTACCAAAGCAGATAAAAGGCTGTGTTATTACGGGTGTATCAGTGGGGAAATACAGATACTTGCACACTGACACGTAAAAGGCAGCAGATGCTTCACTTCCCTGCTTGTCTGAGATACAAAGTTCATCATGCATAACGTGGGTCATTTCACACAGTCAGTCAAGCTTTAAAGATAAACTTTATTTGAAATCCAAAACTGTGTGAGTTAGTTCTGCACGAACCACTCTGAAGAGCCTATGCACTGAGACATGTCTTTCTCATTTCCCATGTCTCTCCTGGGGAGAAATGGTAATATACCTGGGCACACCAGCACAATCCACATGGCAAATCTAAAACTACCTAGCTGAAAACCCTCTACCACTTGAAAGTAATTTAGCCCTAAAAGCAAATAACTTCACTTCATGCTTAGCCTGAGTTGTTGTCTACAGCGAGAGCCCTATTTCTATGCAGACACTGAGCTGCCCCTTCATTTCGCCTCCTCTCATTGCCCCCAGGGTCTGTTCTGGCCACTTTTCTCAAGTTCTTCTCTGTACAGTCTCTCACAGAACCATGGACAATTAATGCAGCCAGGAACAGAGCCCTTTTATTTTTGACAAACGTATATGATACCTGAGTCACTTTTTCAGTGATACAATTCTAGATCTTAGAGCAATCATCCCTCTAGAGGTGAAGAGCCTGGGTTCTGCCCTGCAGTATAGACCTGTGGGCTTCAGGTGCAGCCCATGGAGTGCCCCTACGGGGGCTCTCCATGGGCTGTACCTCCTCCAGGCCTTATCTGTGTTATTAATGGCTTAGCTCTGGCAGCAGTGGGTCCCTTTTGGATCAGCTGGAGCTGGCTCTGGTCTGACTTGGGGTAGCTCCTGGACTCCTCACAGTGGTAGCCACCCCTGCATCCCACCTGCTACAAAAACCTTTCCTTATAAGCCCAAAACAAATGTTCCCCAGGACTTTCTTGATGGTCCTGTATAAGCCTGCCCCAACAACTAGGCAATCCAGCAATGATGATGTCTCGCACCATCATCTCTGAAATCAGGCTGCAGCATTAGTGAGGAGCTCAGCATTCTTGGGACAGGAAGGTGTGCAAAAATCTTCTGCCAGTCACAATATTGATGGAGTGGACTGCTGTTGGAGCTTCCATTCCTACAGAAAGTCTCTTCAGGAGGAAAAAGTTAAAAATGCACAGACTTTGAGTAGGAGTCAGAATGTGAAGCTCATAGTTACACATCAGTGTTGAAGGTCAAGTACTTAGGCCTGCATGAAAATACTTTCTGAATTTAGTCTCCTTAGGAGCATGAGTATTTGGCATCTTCAGCCAGAAACGTCAACCTTTCATTTCTCTTTTTGCACTCTTTAATGACGTATGTTGGAGACAGAAAAGCTCAATTTGAATTTGTTCAATCATTTCTTGGCTTTTTTGTCCCATCAAGTTAAATTGTCTTGAGCAATGCCTCCTGTGAATGATTATTTTCAGTTTATCCAACTCATTTGAAAGATTTTTTTGTTGATATCTGTCCCAGAACCTCCATTTCCAAATTCCATCCTATTATGTCTACTTAACCCCTTAGATAAGCAACTTTTTGTCCTCTAACTGTGCATCTCAAATCCATGTGCCCATTTACCAGTCTCATGCATAACCGTACATATTCCATACACTTTGTCTTTTAAGGAAATATTTCTACCCACAGATTGCTTATGGCAATTTTACTGGGATAAGGAAGTACAAAAATGTCCTAAACCTACAAGACCTTAGCTGTTACACAGCTGTTACTGCAAAGAGAATCAAGCTGGAAAAAAAAAAAAGCCTTAGAAAAAATCAATCAGGGTTCTGCAATTACATTACAAAGAAAAAGAAAAACATCACTAATTTACTTAGAAATTATCTGCAGCTTTGTTTAATCACAAGCCTATTCAAGTAAGCAGCATTATTATCCTCCCAAATTTCTGACAAGTGGCCCAAGAAAAGAAAGGTTTCCTCACCTCTTTGATATTTCTTGATGCAGCTAGAACAAATTCTATCAAAGAAAACACTCTGCCATATGCAAAGTTGGACGTTTTCATCAGTTGAACTGTGCACACAGCTTTCCAAAGTAGATAAGCCATATCCCTTGAAAACTATTTGTATACATCTCAGCTTCCACTCACCCATGACCCAGATGACTGAAGGCATCACTAAAGTTTCCTGAAGCAACAGCTGTAATTGGAGTCCAACACATGTTAACATAAAATATCCATTAAATGAATTTTACAAATCAAATGCTAAGCCTGAATGATTATGATGTGCACACACATTGCCAACAGGCTGGTTTCCACTATTGTACAGTGTTAATTTTCAAATTAAAACCTCTAACTTTTTAAAATTAGCTGTTGTAGAAAACATTTGATAAACGTATAACAATAAAGTCCAAAAAACATCAAACATTTTGTCTTACCTTAAGTAAATGAAATAAATAGACTCACTATTTGTCATCAGAAGGAAATACAGATAAAGATTCTGTATTTCTTTAATACATTTGCATATGATAAATTCTTCCATAAACATTAAGTAAGATTATTCTTCATTTTCTACAAAATATTAACCTGAATCTTAGGAACCAGTGAACTTTCTTTCAAAGAATTGCTTTTGGAAAGAATGAAAACACTTCAAACTTTTGGCAGCTTTACCTTGTTTCATTTAGAGGTTTAGTGTAAAACAATGTGGAGGCTTGATTTTCCCTCGGTCAGGTTAAATTTGCCCTGATGTTACCTGGAATACATCATCAGTGGACTTAAGACAAAATGTCCTAAGAGCTGTAAATATTTACAGTCATGTCAGACAGGCAATCATTAGAACAAGTGGAAAACATCTTCTTCAGTACTCATCAGTAAGGTCCTTTCAGCCTAAAACTTGCACAGGGGAGAAAGACATAACACAGTGTTCTTATAATTTAGTGGTGTGAGAAAGTTCATCATCAAAACATCACCTGTCTCCCTTCAGCTTTTGTTGCTTTTGAAAGCCCTCTCTAACCTGTCAACTCCATGTTCAGCCAATTTAACAGGACACTTAAGGAATTTAAGAAAAACTGATGTCATCCTTTCTAAAGTGGCCCTTTCTTTTACGGCTGCATGTGGCTTAAACAAGAATAACCGTGGATACTGGATACACCCTGCTCAGACATATTAATCACAGAAAGAGCAGCTGTCCTTGAAGCTGAACACTCCCCAAAAGTGGATCCATGTACTCTTTCCTCCACCCTAAATTTAGAGTTGTCTGTAAATCAAGAAAGAAATAAACCAGATCTCCCCAGGCTTTCGCTATCAGTACTGTAGACAATCCCATTTTGGTAACAAACCATATGGGCAATAATCAATCAAAGACAAGGGATTAACAACAGTAAGAAAAGTCACTGCAGCAAAAGATTTTCCTTGTACCCTGGCTCCCGATCAGAAAATTGTCAGGACAAGCACCTTCTTAAGCTAATTGCTGACAAATGTAAGATAAACACCTTGTTATCATAACCACCTCCCCATGCTTTTGAGAGAGGGAATGCAATTAAAGCATTAAGTATAACACAGAATGTGACATCCGTTTATTGTTCTTCTTCCACACAAATGGTGATTTGTCTTATTCATAGAAGCATATGTTGTTATGAAAAGCCTGCCTTTGGAGTGGAAGAAAGCTTAGGCAACCTCTGGCTGAAGAAGTTATAGGAAGGCTACTGGAAAAAGAAATGCCTCTGCCCCCACTTGCAAGCTGGCAGGTGCAGGGGCAGAGCCTGGCTGGGACAAGAGACACAGGATAGGACAAATCTGAGGCCGGAATGGGATCAGGGGCTTGCTGCTCCTGACAAAGATCTACCTGCAGCCTGCAGGGTTTACCCTCAAATGCTGCAGGATGAGATATACTCAGCTGGGAAGGAATCAGTGAGGAGACAAGCAGTGCTAGGTGGGATGAGAACAAATGCCCAGACACCTGCCTTCCCTCTGTCACTGCTCACAGAAAATTCTCATGGTGAAAGCATGAGATGCAAGATGCCTAGAGGATGCTTCTCCATATGACTTATTACTTCATACACCTCTATTTTACCATCACTCCTCTCTTTTTTCCAAGAGGACAAATTATTCAAAGTCACTTCACACCTCTGACCGTGCTTGTCACCTTTGTCTGTACTTCTGCAAGACCTCACTTGAGATCAAGTAACCGCAGAATCAAAGAATCACAGAATTACAGAATGTCTTCGCTTGAAGGGCACCTTAAAGCCCACGCAGATCCTACCCCCTGCTGTGATATGGTTGCCATTCATCAGATGAGGCTGCCCAGTGCCTCATCCAACCTGGCCCTGAGCACCTCCAGGGATGGGGCACCCACAGATTCTCTGGACAGCTGTGCCAGGGCTTCATCGCTCTCACTGTGGGGAATTTCTTCCTTATATCTAATCGAAATCTCCATTCTTTAATTTAAAACCAGTCACTACTGGACCACTGAAAATGCTGGTCTCCGTCCTGATTACAAGCCCCCCTCTAGTAATGGAAGGCTTCCTTAATGGAAGACCCCAGAGCCTTCTCTTCTCCATGCTGAACAAGCCCAACTCCCTCGGCCTTTCTTCTTTGGAGACGTGCTCCAGCCCTCTGATCATCTTCGTGGCCCTCCTCTGGTCTCACTCTAATGGCTCTGAGTCTTTCTTGTGTAACCTCAGCATTCAAACCACAGCAAGCAAAGAAAGAACACCTGTTGTAGACCTACTTTGTTATCAAACATGTTCCCTGATAATTTTTGACATCCCGATCGCTTTTTTAACTGCCTCACAACATCAAGATCACATTTTCATGAAAGTATCCACTGTGATCTCAGTCTCCCTTTTCTGAACAGTAGAAGGCAATGAGAGCCCACATCTTTGCATGCGCATGCTGCGGATCTTCCCAGGGGCTTTGGAGCCGAACACTACACGGTGCGGGAAGCATGACAATCTCAATATGAGTACGCAGGCTTCCCGCACCGTGTAGCATTCGGCTCCGAAGCCCCTGGAAAGATCCGTGGCATGTGCACAGAATGGTACAAACATCTGAGGTCATTTTATCCAGTGGTCAGCGCACTCTGATAAAAAGAGGAATTCTGCTAACTAAGATCGATTTGAAGGGTCACATTCAGATGCCCATTACCTGAGTAAAGATTTGGAATACCCTCCAAGAGTCAGATATTCACCTGCTGGTGGATGGCCAGTCCTCATTGCCTGGTCATTGCCTGTGCGTTTACATCCAAACACACAAATTCTGAGAAGAGATCATCAGATGAATACAGTTCGATGAAAATTTCTAGTCAGTTGTGGCTGGCCACTCCCTAAACTGTCAGTGCTGTTATTACATTGTGTGTTGTGAACAGATGCATCAGGAGCCAGAATGAACTAATGAAGTCTCAGCACTTTACTAACCATCCTACAAAACTTCAGGGTTTTGCAGTAAGCCCTCCTATGCCAGAAAGTCAGACAGACAAGTAGGAAATCATACACATGTGTACAGATCTCTTGTGAATGGATCATCAGACTGGCATGAATAACTCAAAATAGCAAAGAGGGAAACTTAGAATTTTATAGCTGTTTTAGTAGCTTTTAAAACAAGCAGTGTGCTCTTAAACCTCAGAACAAATTCATCAGAAATTATATCCGTATTTCTCACAGTGGGACATATTATTACCCTTAATTTCACATTTAACTAAATAAGACATTCAGAAACATGGTATCTTTGTTTTTCCTCTCCTTTCACCATTTCCATTTTCAGAACAACTTCAGTACAGAGAGAGGTAACTAATTACAATTGAACAGATTTATGAAACAGGAAATAACATGATGATTTGAATGCCATTTGCCAGTTTTTCATTCTTTTCTCCCTTTCTTCCTCCAATACCCATATGGATGCTCCTCAGCAATGCAGAAGGGATAGGCTTCCTCCTTTTTACTGGGAAACCAGCTTCCAGAGCAATTTATTAAAATGACACAGTCTAATCAATTTATGACAGTAAGGTACTTTCTAAATATGTCATTCTTCTGCTTATGCTGTACCACAGAATACTAACTTACACCTGTATCTTGCACCTACCAAGCCCATTACTGATAGCAAAATTAATTTTAAGGGCAGAAAAGCACAATTATAAGAAGTGTAACACTGGGGGAAAGCCCTGTAGTAGAGAACTATTGAAGATTTTTAAAGTAAAACATTACAATTAAAATTTGTGTGCCTCCACTGCCAGACAATAATATTATTTAGTTGATTTTAATGAGGAAGAACTAAGTAATTGATCCTGCTTGTGTTAGATTTTTGCAAGTTGAATGTACATAAATGCAATTTATACATTTGTTAAATAAGGAAGTAGAATGAGAAAGGTTCATCTCTTGAAGAAATATACAGAAATCTTTAACGCCAGTGTAGGTGAGAATTATATTTTGTAGCATCTTTCCCTTGGGATAAAAAGTAGACTTTGTACATGCAAAATTGTGGGCACTCCTTATCTGCATAAGACAGTGGGAACAGAATGATGTTAACACATAGCTAACAGAAATTAGTAAAAAGAAATCAAACATAACTCAGAGCAGAGATTCTCAAAATCAACCAAAGGCAAAGCAGAGAGCACACGCTCTAATAAATGAAAAGAGAGAAATCACAACAGACGTGGACAGTGCTGAAGTACTTAACAAGTTCTTTGCCTCAGCCTTTGCTGGCAGTCAGGCTTCCCATCTTTCGTATCAATGAACCTCTAGGCAGGGGTTGGCAAAGCAAAATCCTTTCCAGTGTGAAAACAGAACAAGTTCAAGACTGTCTCATAAGATGGAATGTGTACAAGTCTATGGGGCTGGACAGCATGCATCTGAGGGTCTTGAGGGAACTGGCTCATGTGGTTGCCACACCTCTCTTCATCATATTTGAAAAGTTGTGGCTGACAGGTGAAGTCACTGGTGACTGGAAAAAGCAAAACATCACTCTTGCTTTCAGGAATGGAAGAAAGGAAGACTCAGAGAACTGCAGGCTGAGGAGCCTCGCCTCTGTGAGATCATGGGACACAACCTTCTGAAAGAGATGTTAAGGTACATGTGAATTGAGGAGACAACCAACACAGCTTCACCAAGGTCAGATCATGCCTGACCAGTCTGGTGGCTTTCTTTGTTGGAGCAATGGCATCAGTGGTGAAAGGAAGGGCAACTGATATCATCTAACTGCACCTGTTGCAGGCCTCTGAGTTGGTCCCACACCATGTCCTTATCTCTAGATTGGAGAAATATGTGGATAACTTTTCAGTGGATAAGGAAATCATTGGCTGGTTACAGCCAGAGGACTGTGATCAGTGGATCTGTGTCCAGTTGGAGGCTGGTCATGAGTGGCGTCTCCAAGGGATCCATATTAGGACTGGTGCTTTTCAACATTTTTATCAATGACATAGATAATGGGATTGAGTGTATTCTCAGCAAGTTGGGTGATGACACCAAGATGAGCAGTGCAATTGACACAAAAGATTGACACAAAAGAAGAAAGGAATGTCATCCAGAGGGATCTGGACAGTCTTGAGAAGTGGGCCCAGGAGAACATAATGCGATTCAACAAGGCAAATTGCAAATTGTTGGACTTTGGTCAGAGCAATTCCAGATATGTGTATGGACTGGGAGAAGATCTCATTGAGAGCATCCCTGTGGAGAAGGGCTTGAGGTTCCTGGTAGACAAAAACCTGGACATGAGCCCAGAAGACCAACAGCATCCTGGGCTGCATCAACAAGTGTGGCCAGCAGGGAGAGGGAGGTGGTGGTCCCCCTCTGCTCTTCTGAGCTCCATCTGGAATATTGCATACACGTCTGGATGTTGGAGCAGGTGCAGAGGAGGGCCATGAAAATGATCAGAGGACTGGTGTGCCTCTCCTATGAAAAAAGGCTAAGGAAGCTGGGCTTGTTTAGCCTGGAGAAGAGAAGGGTCCAAGGAGATCACATTGCAGCCTTCCAGTTCTTGAGGAGAACTTATAAACAGGAGGAAGACTGACTTTTTACACAAGTAGAATGCAATAAGACAAGGAGTAATGCCTTTAAACTAAGGGGAAAAATAGTCTAGATGTTAGGAAGAAATTCTTTACTCAGAAGGCGGTGAGGCAATGGCATAGGCTGGCAAAGGAAGTCGTGGATGTCCCATCCCTGGAGACGTTCAGGGTCAGGTTGGATGGGGCCCTGGGCAGCTTCATCTCATGGGAGGTAACCTGCTCAGAGCTGGGTGGGCTTTAAGGTGCCCATCAACCTAGGTCATTCTATGATTTTATGGAAGTCTTTTATGGAGACATGAAAATGTCTCGTGTACTGTGAATGCAACCACATATGGGAGAGAGATCATGTATGGGTAACTATCTCAGTCAGCTCTTAGGAAAAACTGACCTCATATACTCTCATTGAGAAATCTCAGAAATACAGTAGTAAACCAGAGGGATATATGGGAGAATATATCCAGTACTACTTCTCTTCCTATTCCAGACATAAGTCTCAGAATGAATGATTTAGTTCTAGTTAACCACTTTTTCAGTGACATTTGCACAAAGGAGAGCAAAACATGGAAAAAGCTGAAGAGATTAGTTGGAGCTAGGACAGAATAGTCTATCATAATAACCTTGTTTCTTCTAGCTATCAGTGATTGTTGTATTGACTTCAGTATGTGCCAGATGGACAGAAGTGTCCTTGCTAAGGGAAATAATCAGGTTTGCTGTAACGATTTAATCTGAAAGAAGATCCTCCCATCACTTGGGAAGCTATTTCAGTAGCTATTGATGGAATCAGTGTTCTTCTTTCCTTTTGACATCCTAAGATATCATGTATTAGATGTTTACATAACAAAACATCTATAGTTGTACAAAGAATATTATTTTGAGAAATACACACAGAGCTTCACAGTTCAGAGCATCAATCAATCCCTAAAGTTGACTAGCAATTATCTAAAGATGCATAGTTGTACTCTTTATGATTTTGTTTTACAATCAGTGCGAATAACTACGGAGTCATCACGGGAATGGGAGGTCTCTGTCATGTCCTCATCTCTTTTGCAGGTCTCTATCTTCTACAAAAAACAGATTATATTATTGTTTAATAGAAGAGATTCAGGGACTTAAGTTTACATCAAGTGCAGTTGGGTGGGGTGTTCACCTCATGAAGGCAATGCGCATCTGGACTAAAACTCCTCTGAGTCACTGTGACTGCATGAGCAGATGTGGATAAAACCCAAAGTGAAATACCTGGATATTTCCAAATGTAAACATTTTTATGCTTTTCTTCAGCACTCTTCCCTCTTAATGACTCTTTTGGGACCTTTACTCTCTTCAGCAGGTTTTGTTCTGGGTCTGATGATCTTTCAAACTGGGCTGTGCTATCTTTCTATGAATGCATACCTTATATGAAAATCAGAGTCATTTATATCAGTGATCTCTCAAAACAGTTTGCACTGTGGATTTTTGCACTGATGAATTCACTGGTCCTGTCAAGAACAGGAAGGAGTTACTGAAGTGAAAGAGCAATGATCTTACACAGATAAAGCTACCTTCCTATAGACACAGTCAGAAGCAACGCTTCATCCTGTGGCCTGCAAATCACCACACGTTAGTCATGTATGTTGTCTTTCTTTTCTGCAGGCGGGGCCCACAGCGAGGCAATGCTCTGTGGAGATAAGTATTTTCCCTTTCTCAGACAAGCAGTTTCTCTTCCTCCTCACTCCTCTCTTTCAAGATTTTCATAAATTGTAAATCCTTTGTTCAAACATAACCTCACCTCCCTGTGCTCAAGGCAAGAATCAGACATCTGATGCTACCTCTAGCCAGAGTCCAAAAATGAAGCACTATTATGGAAAAAATATATTTTATAGCTATGTGATTTAACTAATCCTGCAAACTCCTTGGATAACACTGCTTCCAATTTAATGAAAGGATTTCTTCCAGCTTTCGTTTATTTATTTTTAACAAAGACAATAGCTCTCTTTGCATCTCCTGCTGTCAGCATGTAGTTCCAGCCTGTCCCAAGCTAACCTGCTTTCTCCTGTGCCATCCTCTTTAAAAATTATTCACAGATGTCCCTGTGAACACATTTGACTTAAAAAAAAAAGTTCTTAAAAAAAGGTCTTTTGCTTCTTTAGGGGCAAAGGTTTTAAAAACAAATCTGGACCAATTTTTAGGATATTATAAAAAGAAAGTAAACAAATAAACAAAAAATGCTGCAAGGCTTGCTGCACATTGCTGGGAGAAGCACTTAATTTTTCATTACAGGGGGCTGTTGGTGACTTTATTTTTCTTGGCCTTGAGAAAGACCAAGCATTCCAAAACCATGTAAATATCCAGCTCCATCTCACTTTGTGCAAGATGAGCACATACATTAGTGGCTTCTCATCAGACACATGCTAGCAGCTTAGACATAGATTTCAAGGGGGGGCAGGAGTGGAGAAAGTAACAAAGCTCACAAGAATGTCGCCAGTCCCTTCTCACAGAGGTTCCTGCGAAACGCTGTTAGCAAGGTATTCATGATGCCTTCAGAGCAAAACATTAGGGATGGTTTAAGAGCACAGAAACCACCGGCTCATCTAATGCTTTGTCACCAACTGTGGCCAATATAGTGCACTTCAAAGAATGATACTGCTTGCCCAGGCCACCCACTGAGAAAGTTTATCCCTAATTTTTTCTGGTTAAGGATGGGTCCAGGGCCTGAAGCACTGGGAATTTTCCCTTGGAGGCCAAAAGTCTACTCACCTTACTCATGGCAGTGGTCCCATCAGACACACAGAAACTACAAACAGATTGAGCAAGCAGGATGTGACCCTAAATCATTATTTCAGAAAACAGTTGCAAATAAGGTACTGAAAACACATGCTGCACATACAAACCAGGAGGCTGTCACTGTTAAGTGATATCACAGCTGGTGAAGAGGAATTCTTCTCTGGTGGGCAAAAATGCCCTTCCTGACTACCTTTGTGGATGCATTCCCCCTCACTGACATTCATTGTCTGAACTGACTTGAGATGTCTTTCCAGTTTGTGGTGCAAGCTTCAAATTTCTATTCGCTCTACAAAGTGTATAAAACAAAAAAATACTAAAGGTTAGCAACACCACACTCTTGTCTAGCACTCTGTATACATTAAATGTTCTTGTTTAAAAGAACTTGAGAACTTTTTGTCTGAGGATTTCAAGTTAATGGTCTTTCTTTTTTCTGAAAAATTAGTGTCTGTATTTTTTACACATCCCTGTAAATCTCAACTTTTATTTAAATGCAATTGTAAAATCTGAGTGCTTGGCAAATCTTCCTTCTTGTTATCCCAAGAAAAATCTTAATCTCTGAATATGGGAACAGGAGTGAGAACACATGGTTGAGCATTTACACCCAAATTTTGCCAAGCAGAGAAACTTCAACATCCTCTTTGAACTTCTTCAATGTATAAAACAATGTACCATTTCTGCTGTCTTTTTTTCTGCATTAGACTGTTTAATCCAGCAAAGAAATTAATTGTTTTCCATTTGTTGTGCTTTTGTTCAGGAAGACACAGTTTTTAGGAGGAAAAACATAGGAAACTTTAATTAGGCCTGGGAAAGAATAGAGTTCTTTCAATTAAAAACATTTGAAAAATGAGTTAGCAATTATGCTCAGGTTGTTATGTTTTGTTGGTTTTAAAAAGAGTACTCCAAAAAAATTACATTTTGAAACAAGCTACATCTTTCACCTAAGTCTCAATGAGGTACTCTTTTTTCCTCTTGCCTTTTTCATTTTCCTAACTTACTCAGTTTTAAAAAAAAGAATGCAAAGTTCCTTAGCTGTTAAAAAAGAACAAAATGTTTTGGCAGCTAGAAAAGTACCTTCTACCTTTTCTTGAAATTCTCAAAATTAATCTCTTATTTCAACTAAAACTATTTACTGTATTTGAGCACAAACCCATCTCCTGAAAGTTCATTTTTGGCATACGATTGTCTACAAGTTAGTTTTTTTTCCTGGGAGCACAGAGACCACAGATTCTCTAGCGCATCCCTAAGCTAAGACTAATTCTGGTGATTACTTAGCACAGTTTGGGAGACTGACTTTTTATACAGGCAGATAGTGATAAGACAAGGGAGAATGGTTTTAAACTAAAAGAGGGGAGATTTAGATTAGATATTAGGAGGAAACTTTTACTCAGAGGGCAGTGAGGCCCTGGCACATCTACCCAGAGAAGCTGTGGGTGCCCCATCCCTGGAGGCGCTGAGGGCCAGGTTGGATGGGGCCCTGGGCATCCTCAGCTGTAGAGGGGTAACCTGCCCATGGCAGGGGGTTGGAACTGGGTGGGCTTTAATGACCCTTCTGACCCTTCTGACCTAAGCCATTCTATGAGTCTGTGACTCTATGATTACTTGATTACTATACCCAGAGTCTGATCAGTGCCCTATCAGGAGACGATGCAGGTGACATGCCTGGAATGGGCAGCAGGCTCTGATACACTATGCCTGATACTCAGCAGGGCTGAAAGCCGTAGTCCTCTCTTCAGAAATGAAGTGCAATCCATGTCCATGCACACACTGACTGAGCCAAGGGTGGCTGCGGGGAGCTCCTGGTACCATGACCTGGCTCACACTGCCAGGGCTGGTTTCAGCAAGGTCCTACACTGAGACTGAGAAGTCTCAGCCCTCAGGCAGTGCAAACAGTGCCTGAGGTTTGCAGTGAGCTTAAAAATAAAAATTCCCCAGCATGGCAGGTAAGAAAGGGCAATAGTCTAAATATACTACTTGCTGGGATTTCTGCAATCCTGCACCAGAATTTTATTTACTAATAAATCTATTTCATAATGCCTTTATGTGAATTCAGCATCCTTGTGACTACTGTTTGCCAGGAAACTTATTTTCAGTGACTTACACACAGAAAAAAAATTGCTGTTACCGCGTTCTTTGCCTTTTCCCAACAATAATTCCACTCACCTGTGCATGGAGCAATACAGATTGACTTATAAATGACTGGGAAAATTACATGATAATCTTTCATAGAGGACAGAGAAAGGGAAACATCACAAGATGCAAGAAGCAAAGGGGGAGGATCCATAACTGAAATGACAGTACTAACAGCAGGAGCCATTTAACAGCACTGATAATGTAATATCAATAGTAATAAATTAAATATTAGTTCTGCATTCCCATTTCCCTTTTCTGACTGTAAAACTCTTCCTCTGTCTTGGCATTTGATAGCTGGACTGTTTTGTTAGTAATCAGTAGAATGGTGAGAACTTAAACAAACCTGTTTAGTGAGAAAGTGCACTTGGAAAAAATATATAATAAAAACAAAGCAGCTTACCATGCAGAGAGAGGAAGAGAGAGAGAGAGAGAATAACTGAAGTCTCCAAGGAAAGGAAGAGGAAGGAAGGAAGGAAGGGAGGAAGGAAGGAAGGAGGGAAGG
>NC_034438.1:62715999-62798511 GCF_002078875.1 Numida meleagris
AGGGAAGGGGAGGTGAGGGGGACTTAATTATGCACTTTTTTTTTCCTTGCATTTTCTTGACTTGGCACAGCTGGAGGATTGCAAGTTTACTGCCAAAATATCAAATTTACTCCATGTGAGCTCAGCACTCCTAAAATTCTGTGTGTATTTTTCTCTCACTTTGTGTGATTGCACACTAAGATAAAGTAATGGACTTGTCCGGATAAGTACTGGCAGCTGTCTGGATTTTCAATCTTGTGTGCAGGGTCTCTACAAGGAATCACAAGAGGCTTTTTCCAAGTAAGCTGTTTCTCTTTGCAAACAATAAGCATCAGCTTCTGAAGCAAGCTCCTTAAAGACACCACAGTTGTTTCCCAGGTCCACTTAGCATTTTGCAGTGATAAATCATCATTCTGAGAATCTGCTTCTGCTGAAGGATGTGCAACAGAGTTCAAAATGGTTTTGTTTTATGAACTAACAGGCATCTCTTTGTAGCTCACAAACAACGAATTTTATGTATAGTCAGCTCTCTAATAGGGCTGTAAAAGGATTTGAAGTTTAGAACAGAAATAGGCCCCAGGCTATGTGGGACAATTCTTCCACGAAGATACTCATCTCATTCATGCTAATATTAAATAGAATTTTCATTTTAAAATCAGAAATGGACACCAGCTTTGAGGGAAACTGGACAACTATACATGATAAAGCTGCCAAATTTCTAGTCTCTGAGATCTAAGACAGCATTTTGCTGCCCAATTAGTATATATTTCGTCAGCAAGATCTTCCTTCTGTCTCAGATGCAATTTAATTTGGCTTGTGACTTCACTTCCTTTTTGCTAACTTCTCTCTGATTATCACAGTGAGTCTTTCAGACTGTCACAGTTAAAAGTAAAAATAAAAATCCTCCTATATATATATATATTTAGACTTGCAAAGATATTCATATATCACTGTGACACTATGATATAAATAAAAGTACAATTTCCAGCTTGTAAAAACTAACATTTCCTTTATCATATCAACACAGGTCTTAATATGATGGAATGCTTCAGGGATATGCAAACCAGTCCTAAGGCCCTCATAAGTAGTCCTTTGATGTTTTCAGGCAGATTTTCTATTGCAGAGATGTGGCACTGTCTTTGAAGAAGATTGGAGATTTTGTAGTCTGAAGACTAGTCAGAAAGTTACCCTCCTGTGCTTTCAACGGACTCCCTCAACACTAAAATTATTTTCATACACGGTGATTATGAGAGTCTAACATTCAGCCAATAGAAGATACCTTTGTCTTTTTGCTCTTCATTGATTTTGATGGCATGCCAAAGTAGAGTCACCATGCAAATGTGTGGTGGTTAACTTGGCCACTTAGTTTGCTACCTGTTTTCTGAGGCAATGGGCTCTCAATGGGTTGATAGCTAAAACCTTGCTCTGGTTTCTGATGCCAGCCAGAAGAGTTGAGGATAACTTGTCTCCATCATCCAAGAAAAAGCCACTACTCTTTCTATAAGGGATGTGATGCAGAAATTATGAAGGAGGGCACTGACCTGTGTTTTGTGAGGTCTTCTCATGGGCTATGATGCTGGGAGCAGGGAGAACACATCAGTGTGGGCCATTTTACTCTTGGCAGGTTGATTTAAGACCTGGGAAAAATATGCTACGATGACTGAGGCAGTGCAGGTTGGCAAGGCTGCTTTAAACATAGCTCTGGGCACAAATATGAATCATGCTTGATTAAGTTAAGGAGATTGCTCAGCACTACCAAAATGCTCTTTGAGGCACAATACACGGTCTTCTCCCTCCCTCTGCTAATATTTTTATAGCCTTCACTTTTAATTGGCTGGGTGAATTGTGTATGCACTATTGGTAAACATTCTAAATCATGTGAAAGGCTGGTCAAAGAGCTTTTCCCCACAATTAATAATGTCTTTGGTAATTATATTTGTTCTCAAAGTTCTTTATAGAAGTCTTTCCCACCATTATTTGTGACTCTTCTTTATCCTCTATCATGTGATTGTTTTATTGCAGGAGCATGGGATTACCCTATTATGCTTAGCACCTCCCACCAACACTTGGCTTTAGATTGTTATTTTGTTCATATTTTCCTTTTATGTTTCTCAGTCTTCTCTGGCTTTTTTTCCCTTGAACTCTGGGAACAATGATGGAACTGAAATGTGGAGAAGCCTAATGAAATATGAAATCTGGTGACAGAATAAGATGTGATAAAAAGCAGTTTTAAAACTTTCAATAATCCATTCTTTTAAAACTTCAAATTCCCAGACTTTGAAATGGGACACAACATAGACCAGGGAAAATATATTAGAGCATTTGGCTTGCTTTTGAACTCCCACAATTCAAAATAGATTAGATACTTTACAGCTTTGCCTGTTTACATTCAGCAGAAAAACATGCACCGGTGTCACTTCACATGTGAAATGTTGAGTTACAAGTTTTTCATGGCCTCTTATAGAATTCCATGAGAAAGAATATATACACGGACAGGCAGAATACAGTAAAGGTGTTTTAACTGAGTACTCACGAAGCTCTTAGGTTATAAACAAGGCAAGATTTTCAGGGCAGAGCACTATCATTGTTTAAAATAGCTTACATAGCCACCTAACTTCTGTACTCAAAAACCTGGCTGATTTTCTGACTGAAACAGTAGATATAATATTCTTATAAACCTGCTGTAGATTTAAATTAATCTCAGTCAATAAAAGAGTTTGACAGAAGAATAAAACAACTTTTTTTTAGCAATGTGATTTACTTTGTGTCTCACATCTAAACAACTTTATTAAAGGCAGAAACAGCCATTCTGTATACATAATAGCAGTAGAGTTAGTATTCTTTCCCTGAAATATGTTGGCTCAGGAGAAGCACGAGGCAAGTTGGAGGGAAAATACACAGATATTGCCTTTCTTTGACCAAGCCTCAAATAATTCTTCTAGAAGGCTTCTTCTACAAACCTTGAATCCCAGTAAAAGAAATGGGAAGGTGGCAAAAAAGACCCATGACTTTTCTCATTCTGTAGAATTATCTAGACTTGGAAGATGCTGAAATCTTTACAGTCAGAATATTACAGAGGTTAGGATCTTGGGAAGCTCCCATGGTGAAGGTATTTGCAAAGCAGGAGATAAAAGATGCAGTTTATTTAAATAATAATATTTTAAAAAAGCAACCCCAGGAAGAATAGTTTTCCAACACTAAATAAACTTTGCATCTATCTGTCTAGTGCTGTCAAAACCAGGCATTGACATATGACAGTCTTAGCCTCTGCCTGGAAGCACAATGGAGAGACAATAATGAATCTGGCATTTTACAGACTTCAATTAAAAATTGAGGGGTTGGTGAAGAGTTCCAGAAAAGAGACAAAGGGACTTGGGCAGTTACATAGGCTGCATCCTCGTGTTTTTGTTTGGTTGGGTTTTTGAGTCCTACTGATTGGAACTTCTTGGAGCACTTATCCTGTGCAGGGTGGCTGGAGAGCTCTCTGGACTCTGATGCAGAAGAACAAGAGTGGTGAGGTCCAGAGTTTCTGGACAAGTACTGCCTCTCGCTGTGGGTGAAACCTGACTCTTGGCTCCATTGCAGTTAATGGAATTCTTGCCACTGGCTTTAATGGGCCAGGATTTAGCACACATTTTTTTCACAGTTCCCAGCACAGTGGTATTCCCAATTCAGGTGAGTCCTTCAGACAGTAACTTAACACAGAATAGTGCATTTTAGCAGAATTGTATACAGCTCTATGTTTAAAACTTCAGTGCTTAAAATAAAAATTTCAGTCACTATGGAAACAGTATAACATGAATGAAACTAAAACAAGACGTCTTCTGAAAAACAGGAGATAATAGGATTTCTGTCATGCTTTCTGGTAAAGATTATATATCATTTTGAGAAGAAATTGTACTTTCAAGGTCATTCTTTGAATACTGTAAGCATAACTGAGAGAATCAAGAGACAGTAAAATTTATTTATGATTATGATAATAACGGTGCATTTTTCTAACTAAGGATACCACAGCATTAAGGACCTGAAACATAAAAATATGTTACCAATACTAACAACTGTGGCTATGGAAGGAAAGGCTTGTTTGTTGTTTTCTGAGGACAAAATAATATTTCCAGACAGTAGTTACAGACAGTAGTAAAAAAATATATTGTCATCTTCAGTAAAACTTTAAGTATAAAACATGGCTCAAATTAGAAATGACATCATTCTGAGTCTTTAGAACTTTTACAGATCTTATTTGTTAAAAATTTTGACAACAAAATGTCCACTCTTCGTTTTAGGAGAAAATAATAAATGCAGCTTTACTTCATATTTAAAAATGTATTTGCTATGAAACCAGTACCTTTCATTAAATAATATTATTTTATTAAATACTGCAGACAGATCTATTCACTCATCTAACATTGTTTTGTTATCATTAACCTCTTTTTAACAGAAGAACTGATGCTCAGAAAGATTGAGAGTTGATTATCCTCAAGATAATTATATTTCTGATCCTTTCCAACGACATCTCAAAGAGGCCTGGGTCACTGCTGAAGCATCATGTAGAAAATGCGCAAATTGCCTTGCTTAATCTGTGCTTAAAACTTTATGCTGCCAAATTTATGAACAGCAGAAGTTCAATTTAGTTGCAGTTCTTGCTAATCAAATCACACTACAGGTGGTATTATTACATGTGTCCCACCCAGAATGCTGCGCTATCCTCTTGTTGGTCCCTCAGATGAAGCACTGGTGTTATCTTTAGTAGGAGGTTTCACTGGGCTTCCTCACTGGCTGACCACCTCCCACACAATCAGAATGTGTGGAGATAAGCTATCATAAAACAATCAAACACACTCTTACCAACAGTCACTCATATTCTATGTTACATGTCTTCTGGGACGAGACTTTACCCTGAGATTCCTTCTTTTGTATATTTTACTGAGTGTGAATAAGTTGTTCTAAGATCAAAGCCATCACTTTCCAGTTCCAGTTCCAGCTAGCTCCTGAATCAATCAATATTTCAGCAACATGGAGGAGCATGGAAAGTCAATTAACTTTTGTCCTGAAGAAAATCATCCATATAAGTACAGAAAACACATTTTATATTTATTCTATGATATTTTATTTAACCTACTTGCTTCACGTCATTCAGTTCATAGTTCATCCTGGTTTCTGCAAATATGGATCAAACTTACAATCCTATACCAAGGATGTTGGTTTGTTGATCTAATTTTCCTACATGGAAACATTCACACACACACAAAAAATAAACATATAATAGAAATTGACTTTGTAAAATAAGTGTTATGTAAACATATATTTTTAAGGAATGAAGTTAGAAGACCTGTAGCTTGACTTCATGAGTAATTTTGACATCAAAGATGTAATTTTAACTTTACAGAGAAATCAGACTCCAGATAGCGAGATGAATTTATGTGTATGTATTCATATATAACTTGCATGCATTAGGTTAAATTCTCTGAATGAAAGAATTTTCTTCATCCTGAATGATTCTATTCATATCAAGAAAAAAAAAAACAACTTGCAAAATTGATAAAGTGTACAGGAACTGAAGTCAACCAGGCCTATTCAGCACAACCCTATTCACATATTTATTCCCTTATTACTTTCACTTCTTCATGAGAGAGGGAATATTGACTCAATATTCTAAACATTCGTGAAGTATATTTCAGTGAAATCTTTACATGCTTTTAGGCTAGTGACAAGTTGGGAAATTAGTCTGAAGAAATAACTTTCATTAACAGGGTGAAATGTAGAAAGCATGATTTACACAACATTGTTATCAGTTGTATATATATATTATTTACCACATGCTATGTTGTGTGTAGTATGAGCTTGGTCAGCATAACATATTCTCATAAACTCTTTAATGTTCCAATGCTGTAAAGAATATACTCAATTCAGCAACACGAGGATGAGGTGAACTCTCATTAAAAACAGTAAGTTAAGCACACACTTAAATGTTTTATTGAAAGGACTGTTACCTCTTAATATAGATGTGGGCTTCTACAGAAGAATTTCAGTATGATTCAAAAATGACATAACAAAGTTTTGTTGTATATTAAACCAACAAAACAGCCTTTGCCTCCAACATTTCTACTGGACCTGGACTTTTTTTGAAGAAGTAGTGTAAAACTAAACTCTTGATTTTGAGATGGGCTAAATGCATGAGATGACAGTAAAACTCAGCTTTGGGATAAAATTTGCGCTGTGTTTTGGGTCTTTCAGCCTTATAGATGCAGGTCTGTCCATGTTTGGGGCCCTCAAATGTATAGGCCTTAAATAGGACTAAATATACCTTAAGTCATAGAAATGCAGAACCCTACAATCATTGAATCATAGAATCATTGTAGTTGGAAAAGACCTCTAAGATCATCTAGTCCAACCATCAGCCCATCCCCACAATGCCCACTGACCATGTTCTTCAGTGCCATATCTACACATTTCTTGAACATCTCCAGAGATGATGAGTCCACCACATTCCTGAGCAGCCTGTTCCAATGCCTCACCTCTCTTTCTGAATAGAAATTTTTCCCCATGTCCAGCTTGTCCCTCTCAGTGCTGTGGAAACCCTGTGGCTGTAAACCCCAGTGCCATACATGTAAGTCCAGCCTGTTCTTTTGCAGTCACATGTGATGACAGTGAGAGCTTCATCCTTGTAAACTGAAACAACAAAGAAGTGCGTGCCACTCTGTCCACAAAGTAAATCATACAGATTAGCTGGTTTTGTACAAAGTTTCAGGATGCTACTACAAATCTGCCATAAGATCCTTGAGGCAACTGGCTAAGACAAGATTCCTCTTTCTGATGCAACAAAGAAAATGAGTGCATTATGATAGTGTTCAGCTGTCCCATCCAGCCCTCAGGTCTTGTGGTAAAGTAAGTCTGGGTGGAATTAGCTCACAAGTGGGCTGATGATCACACTCTTGTGCCTTTGAGACCAGATCCAAAAGCAATAGAAATGTTTACATAACTTCCCATGGACTTCCACATGTGCTCTCTACGTTTCTTTTGCATTTTTACTTCTATAGCCAACACGCTGTGGAGAACGTACCATGGGTCAGCACTGAGTTTATGCAAATCTTAGATGGAAAACTGGAACTTTCTGACTCTCTCATCTCTCTCAATTTTTTCTTAGCCAGGAAAAGCAATGTCCCAATGCCTTAGCTATCTCTAGGTTAGCACACCTCTGCTCAGGTTATGATAAGTGTAACCACCAGCACAAGGCATTATATTATAAAAACATACTACAACACATAGTGGAAACAGCACCAGAATAGGGCAGCTCCCCCCACATCAACAGCAAATCTCCTTGATTTTCAAACACAAAACAAACAGAACAAAAAACAAAACAGCAACACAAGGTCAAAAAACAAAACAGCAACACAAGGTCAGGCAAAGACTGAAAGCTTAAAGAAAACTCCCTCCAGATAGTTTCTCTCAGACAGAGAGCACAATTCTAAAATGTTGAAGGTGTTTTGGCTTGGCTAACGCTCATCCAAAATTCTTTTTATCCTAGGAACACAGGATTTGCTCTATTCAAAAGGAAAATTCTCAAGAAGTAAAACATGGGCAGAGAGCAATGATTTCTTTCATTTTATTCAATGCCTCACTTCTGTGTTGGAGAAGACACTGTAGTTCATTGCACTTCTCAGAATATGGGTACTTAATAGCCTTCATACAAGTTTGTTAATATTGTTTGCTACCATGAAAACTGCTATGCTTTGGTATGGGAAAAGTGAAAAAGAAGTTCAGTGTCTAGTTACACTGAGTAACACTAGGAAATTCTGCAATGCAAAATGTAAGATATCAGGTAATACACTTTGAAACAACTACTACTACTCCTATAACTACTACTACTACTACTATTTCTACCACTACTACTAATAATAATAACAGCAACAACAATAATACAGAGCACATCTACACGGACCAAAGATCAGACAGATTCAATAATTTATGAAATACTAGGGATAAACTTTGCCTCAAATGGCCTGGAAGAAATCCATAAATGAAAGGCACTTGTGAATTGGCAATGTGCTGAGAAACATGCTGTAAGACCAAGGAATGATCAAAATTGCCTAATACAACTCCTACACAGTTAATGCATGTTGTTTTCAAAATGTACTTATATCATTAACAACCTTAAAATTTCCTTGGTAATTTGAGGTGTATGGTTAATCTGAGTGATAAGTAATAAGAAGTGAAGACAATATTTGAGAGCTAGCAAAAATACAAATACCCATTAAAACCCAGACTCTGTGCCTCTTGTGTGAACTGCTACAGAGCTAATTAATTCACACCCATATTTCATCCCAGTCAACAGCTCTGTGCCACCAGGCTGAGCTGTTTCACCCTGAACAGAGCACTCCAGTAACGGTCACACAGACGAAAGTGATCAGCACGGCACCAGGAATGACCTTGGAATGGGTCAGTGGGTTCTACAGAGCTGAGGAACTAGCAGCAGTTCCTTGCAGACAAGGGATGCCTTGGCTCCGTAGCCCATCAGTCTGAATCATTACCTGCTTCTTTCTGCCCTAGTCCACAGACAAACGAGAAGTAAGATTCTGGAATTAGGAAAGCTTGCAGAATCAGCTCATTTATAGCACAAGTAGTGTGTTCTACAGATTTTGAATCTGTAGAACAAAATCGCCTGTAGTTTCTGCTAGATCACATAGGAGTCAGAAGTAAATTTATCCAAGAATACAGTAGGGGAGTTAAACAGGTTTTTTTAAGCACTGGAATGAATTTCAGTCATCAGCATGAACCCTTCCAGCTCCCTCAGAGGGACAGCAGGCCAATGAAGAGGCAAGACCATGAATCAGAACAGGACCAGGGTGCAGGGAGAGTGCACTGATTCCTCTGAAGGCCACAAGGGCCACCAGCACCAGCAGTGGGGGGAAAGGGGAGTCAGTACCCCATGAGAGCAGCGTGGACAGAGCAGGGCTGCACATAGCCGTGATTTATCTCTGCTTCCTGACACAGCCCTTTATTGCATGCAACAGAAAATAAAGCTTCCTAATGGAAGAAAAAAAAAATTATTTTTGAAGTTGCCTAATTCCTGTTAAAGGTTTTAGGCACAGTGTGAGGCTTTCTTACTTTTAAGTCATATTTCTGAGTAAAACTGCAAACTTCTTTTATTTGTCATCGTGGGGGCAGACAGGGTGGGAGGGGGGAATATCAAGGCTAGCCTGCCCTCTAGTGCTCTCTTAAGTCAAGCAGCTGGCTCCAACACGAACTCCAGAAGAAATCTTGGCACATCAAAGGCTATGTGGTGCTATAGCCAGAATGTTTCAAAAGTTGTATGAGCAGCAGTTTGTCACAGAAGCCCTAATCAATGTTTTGTGATGTCAATTTATTATTTTAAAGGAAAGCAAAACTGTGTTTTTGTCTACCCAGAACAGTAGAAACATTGCATTTAAATGCAACAGAATAATTATTTAAAGGAACGAGGATCTTCTTTTTTATTAAGTCATAGTTTTCCAAGTCTACTCTCAACTTAGATCCCAGCTGTGGCCCTTGTTGACTTAATGCAAACGCAAACACATAATTCTTTCCCCACTCTTATTTCAAGGATACCTAAACACGGGTGCACATCCACCCCAAACTGATAAAGTTAAAAACCTTGTATATTATTCAGCTGGAATACATATCAGTGAAAGAAAGATCTCGATTTACAATTCCTTGAGGTTTCAGTGGCAAGACTGTGGATGTCTGTAGCATCACAAAGATTAGTTACTTTGGTGAGAAGAATGATAATGAAACAAGCTAATTGCAGAAAGAATTTTTTAAAACTTGGAGACACAAAAGAAGTACACATTAATATGTCCAATTTTCAGGTGAGCAGCTCAGGTGAAAAAAAATTTTCCTCCCCAAAACCTCTGTTTTTATACTGTGAAAGCATTTCTGCTGACTTATGTATATATTTTTCCTTTTCCTTAACAATACTTTTACAAATTACATATATAATGAATAGTTTCAGTGCACTGAAACTACCTTGATCTTTTTAGGGTAGTAAAAATTGTACTTTCAGCACACTGAATGAACTCTCTAATTAGTTCAGTTGTGGTTGCATTGGCTTTTTATTATTTTATTTAATATTTATTAAAAAGACATATGTATAAATAGGTCACTCTGAAAGTAATCCCTCCTATTTATTTTCATAGAAAATACAACATATACAAAGAGCACAATAATCCTATTTGATAGAGAAAATTTTCACCTACAAAGCACTGTTTTTCAATGCAGTCACCACCACTAGCCATACATTGTCACCAACAATGAAAAAAGCCTGTACACAATGCTCATAACAGTCTGTATGGTCATTCATAATGTGGCTTGTCTTTCTCATTGCTGTCACAACTGCTGAAACACAACTCCTACTGTCTCACTGTGCTCACATCCACTGGTTGATCTCCATTAACATTCAACAAGTGTTGATGAATGTCATTGGGTGCCATTTTTTCCACATAGAGGAATTCAACTTCACACTTTTGCTTCATCTGCACTTCCATGTCAGATGCCATTCTGTCAGACTTGAACAAAATTTAACAGGATATGAGTAAGAAGGTTCAAACTTTACTGCTATACCACCAGCATCCACCTCTGACGTCATGGGCCAACCCAATAAAATTGGAGGTACTACTTTCAGGCCAGCCATCATATATACATTTATACAGGGATCAGAATATTTTGAGACTATAAACTGGATCAATTTCATATATTCAATACGAAATTCAGCCTCAGCATTTGATTGTTTTATGTAGGCTTTTGGACCTTTTTAAGAAGAACGGATTGTCTCCAATTTTTGCCAGAGAAGAAAACCAACACATGTAGTCACTCATTCAGCGATCTCTGCCTGCTCTGGTTTCTCTGCTCCTGTTTCACGATCTATGACAAGTATTTCCCCTTTTTACTAGTCAAACCAATAGAATCTACACCAATTCCTTCTATCTGGCCTTTTTCTCATGTGAGGAACGGAAATCCCTGGAAATAGTACTGATCATTCTCAGTTTTTTTCCCTGTGTCGTTGGTAGACATTGTTCCATTGATAGGACCTATGTTGCGGCTGCTGTCCCAGGGTAGCCCTGGACCCTGGTCACAGGTCCTGTCTCCACAAGAACAGTTTTGACCCTGGATCACCATTAGATTCTCGGCATCCATGTCAGTGGATCCCAGCCTTCTCCCATGCAAAGCAGCTAATACACTCCACTGCCTTTCAAGTAAAAATTTGAGTTAGGGTATTTTTTTCAAATGCCTTTATTCTGAAATGGGTTTAGGGTCCATTGCTGTAGCAAATTTCAAAAGAAGAAGAGGAGGGGAGCCCCAGCAGCAGAGCAACACTGCCTTTGCACAACACAACCATACTGAGGAAAGAATGGCATGCCTATAGCCAGGAGCACGGTCAACAAGGGAAATCCAGCCCTCTTCAGTCATTATAAAAAAAAAAAATCTACATCTGAACTCATAACCTGAACTTTCTTCCTTATCCACAGGGAGAAATTATTTCTTGTTTTAGAGAAATGAACCTCATCCCACCATTTCTGTACTTGCACACAACTGCTGCTGGCCAGAGGAATCCCCTTCTGTCACAAGAAGGGAGGGAGGAAAATACCAGAAGGTGGGAGCTGTGCGTTACCCTGTGTTTAAGAGTTTTCCTATGGGAAAGGGTTTGTCATATTTTTTGTTAAGGACAGCAAGCCATATAAATGATCCTTCAGTAGACAAGATTTAGTTTTTCCAAGTGCTTAAGTTGTTGTAGCTCTTTCATAGGAAACATCAATTTTCTCAGTCACTTTTCTGAGATATACTTGAGATATAATGTGCATTAGACATCATATATAATTCAGACACTATTGTGTCTGAACAGCAGAAGAATAAGGTTTTCATCCTTCCTGTAAACATCTCCTTGAATATAAGTAACAGTCAGTACTCAGTCCCTCATGAGGAAAGATTACACATATGCAGCAAATATATGTAACTGTCCCTCATCCTTGTGTCTTGCTCATGCACAGCTTGTGCTGTTGACTCTCCTGGAGGAGTACAAGTCCTTGCTAGTCACTAACACTGCTGTGCAAAATACTGCAGAGTGACAGCAAATCTGAGGACAGTCTAATCCCTTGCCTGCAAATTTCTCTCTCCCAGAGCTGACACCAATATACTGCTTATTTCTTTCCCTTAGATGTTTCTCCGCCTCATGCATTTTTCTCCATAGAAACTTCTCCCTGTTCCTTTAAAATCTACATACATCTATCATTGTGCACTTCCGAACATCAGGGATTTGCAGTCATTTGCAGGAGGGAAGAGAGGAAAATTCTAACTAGTTCAAAATGCAATTATCTAGCAAGGTGAACTGATTCATTACTTAAGGACTATTTCTAACTGTCTTCTACTGAGCTAGTGATATGATGGACAGAGCCTGCCACAGGCTTGAGAGTTCCATGTCAAAATGGCCAAAATCACCGCCTCCAGGTGAAGTATTATTTTTGCTTCTGAAACTCAAGTTGAATTATGAGCTTTTGGATTTATGAATACATGCAATTTTTTTCCTTGACTGGTATCTTGCCTTTGACTTTTGGAGTGGACTAAACTGTTTCAAGTAGCAAAGCAAATATAACATTTGTGACAATACTCCAGTTCTTTCTACATAGACTATCCCTTCACTCCATTTTCATTACTTCAGATGAGAGGCATGAGAGAATCCTGCATCACATTTTCCTCTGGAGTATGTATCTGTCCCTTGTTTTGGACATACAATGGAGATGATCTCACAAAAACTTGTCTGTCTGTGCTCTAGACTGAAACAACTCTCATGCAGAAAGGAGAGCTGCTGAAGAACAGGCCACTCTAGAATCACAGAATGGCTGAGGTTGGCAGGGACTTCTTTGTTTATTAGACCCAACCGCTACTCAGCAGAGGCCTTATTGCTCTCTACAACTCCCTGAAAGGAGGTTAAAGCAAGGTGGGAGTCAGCCTCTTCTGCCAGGTAACAGCTATAGGACAAGAGGCAGTGGCCTTAAGCTGTGCCAGAGGAGGTTCAGGTTTGTTTACTTGGAAAAATTTCTTCTCAGAAAAGGTGGTCAAGTATAGGAACAGGCTGCCCAGGGAGGTGGTGGAGTCACTGTCCCTGAAGGTTTTCAACAAACATGTAGATGTGGCACTGAGGATTATAGTTATTGGGCATGGTGGGGTTGGGTCAGTGGTTGGACTAGATGATCTGAGCGATCTTTTCCAATCTTTATGATTCTATGATTTAAAAACCATGATTTGGTATATCAGTACATAAGAAACTGACTGAAACTCCACGACCCTTCTAAAGATATCATTTTCTTATTGTCATTTTTCTACATCTAAGAGGATCAGGAACATAACCTTGCTGGAACATAAGCTGAGTTTCTGGCCAAAGCATACTATTTTGGAGCTGAGTCTTTAATCCTCAAACTGATAACAATTTTGATATCACTGAGAAAGCTACTGTCTTTTGCTTCCCTTTTATAGTCCAGATATCCCATTAGAGAGTGTTAGGCTGCTGTTTAGAGAGATACTTGTTCAATATGGATTCTGTTTGTGAGAACATGTCTGTACTATGAATTTCTTTTTTAGTTAGGTATAGCTCCCCAGAATTTTAATTCCTTTTTACTACCCTTTAATTTCTCCTTTCTAGAACACATTCTCAAAGCTGACTTTTTAACTTCTCTGCCTATTTGTTTTCTTGAATCTAAGATCATTATTTGCATTCTCCTGCTTTCCTTGGACAAGAGACAGATCTGAAGGCAGATTTTAAAAGCTTTAGGATGATATCAAGCTCAAATTTCCATATGAATGCTGAATACTGTGTTGAAATAACTTAGTGGCTAATACAAACCTCATACTGAATTAATGAAAATCAGCCGAAAGACAAAGGAGATAGGAAAAAAGTCTATTAATTAGCATTATCTTGAAATCTAACCATGAATTTTGGCTTTCCTTTTGTCAGATTAATGAAATCAGATATGGCTGTGAAAAAAAACAGATACTAGTTAGGGTCTTCAGCTTGGGATAATTGAACAAATAATTCAATACTGCAAATCCATTCAGGTTTGTCTTTATTTGTAGAGAATATGACAAAAGATTTCAGTGTTATAACTGAGGACTATTTGTAATAATAGAAAGATATTACTGTTTTCTCTGACAGAAAATAGTTGTGTTATGTCTCCTATGGCTGGGTACAGTGATATTACAAGTATAAAGAGTCCCCAGCCAATAATCCATGAAGTAAAACAGATACATTATGTTGTCTGTTCATTTATTTAAATGCAGACATGCTCAAAGAGGCAGGTTAGCATAGTTGACCACAAAACTATTTGATGCATTTAACAAATGTCCACCATGGCAAATGCAATGTCACAACAGCCATTTTCACATGCCTTAGGAAAAAGAGAGGTGCTTTGCACTGAGAATTCTATATATTAAAAATCCTCACTTGAAACGTAGGGACTTTTGTGTCCCTCTTGAACATCCATTACTCACACAAATTCAACTGCTGTCTCTGTGCAGGTTCCTTGAAGATCCTCTCTGCTTCAATCTGTCTCTTTTTGTCTAACTAGGCAAATATAAATTGTTTTGTCTCTTCTCAGGCTATGTCTTTGACACTTCCTTGTGCAGCAGCACTTCCCAACTTGAACACACAGCTATAACACAGCTGGATCTTCAGCACACCTTAGTTCTCCAGTCTCCCCATCATGCTAATCTATTATTAAGGTTCAAGCTCAAAATCTTCAAGTCAGACATTCTCCAGTGTCCTCTGTTGAAGAGGCATATGTTATACATCACAAAACATTCTTCTGTCTATCAAACTTTCTTCAGATTAGTCTTGATTACTGCAAGTGATGTTCTCCTGCTTGAACTGCTATGTTCTTGCCTCTGCATCAGATATCTAAGGTCTGACTCACAGGAATCTTTTCTATACTCATAGTTTTAACATCCTTTAAAACTCCAGCTCCTTGTTCTCCATCACTTTTTGCTTGTGATCTCCTGAAATAAGATTTGTGATTTTAAGCTCTTCTGGGGCAGAGATTGTTTCCTTCCTCTGTGGCTGTAAGACATCTAGTACAATGGGTATCTAGTCATTGGTTTAATCTTCCCAGTACCATGAAGGCTCCAACATTAGTGAGGCCAGCATGTCTTTCCAATGGCTTTCAATGATGGAGAGACTATTTCAATGGACAAAGAAGAGTGGCTGATATCATCTATCTGAAATTTTGTAAGGTTTTTGATACAGACCCACACAGTATCCTAGTATCCAAATTAGAGAGAAATTTACTCAATAGATGGAGTACTTAGTGGGTAAGAAATTGGCTGAATGACCACATCTAGAGAGTTGCACTCAATCTTTAACATCCAGGTGATGAATGGTGTTCCTCAGAAGGCCCAGACTGGGACAAGTATTGTTTAATATATTTATAATGACATAGACGGGTTGAATGTACTCTCAGCAAGTTTGCAGATGACATAAAGCTGAGTGCTGTTGATATGACAAAAAGAAGGGATGTTTCCCAAGGAGATGTGGATGGGCTTGAGAAGTGGGCTCACATATACCTGGAGGTTGAATGGATTGAGAACAGCCTTGTAAAGACGGACTGGGGAATATAGGTGGATGAATAAATGGATGTGAGCCAGAAATGTTCATTTGCAGCTCAGAAAGCCAGCTATATTCCAGGCTGCATCAAAATAAACATGACCAACAGGTCAAGGTAGGTGACTGTTCATGTCTACTCCATTTTCATGAGACATCACCTGCAGTATTGCATTCAGCTCTGTGGCTCCCAGAACAGAAAAGACAAGCACCTTTTGAAGTGGGTCCAGAGGAGGGCCACAAGAATGATCAGAGGGCTGGAACTCTCCTGTGAAGACTGGCTTAGGGAGATGGGGTTGTTCAGCCTGGAGAAGAGGAGGCACCAGAGAGATCTCACTGTGGACTTTCAGTACTTAAGTACTAAGACATTCAGTACTTAGAGAAGAAAGACAGAGGGAGACATTTTACAAGATCGTGTAGTCGTACAACAAGAAGTAACAGTTTGAAGCTAAAAGAGGGTAGATTTGAATTAAATAGTAATTCTTCACTACGAGATGAGGCAGTGACACAGGCTGCCCAGAGAAGCTGTGCATGCTCCATCACTGGATGCACTTAAGGCCAGAGTGGATAGGTCCCTGAGCAGTGTCGTCTGGTGGGTGGCAGTCTTGCCCACGGCAGGGGGCTTAGAACTAGATGGTCTCTAAAATCTCATCCAAGTCAAGCCATTCTTTGACTGGGTTGTTAGAGTTAGGGTGGGTTACTAGAGTTAGGGTAGTATGGTCAGGTTGCAGTTGGACCTGATGATCTTTAAGGTCTTTTCCAACCTGAGCAATTCTATGATTCTATGATTCTATGAACCAGAAATAGTAGCAGCAACAATGAATCCAAGCAGGATGGCTTTCAGATTTCCAGTCTGCCAGTACAACTGGTTCCCCGCAACAGTCTGACAAGGGAAGGTGCTTAATGGCATGAAAATTTCAACTTGCCTGGGCTGGCACCACTGCCAAAAGAGGCAGCCCTGGTTCCTCACAGGTCCTTGCTACACCCATACCACCACTGTAGCTTTGGGAAGCTAGTCTGAGAAGAAGAACTGGGGGAGAACTTGTCTGATGGCACAGTCATGGATCCTTTCAATCTCAATCTGACCCTGCTTTGTGGCTACCTGGGCACTTTTGGTGGTAAGCAGTGGGAGGAATCTACTGGGAACAGGGAAAGAGTGGCACTTTCTCCTTCTGCAGCCTTTTGTAAGGCTATGGTCCGAGGAGTGCTGGAAGCACATGCAAGGCCAGACTGTTTTCTCGTTTCTGTTTCTTTTACATTATGTACTGTTTCATGATGCTAAAATCTGTTAATGCCTTAGCTGAGGTTCCAATTAACACTCACATTTAATTAACATGAGTGTGTTTAGCTGCCAGTAACAAATACACGGACTTCTACATTTGTGAAACAGTTGTTCTGATCTTTCTACCCTTGGATCCTCTTCCTGAATTTAAAAGTTAAAGGAAAACATTTGTTAAAGCAATTGTGCTTGAGGTTTCCTTCAAAGTCACTCGTCATTACTGATATACACCATAGCAGGTTTGGCTCCACTCCACTTCATTTTCCTGATAAGATAGTCAAAGACCTTGGGAGAATGAAAGGGACTGGGTTTTATTTTATGTTTTTGAAAATAAATTTTGAGGTAACTCTGTTGAGTCAGTAGAAAGCACAGAAGTAAAAAGCTCACATCAAAACATCTAAGGAATTGTACATCTTTTTTTGCTTAATTCTTTTCTGCCCTTAAAGCGACCTTAAAGCACCCTTTGTATCTCATGGAAAGGCATTGCACATGTAGAAGTGTGATCTGTGGAGATAAATCAAAGGGATATTAGTGTCGATATGATACACTAAAATCAAACAAACGTAGAAAATGCAGGCCCTGATAACCAAGGCCTGGACCATCAGGATCTTAGAATGATGGCATGACCTCAATGACAAGCTTCTTAGCACCAAAGTGCTCAGCAGCAATCACACCTCATTTATCTATGCAGTTCCCAGTGAATCAAACAGATGTTAGAAAAAGAGAGGCTGCAGAACTGCAGATGGTGGACATGAAATTGACAGATCTCAGGCAAGCTGGTAGGCAAAAAGCACACTGTGCAAGAAGCCAGTTCAAGAAGAAATTGCCATGGCACCTGCAAAACCTTGTCTGTCAGGCATCACAGATGCACAATCAGCCTCCCAGAAAATAGATAAAATTTGAAAGTCATGTTGTAGAGGTGCCATGTAGGCTACCATCTGCCTGTGCACATGAGCAATCCCACTTTGCCAAAGCATGTGCTGAACCATCTATGAGACTGTAAGTCTGCGTATTTTCTCACTGGTATCACCATCTGAGCTTTTCAGCCCATGGACATTTCTTTGTGCCTCTTAAATGTGTGTTTGATGTAATCTCATGTATGCTAACTCCTACAGTGTGCACTGACACACATGGGGCACAGCTGCCTCTGAGTAGGAGTGGTGCGCTCTGCACATGGCTGATCAGGAAGGTTGTGTGGAAAGAGATTGTTTTGCTGAAAGGAAGGATGGTGAAATCTGCAATGACAGATATACCAATGCAGCAAACTGTATTTTCTCAGTTTTGCTACCCCGAATGAAGTTCATTTGCTTCACCTTTCACGTATTTTCAGTGGTTAATAAAACCAACTCTCCCTTAAGCAACTAAATCACTCTAAACAGCATAAAAAGCTGAAAAGAAAACACATAATGCACATGATGCACAGCCCTAAGATTGCAAGACACCTACTTCTTGAAACTATAATTTGAGTTAAAAAACACAAGGCCTGCTCTTTAGCTTGTGTAAGTAGATGTTGGTATAAACAGCCAGTAAAAGTAAACCTTCATTTGTTCCATCATGTAAAGAGCTGAATTAGCAAGGATCCCAAGTGTGGGGCAACTGAGTCTGAAAAGCAACATTTTCTTGTACAACAAGAAATTTTGCTATCTCCTTAGCTCCAGTAACAAGAAGACTCTTCCAGAAGACATCAGCCTACTTCAAAGCAAAACTCACAGTTTATGTTTTGATCCTGTTTTCCAACACTGCATTGTCCAGTATAAAGCACAAGAAATAATTCCTTAGAAGCAAAAAGATTTTACAAATGTTCTTCAGGTGTATTCAGAAAGATTGCATGTCACAAAAGGAAAAGTTGTCCAGTGCAAAACACAGAACATTTTCTCACAGACCTCTTTAAAACAATAACACAGCTGAGAAACATAAGTAGATTAACACCTGTGCATCTTTATCCAAAAGGGAGTAGTTATGTGAAGATCACATTAAAACAAGTGAAGTGTTCAGCATTGCATTCATATTTCCAGAAGTGACTGTTAGAAGACAGGAAACAATGTTTTAAGAGGTCTATGAAAGGACCATTGTGCTAGTGTTTCTCCACATTAAATCACACATTTGTCAGTGCATTTGTAGACTAGAAACCATCCCAAACTTCTAAGAATTGCTGTTTGAAGTCTGTATGGTAAGATTTCAGTTCCCCAAGAGACTACTACACAGGATATATTTTTGCTAAAACAAATACCTTATTACATATATTTCTTCACAAAACAAAAGCAATTGTTGTCTCCACAAGACCCATAACATTCATCTGATGCTCCAAAAGGTACATGGCAGTAGTTAGAGCCCTTCACTACATCAAAACATGCATCTATAGAGCTGCAGAGTTCAATTTATTATTTTTTTTTTTTTTAGCCTATGCCATTCAATGGCTCACAGTCGATTTTGCCTGAAAGCTCATGTGCAAGCCTTAATGCATTGAAGTGCTTTTTCCAGGGCAAGTTGAATGATGAAAACTCAATGAATTAATTTTCTGTACAGCAGACCAGAGTACAAGGTTACATTATTTACATTACTTACCTGGAAGTATAGAGGCAAGAAGAAGAATCAACTCTCCCCAGCTCCAGCTCCAGGGACACAGCACTCCAATTACAAGAATAAAATAAAGTGCAAATAGCTACATTCCTCCCCAAAGGCATCACAATTCCCCCATGTTTTAAATGCAGATGGCAATGAGCCCATGCAGACGTAACCCCCTTCTGTCTACTCTCCTTAAAACACCTTCTGGTTTACTGACCACATTTAGGCCCTTTGGCAGTCTATAAAAAGTGCTATGTGATCTTAGTTGCACTAAAAACTGTAAGAGTTATACTCTATTTCACACTTATGGTGAAAAACAAATATTTCCTATGAAGGAGTTCTCAAAGGTGCCTAAGGGCTGGATCTACACAGTGATTTTAATATTCCACATCAAATTTCCAAGCACAACTGGCATTCACAAAGGAACTGGATTCACAGAGCAGAATTAGATTCAGCGTTGCAGCAGCTCACTTCTATCAAGACTCTTATGTCTGGATTTGGTGCCCTTATGTATCACAGGCAGAGAGCTGTCAAAGTGAGAATGGGACCCACAAAGGCCACCACACTGAGATAAACGTACACAGTGGGAGAATGCTGGGGAGAGGACAGTTAAGCTCTGACACCCTCAGGACATATGACCAGAACTGCATATACACATGAATGTGATGACTAACCTATACAATAATTATGATTTCAAAAACCACGGTTCTCAAACCTACTGCCTGAAGCAGAGTGTGGCTATGATTCCAGTGGGACCAACAGTGTTGAGCAGGCACAGACATCTCCAACGCCGTGTCATTTCTTACGCTCTCTTTCCTTCCTGCTTGCGCTGGGCCCAGGAAATGTGCTCTGAGGATAGAAACCTCCAGTCTGCTCTGCAGAAGCTTCCACTTTGCATAAATAAAAACACTCAGGGGCCACAGTTTAAATGTCTTTATGCTCTAACATTATGCTCTAACAGGCAAATATTGAGTAGTATCCGGAGATGAGTTCAGAATATTCCTTTTTTGCAATGCTAGGATGGGAATGTGGGAGAGTTGTGAAAATTCCCGTGTTGCTCTCTTTGTTCATTGACTGTTACACAGCACTGAACCAGCTGTTGTTGACAAATAAGGAATTGAGGCCAGAGTCACATGGCTAGGATTGAGATGTTTTCTTTCATTCTTCATGAATGTTATGTATGCAATTCCCTTGCTGCAAAAATAGGAGTTGCAAATCCAGTGAAAGTGTGCTTTTTACTGGGGATGCCAAAAGTAGAATTCCAGTGTCTGTCAAATTAAGAAGACTCTTCAGATCTACTGTCTTTGGAAACAAGCTTTCAAACTTATAATTGATACAGTTCTCTCAGTGCAGATTACATTCATCACAGTTTCATAGTCAGCTGACAATCTTTCCAGATGTTGCAAACTAGATTTTAAAACCCCCAAGATAAAACTGTCTACTCTGTGCAGAAAGGATTTCTTTCTATGTGATAATGAAAAAGATAAAGAAAAAAGAAAAAACAATCACACCATAAAATCCAGTTAGCACAAGATTCCATAATTTAATGCAAATAACTTGCAATACTTATTCTTGTAATATCCCCCAAGAATTCTCTTTTAAAGAAACTCAGTGTTGCCCAGTGGATCTGATTTTGCTACAGATAAACTGTTTTAAAGGTTCTGGGTTAATTTGCATGGGTTCGTTCTAAATAACTAACAGATTTTAATAGAGGCTCTTAAGTTTAAAGCCAAGTCATTCCAAGATAGAATTCCTCTACCCTGTGCAGACCTCAAGCATGTTCACTTGCTCAGAACTCAGACCTCTATCATATCTCCTGTGAGTGCACCTCTGAATACAAGAGGGATATATCTCTCTCACTTTGGCTGTGCAATGAATTGCAACCTGAAAGCACTTCCCTTTCTTTCCCTCAACCCTAAGGGTTTGGGCTGACATGGTCAGACACAAATGTCCACAGTGCTGCCATGAAAACTATACACTGTGTCGTGTAGCCTGGAGTCTGTTGGAATAATTAAGTGTTCATCATTTTAGTGATTCAGAATATATGTTCTATATAATGCCCTTTATACATTATCCAAAGAGGTAGTGTATGGAAAGCAGCAAAGCTTTAGTGACTGCCCTTGACTGAGGCCATCCTGTCCAAATTCTGGCTTAATTATTGGTATGGATTTATACATCCACAAGGAAAGAAAGACCCCAAAGTCTTCACAGACCACAGTTAGATGGGGTTTATGAGGTAGGCTGGGCAAGAGAAGACACGATGAATGCTTCTTTGAAATGTCAACAATGATCCAGTGGCCTGGTATGACACAACAGAGCCAACCAGTAATCCACAACAGACAACTAAAAAGTATCAGATTTGATATTAAACAGCACCGTGGGAAGTCATAGATTCTAGTCAGAATGATTACATTTCATGTTTCACTCCGCAGACACTGTAAAAACAAGAGATTGAGTTTTATGCAAAGCTGCTGAGTAAGTTCTATTCCAAGGTATTTGCAAGAGCCACTGAGCAGTATCTTATAGAATGGTTATTATTTTTATGTGGCTTAAAGCCACAGAGATGTGGAGCAGTTTGGAAGTGTGAGAGCTTCTCAGATATGTTCTCTTTCCCTCAGGGGATGAGTAATCAGGGTTCACATGACATCAGATTTAAAGGGTCATGAATTTAAGGTGCAAGATAACAATTGCAGTGAAAACTCACAGCTGTTGTCACCCCAAAGCTAGCTAGGCTATGCCATTCCCTGTCTTCCTGGAATTGCCACCAAATGGGAGTCTTAAATAACAGTGCTGCTCTAAGATGTAATGGCTATGCAGCAGTTACAGTTCTATCTGATCATCTGAAGGATTTTTTCTAGCCAGCCAGGAAAATGTCAGCCCCACAGGGAATAAAATGGTTCCCTGAACATGTGCAAGAATTTATTTCATGCTTTGTCCATTGCTATAAAAGGAAATGGAAGCAGCAATCAGGTCTGCATTTTTGGGTGGGCATTTCAGAAAGCCTCATGTAGCATCCTGAGCTATCAAAAATGTTATAGGTTGAACCCTGACCTGCCTTCTGACCAGGAGACTCAAGAGCTGTCAGAAACACAAAGCTTTCTGGTGCTGGTTTAGGCTTTCAAAATGATTTCTAAAACATCATGTCATGTAGTAATTGCATCAACTCCACAAAATGAACTCAGATAAGGAGAACTCACAGATCAGAACAATCCTTGTTGTCTGATCATGTGCATCAGCCAATACGTATGAGTCAAAGACACAAAAATCATGAAAGATTGCATGCAGTCACAGGAGTGAACCCCAAGATCTAGAAATGCCCCCTGATTCACCTTTAATGCTATTGAATTCCTGACTGGCCCCAGTTTGGTTCTCAGCTGTAGACTTCCTTGACCTCTCAGTCACTTTGTCTCAGGCACTTTGTTTCCATTTGATGATGATGGAATTAATTTGGCCTGTATGCCTGGACTCTTACTGGCTGGAACTCCAGTGGCCTCAGAGAAATCCAACCACTGAATAGAGTCTTGAACTCAAGGTCTATTATCACAAGACACAACAGAAGAACTAACAAAAATATACATATAAAAGAGAGAAAATCAAAGGGCAGTGGCAACTGCAAATCTGTCCATCAGAGGGAAGTTCTGAAGGCTCCTAAGGCTTGGCCCATCGTTTGTTTATAGCATGCATGTCACCATAACACAATACTCAGTGAAGGGATTTATTCATATCTATGAAAGGATATGGATCAGCTTCAAAGTAATTTTCTACTGTAGCCATTTCAGTACCACTTTCGCATCCAGGCCCTTCCATCCAAATTTTGCATTCTTTGGTATGTTGGCCAGTTCAACTATCCTGAAGAGTTGGCATGATCAGTCCCTTCCATTTGCATGGTAGCAATCAGCTGAACTGTATATCCTTGCTTAGCAAATTCAAATCTGCTGCATCTAGTCTGGTTCTCTCAATTGCCTTTCACAGATGCTGTTTGATGCTGACCTCAGTATCTGACAGCCACTATTCAGCATAGCAGTCATGAATCATGAATCTGCTGCTTTACACTCAGAGAAATTCCTCCTTGGATGTCCTGGTGATATGGACTCCCTGACACAGTAGGGATAAGTTAGCACTGAGATCTGAGGAGTTATTTGTCCTAGCTTTTGATATACCAAATAAAAGACGTAAGCAATATGTGGCTGACAAGAGAGAAGTGTGTGTGAGTGTTGAAGCTGTGTTCAGTGTAACAGAAGCTCTTCAAAAGCATGGGAAAGGGCATCCAGTGTTAAAGCTACCCCAGTGTTTTGGTATTGTTATTGGAGTTGTATGGACTACCTGCTGCTCTGTAGTAAATAAGTGACACTGAAGTAAAGTTAATGTTAAAGAAAGGTGATATTTGTATGTTAGGTTATCGAGATCAAGAAAATTGCTTTTCTCCCACTAAATATGCTGGAGAATCACCACCAGATAGCTGTGTGGAGCTGTGCTTTTTGCCACCACAACCATGATTTTATGCAGACTTTTTCTACTGCCTGCCTCAGGCAGGATTCCTACAAAGTTAAAAAAAATTAACCAAAGCTGAATGGAAGCTGGTGCATTTCACAAGACTCCTAAGGAAGCTCTGGGGAGTTATGACTTCCTTTCTATTTTGATACAGAACCATGCCTCATACCAACTTCTTTAGAAAATGGTCTCAAGTTTGCTCAAAATGTAGCAAGTGTTTTGATTAAACCAGTGTGAGCTTAAAACAAAACCATAAACTCAAGAAGTGTATGTAGTTTCAGATCACATATAAACATTTTATATTGATTTTTAATTGAGATCTCTCACTTACTTTGAAAACAGATTATTCCATATTTTAAAAAGAAAACAATGAATCTCTCCGGGTGTTCAGAGCCATATTTTCAAAACACAGTATGACAAATGCATGTACACGTGCATACACCCAGTTTACAGGTCTGTAAGAAGGGTATTCATGCACAGATGTGCATGCTACATGTGTGCAGCGTGACTTTTGCCAGCATGAAAGTACCAGTAGACATCTTCATCTTTGTCTCCTGGGCAAAAAATAATATAAAAATGATTGCTACCCCACAGTCACCTTCTGCAAGAAAGGACTTGATTTCAGTGCCTGGTACATGAGTGCCTTGGAGACTTGTGCTGTGATAGTGTGTGACATGAGTTTATTTGGTCATATATTATTCCCATTTAATGTTTTTGTGCTGCTGTGCTGTATGAGATATTAAATGCTCTACGATAAGCTAATCCAACCAATGTTGATGGTTTAGCAGGCACAGAGTTTCGAAGGACAACAGTAAATTATAACTGGATTTGATTAAGAGGTAATTAGCTAAACCTGTTTACCTTAACCTTTGCTACAACTATTGTTTTTACTAGAAGAGGAGTGTCATTAGATTGTGTCTGGGATACAAGTTATGGAGCGTACACCACTTTTCACTGTCCAATTTTCATCTGTGATTCAAGGAAGAGGTAGAAAGGTCAGGATCAGATTGCAATTGTACAATTCTCCTGAGATGAGAGCAGAAAGTTTCCTTGACGGAGACAAAATAAGCCATGAAGAACAGTAGTTTATTTTTCAGTAGGATGGAGGGGGAGTCAAATGAACACATGTCTAAAGCCCTAGACGGATTTTTGCAATAATTCAACTGTCTCAGTAGATTTGAGAGTTATTTGAACTCACTGAGCATTTTAGAGAAATGAGAGAGTAATACCAATTTGCTGTAGACTGCTAAATAGCGTAGTTGATAAAAGAACTGTGAGAATATTTTTTTCAACTGAACCATATTTTCATAAATTGTTTTTTAAAATATATTCATTCGAGAGAACTAAGGAAACCCACAAGAAACCAACTCTCAAATTGTTTTATAGTCTTTTAATTGACTATTTTAGATAACTTGGTTAAAAATCAGGGTTTAGATCAGTTTATTGGCTTACTCATAGCACTCAGCCAAACTGTAAGCACATTTGAGAGCTGTGTACTTCTCCAAAGAAGATTCAGCTTTGTAACAGAACACAGATAAGTAGATGTCCAAGTAAATATCACTGCTGAAGAAGAAGATATAAGCTGGTTTTGCAGTTTTATGGCTAAATTTAATTTAATTCCCTAGTTTCAGTACACAGAATTATTCAAGAGTACCCACCTACTCATACTCCTAATAGCTTTTATTATAGCTTTAAAGTATAACTTATCCTTTGGTATAATGAAATATGTTCTCTTTTTGTCTTTTGTCTTGAGCCCAACAGGATCCAAATTTGAAGGTTTGGAGCCTTTATTGGAAGAAAGGCAATTTCTCTATCACATCACTTCAGTTCTATGTAGCCTCTGTAACCTCCATAATAAAGCTGGTGATTTAGCTGTATTTTTCCATCCAATGACAATGATTATTGCTAATCTTGTTTTTGTAGACTGTCCAGTATAGGCAAAGAAGGACTCATACAGAATAGCTTGATTATTACTCAATACAAGATCATGGACTTGGTCAGCTGAAAACAGTTACTGGAATACTTCCTCCCACCTGGTTTCTGGAAATCTTACTGGTACCCAAGAGAATTTCTTGAAATACAGTAGCCTCTTGCAAAAGGAAAACTTTGACTTACTGCTCCAACATTTTTGAATCTTTGTAGTTCAGATTTTGTGTGGAAGGAGGAGAAAGCTTCAAATTTCACATCTGCCAGTTTGTGCAGTTACAAATTATTCCATTTTGCTAAATAAGCAAAGGCTTTTCCATGCTTGGCAGTGTGGGCTGCCCAGTAGGTAGGGGAACGTTAGTATTTCAGGCCACTGGCAGAAGTTTATAAGCTAGAAATGCTTTCCTAATGTCATATTGTTAAAGCTTCTTAGGAGTAATGAAATATGTATGTGCTCTGCCTTTTTAGATCTACAGGGTTTTTGCCCTATCACTAGCCAGATTTGCTTTTCAGCAGAGCCCTTGGATAGACACAATTATTTTTAACTATTATTTCTTCCACTAATAATTACGTCTTTAAAGCTTTCTTAATTGGTAGACTGTGCACATAAATCAGAATAAGAGACAAAAGTCAAGAGGAAAGCGTTTGTTTGTGCACACATGCAAAGGCAAAAGCGTATCCAGCGTGTAGATAGGAGCTTGACTCCCTCTCTAGGCTAAAATTGAAAATGAAAACAGGTAATGTTCAGTTTTTATAATGATACAGAGCCCCAGTTCAACTCACAAAAGCATTTTTCCCCCAAGAAATAGGAATTTCACTTAACCTAGGAATTACTGAATTTTAGAATACCAAATGTCTTATTCTGAGCTTTTAAAAAGAACTAGATTGTGCACAGCTCTCACAGGAGACAGATAAATTGTTAATACCTCGCAGGCACTCTGTCCTCCTAAGGAAGTGACATAAAAGTCACTTGATATGAGTGCAGTTGCTGAAACACTATGATTGCAGATATTCCTGACAAATAATACAGGCTTATTGTTTCCTTGCTGCAGACATTTGGAGGGAGAGATCATCTTTTCATTCTTGAGCTGGAAAGCATCCAACTCAGCAGTGTTCTCACTTAGAAAGGATGACTTCTGGCTGCTATAGTTGTACAAATAAAACAATAAAATAGTTATAATTATATTGTGGAGAAGGATTTGGGGTCCTGGTGGACAAGAAGCTGGACATGAGCCAGTAGTGTGCGCTTGCAGCCCAGAAGGCCAACGGTTTTCTGGGTTGCATCAAGAGAAAGGTAGAGAGCAGGGAGAGGGCAGGGATTGTCCCACTCTACTCTGTCCTTGTGAGGCCTCATCTGGAGTACTGCGTCCAGGCCTGGGACCCGCAACACAGGAAGGACATGAAGCTGTTGGAGTGGGTCCAGAAGAGGCCACAAAGATGCTGAGAGGGCTGAAGCACCTCTGCTATGAAGAAGGGCTGAGGAAGCTGGGCTTGTCCAGCTGGAAGAAGAGAAGGTTCTGGGAAGACTTCATTGTGGCTTACCAGTACTTGAGGGGATCTTATAATCAGGAGGGAGATTAACATTTTACATGGTCCAATAGTGACAGGACCGGATGAATGGTTTTAAATAAAAAGGGAGGTGATTTAGATTAGATATTAAGAGGAAATTTTTACTCAGAGGGTGGTGAGGCATTGTCACAGCTGCCCAGAGAAGCTGTAGGTGACCCATCTCTGGAGGTACCCAGGGCCAGGTTGGATGGGACTCTGTGCAGCCTGAGCTGGTAGGGGGCAGCCCTGCCCATGGCAGGGTGTTGGAACACCCTGCCATGGTGGGCTTTGAGAGCACTTCCAAACTAAGCCAGTCTGTGATTCTATGACACGATGATGTGATATTGAAAATGACTAACAGGGATACATATTATCTATTCAGTTTTTCACTTTGCTCTGACCAGATGAAAATAAATAACAGCTGTAAGTGCAAAGGTACCCAAGAGATTAAACAATTGACCATCTACAGGTCATCTTTTCATGAACAAAAGTAATTAATTATGACATCAGTTTTGCTCTTGAAACAAATTATATATTTTTACAATAGCGTTCCTAAATTCTGGATTTGTATTCATGTTTCATGGTAAATATCAATGTTTGGGGACAGATGAGCAAATCTCCTTTGGAATTACAAAAAGAATTTAAGTGGTTTTGAAATAAAATCTTATAATTCACTTCAGGAATTTACCAGCAATGTATTCACATGATTTGAATAGATGGCTCCTGATTTTTCAGGCTATGTGGTTCAATAAAGGAGTTTTAAAATTTCATTTTGAGAACAAAATTCTTACCAACTTTAATAAAATTTCAAAAATTTCAAATTCCTGTTACATCAGCAAAGTATTATAAGAAAACATTCTTGCCTGCCAATGAATGAGCCTTTGATTTGAAGTGGTAAGATATTTTGTGCCCATGCCTATTTTTTGTCTCTTCAGCTTCCACTTTTTTATATAAGATTGTTAACTGTTCTTCACACTACCTGTGTAAAGTGCACTTGTTGTTCCTCAAGTCCTTTGAATGAATGTCTTTACAGACTCATGTTGAAATTATTTCACGTTTTTCCTTGCATCAGCAACTTTGTTCTGGGTTTCAAAATCCTTGGATGCTTTTATTAGACTTCTTTTTTTTTTTTTTCACTATTTAAGTCATTCTGAGATCCCTTAAAGAAAATCAGTCAAGGCTAAGGTTGTGCCACTTGCTTGTATTAACAGTTCTTGGGTCTACATGGTCACAGATTTTGTTTGCAATGTTATTTTCAATAAAGGATTAGGAATTCCTGAGTCTTCCACCTCCTCTCACATCTCCAGTTTATATTTACCTTGTTTATTATTATGTCCTGTTCAGTTTATAATTGCTACTGAATTATGACCTTTAGCATCATGACACTGCATTGGGCACTCCTTATGAGACACTTAGAAAATTCCTTCTTATACCAAGGTACAATATCAAATGCACTCTTTTTTCTGTCAGTATTTCTAGACCAGTAACTTCCACCTTTTTAAGTACTTTCAGTTCTAATTAAAAAAATAATACACATAAGACTAAAATTAAGGAAACTTTGAATTAAAGCATTTGTATCAGTCTGGTATAAAGGTTTATGACATTTTACACTCAAAAATTCAGACACTTTAAAACATGGAAAAATGTCACATTAATCTGGCTAGCCAATAATATCTTCTTAAGATGTCATTGGTTAATGATCCTTAAATTAAGGAAAATCAGTATTCTCATATCAGAAAAATAACAGACTGGTGTTGAACCAAGAATATTATATGGAGTTGTGGATTTCCACACAGATAAGCCAGAAGTTTTTACATGTCATAGGTGCATCAAGTGAGCTAGATTGTTAGTTGTGCTCTTTGTTCAGTGTAAGCCTCCAATTTGGTGTTCACCCCACCAGAGATCTTGGTGAGCCGCTCCTGCAGTTAATTGTGGTGGCGGTTAGTCCAGGGGTAAGAGATGGTCCTGATACACCATGGGAAGATGCTCATTGAAATGGGCCAGTGACTGAAAATGATTTTTGGAGTCAGCAATAGTTGTGTACAGGTCTCAGATAACAGGTCACAGTAACTCGTGTAAATATTGCAGGAGAAAAATTTGTGAGTAGAATTGCTTCTCAAAACAATAATTGCTTTGAGCAATTATAAGCGTTCTAAGAGATCCTGATTACTCTTGTGACTTCCTTGCTTCCAAGTTAGCATGACACTGCTGCCATTATCTTATTTGCTATGACAATTGTCATGTTAAACTGCTGCACGTCTCTACAGACTTGGGTTCTTAGGGGAATTGTCAGCTCTTTTGATCTAAGCCACTGAAAATGCACAAGGTTGCACAAGCAGTCTCTTTTCCCACTACAGTTACAAGGAAAATGCTTCTCATTTCTCATGACTGATTCATCCCATCCTAGACCAGGTCTGTATGTGATAACTCACCTCCTGGAGGTGCCTCTTTCTCTTCATGGGGTGTGAAAGGAGCTTAGAGGAGCACAGACACTCAGATCTCAGAAGATGCAGCTTGACAAGAAGGCTTCCTTTGGCACGCAAGCTCTGTCATGCAGGAGGAGGAAGGAAAGATGAGGGTGAACCACTGCATGTGCATGGGAGCTCAGGGAGGAGTATTTTCTCCCAAGGCCCTCCTCATCCCCAGAAATGTCCTCACAAAGACAGAAGGGGTGGGTACCTGCCCTGGGTTCCAGTGGCACACAGGGAAAAGGCACGTTGCATTTCTGCTATGGGATCCTACCTAACAACTCCATCTTAGCACATCCTTACCCATCCCCTTTTCTCCTCCCATTTCCATGGCCCAGAGCAGCAGAGAGCTGCTGACCCATCTCACTCTGCTATGGAGCTTTCAGGCCAGGAATTCACCCAGCACACCTGGCACAACCAATGCTGGCCAAAACTATTTATCCCTTTCTACTGTTAATCAGTGGACAATTACTTGCTATTTTTTGCAATGGTTTGCTCTTGAAAATCACAATATTTTTCAGAAATATACTATGAAAAATACAGTAAATTACTCATCAAATGAAAAAAAAAGTGTTTTAAAAAATGCTCATATTTTAGCAAAAAGAGAGTACAACTAATTTGAACACTTGTCAGACTGCAGAGTAGCTTTAGGCTTGGTTTGAAGACAGATTGTCCATTGACTGGACTTTGCAGCCTACTTTAAACAAGTAAGTTTTGCAATATATACCACTGTCTTTCCTAAATGGAGAATTCATTAGTGAGCAAATAAATAAATATGACACATTTTTAGTTACTTTGACACAGTGATTGGATCCAGGCTAAAACTTTGTCCAGAATTTGCATTAAACCACATTACATAAATGGAGTGAAGTTCAGATCTAGGTATTCATGTCTCTGAGTTTCAGAGGTGTTAGTCAAACTCTTCTCTGATTTTAATTAAATTGCCATGAGAAATTTCAAGAAGGGGGATGGGAGCCACTATTTAAAGAGCTGTTTTAATCTGTGTTTCCAATTCCCTATCCTAGCCTAGTCTCATGCAGGGATAAAACCACTGAATTGCTAAACACAAATACTTGTGGGCTTTCAAGATTCCTTGCCTTTTAGCCCAAAACTAACAGGAGAGAAAGCTAAGCAATGAGGTTGCAAGATCTGCTTTCTTCTTTTCTTAATCACCCTCAAAAAATGTAGAGACTCATCTGTAAGCATCTACCCACAAGTAATGTTTGTGCAAACCAGATCTGGGTGAATAATGCAAGAAAATTATTTCTTACGCCAAAATTAGGTAGCTGAGTTCCACAACACCCAAGTTTCCTAAGCCCGATTTATTTCTCTTCAGACCATTGATTTTCCCACCATGTCCCTTCACATTCCTCTGAGCCACCAAATTGCTTGCTGCAGCTGCATGAGCATATCTTTTCCTATGGGAAATATTCATGTCTCTAGGAATCACCATAGCAGATCTTATGTCTTTCTCACCCTGTCCCAACATATGAAAGGAAAGGAATCATCCACAGACTGTCATTGCCCACGATCATCTTTAGTTATCATGAGAGCCCCAGTGATCAGCAAACAGCTGGACGTAAATGAGAACAGCTCTGAAGAGCTTTGACTTCCATCCAAGTCTGTTTTTGTCCCTGTCTTGCCAAAGGGAAAACATAAGCATGGCTTAAAGCACAACTCAGCTGGGCTCAAGAGTTGACCAAAAAGCCATGTTGGGTTTGCACAGGGTGTCTGCACTTCAAATATGCAAGCTCCCCTGCAGCCAAAGATCTTCCTGGTGCAACCAGAGCAAATGCAAGGTGCAGATCTCACTTCCTACACACCAATTGGCAGTGACCTCCATGCTGTAACGTACACAGCCCTCTTGCCACAGGGAAATACAAATCCTTATGGGGACTGTTTAATTCATCCTTTCTCATGATGATCTGCTGCTTTTTGCAGAAAACTGCTTCCAGACGTTAAATAAAGGACACTTAAAATCTTCTCTGTATTAGTTGCTAGTTCTGCAAGCAATGCCAGCTTCCTGTACACCCACACTGAATCTCAGACCATGGTCAGTTTCCTCACTGTATTTATCTAAAAATGACTTCATGAGTTTGTACGGCACCATGTACGCTGACATGCTCACATGCCACCCAGATCAGGAAAAGGGCATTTGAGGAAAGTACTGGCCCACTGGATTTGTGAAACACATTGCCCATTTCTGTAGACAGAGAAAGTTACACATGTAAAAGTAATTGAATGATCACAGGAGAAATTTAAAGAAATTAGAAAGGTTTCATCAGTATCCTCCTTCAGGTCTGCTTCCCATCTCCTGTCTCTCTCAAGAGCTCCCCTCTGCTTGTTCAGAGAAGGTTCAGAAGGGCATCTTTGACAATATTGTTCCCATTGCATAAAATCCTGTTCCCCACTGTCTCCTAGGGCTCTCTTACCTCCCTGACAGTATCTCACAGCACAGATCCATCTGCCAACTTAAATGTCATAAAAATGAACTTTGATTTCTTCCTCTCTACATCTCTATATGCTCAACTTCCTCTGTCATTGTGGGTTATTCCTTCACCTTCCTAGTCAATTGTTCAGGCCCATAAACTAAGCATGGCCTTCAATCTACCTTCTGCAAGTTATGCCCTTTTTCTGTCGCCTCTAGTTCCAGAAATTTTTGAAGATTTAATCTTTTATGCCCAGGTTTTATGTAAGAGATTGTCATCTGCAGGAATGTCTATACACAGGGAAGGTGTCAGGCAAGCACTGACTCTCCAAGACAGGTGGACTTAAGTCATCTGAAACCTGAAAACCATGTAATGACATTAAAGTGATGCTATACCCAAGCCTTCAGGGTCTTCTGAGATTTCTGAGAAAAACATGTTTGTTCTTGCGTGGACCCAGTAACAGCTTTTCCTCCAGCCCTCCCATCAGCGGTGTTATTGCAGCTCACACATTTCACTTCCCCTCAAAATATTGCTACTGGAAATCATGTTGTGGTCCTCCAGCCACAGCAGTATCCTCTACATCTTCCTCCTTGTCTTAGCCAGGTGCATTAACTTTCATGTGGTCATCATGCTTGCCAACTTATCACAAAGCTTGTCAGCTGGAGTCTTTGAAATCATTAGTCAGTCCCATCTCTCTCACCAGCACAAAATATTAGATCTGCTTGGAAAGCATGAAATTAATCATCAGTTTTACAGCCTTCTTGCTGCTTTGGACCTTGCAACCATGGAGAATCAAGGCTCATACACTAATCTGTGCCAGACAAAGGGGTTTACAGCAGACTGCTGGATCAAGGTTTTGCTACTCAAGACTAAGATTTTTATTATTTTAGGAAGCAAACAATTCTATTTTATATATATATTTTTAACCTTAACACCAAAACATGCCTATAACCTTCAAGCAGCCATTCTGACCACCAGAAATTTGTTAAACCACAAGATCTGGAGACTTCTTATGCCAAATTGTTAACTAGACCATCTCAGTAACAAGCATGGACATTAAAAACAATGAGAAGTTCCAGTAGCTCCTTCATACCCTTCTCAAAGGAATAGTGGAAACTGTTTTATATGCTTATGAATAGCTCCCACATCTCTCCAGATTGTTAGAAAGAGTTTTTCTTTTTTGGTTTTTTTTTCTATTTCTTTCTCTTTCTCTTTTCCTCTTTTCTGTTTTCTTCTATGTTTCTCTCCCTGTGCTAGCAAGCACACCCGCAGCAGGCTGAGCAAGAGGCTATCTCCGAATCTGCGCTGCAGTATCAAGTTGCAGTGAGTTTGCAGCTTGGCTGCAAGTTCAAGCTGGAACCAGATGACTTACTTCACTACAGTTTCTCATGACATCTCAGTAATTAATGTCCCAGATCTCACTCCATCTCCTCTCTGAGGAGAGCAGCTCTTATTTAATTGCCTCATAATGTATACTCAAAATGAATACTTGCCTAATTGTCCCTAGACAGATGCTTGGATGAAAGCCTGTGAGAAAGCATATAGACTCTAAAACTGAATGGAGGCCCACAAAGTACAATAAAGGAAAAACGTATAACTCTTTGTTACTCTCTAATCCCACCAAAACAACAAACTTGAATATTTAAGATATGCTAGAGTCACAAATTTGGAATAAAATTTTGCTATCTACTGTGTTTCTTCACCCCTTCAGCTGTACAGAGTAAGATCTTGACAAAGATTTTTTTTAATGTGACAACTTAAATAGGAAAGAATACATTTTTGAAGCGCAATGTGATGCTTGAGCTGCACATTGTGTGGAATGACATTTTCAAAATCTCATGTTAGTCTGTGCGTGGACCCTGGAAAATACACACAAATCCTAGTCTTCACACCTAGCTGGGTATCATGTACACCCTGTTCTGTGCACAGGAAAACACCAGTGAAATGACACATCAGGAAAGCCCAGGTTGATTCTATATTATTTACTGCATCACTATTTGTGTTCGCTTTCAGATTTCAGACGGTGCTGTCAGAAATAGGTGTGAAGCCTGAAACCATCAAAAGCGTCGAGATAAGCAACATCTATTCCTATTATAATACAGCTTCCCAGCATTTAATGGTTTTAACAAGCCAGTAAAAGAGCAAAACCCCTCAGTGAGGTAAGCTGCTGATATTTGATATTTGCAGCACCAGTGATGTTTCATCAATGACCTGTGCCACCAGTGTGGTCTCAATGTGCAAATAAAGAATTTATCCATGGAAATCACTCTATAAATGAAAACCTTGTGAACATGAAGGATTACATTTAAGTATTCAGCATTCAGCAGTGTTGAAAATTATTCAGATGTGGGACTTGACATCAGTAGTCTTCTAAGTATTACCCTGGCTCAGAGACTCAAGACCTTCCTGCAGGGGATAGGTTGTAAGATTCATTATTTCTGGCTATCTTAATTTGTTCAGACTGCTAGTGCTGCTTCCCTCATTTCTGTGCTAAAAAGAGTCCTTCTGGACTGATTCTCTCTATCTTTAAGACAAGATCTTTGGTCAGTTGCAGTCAAAACACAGAGTCAAGACCATCCCTATAATGTACTCTTTGCACGTGTGGGCACAACATTTTGTTAAAACAGTTAATTTAAAATGCAGGATCAGTGTAAACATCATGATCAATTTTTCATTATTTACTGCATTTAGGAAAATAAGAGAAAGAAAAATTCACAGTTTCATTGGAATCCTTTTAATGTATTTTCCAAACACTACAACTGAACTTTTCACTCAAAAGAAACATGTCTTGCTTTCTTGCTTACTATTTTGGAGTGAGAGGTTTACATTAAATTCTAACAAAACTGCTGTTCAAGCTAAAAAAAAATTTGATTTTTCATTTCACTTCAAATAATAAGGTCAGCTCAGCTCCCCAGAAAACATTTGGACAGCAGCTTCTTACGCCAGCGGCAAAAAAAAAGTTAACCATTCTCACAGTTGTTCACAGTAGAACTAAACTCAAATTGCATTTCCATCTCACAGCCACATGTCCCATGGAGACAGCAGTACACATGCACAAAATTACAGGATTGCCCTAGCTGATCCCATCACATCATTAGATGGATGACATAGTTCAGTACAGCAGACGCTGAATCATAGAAATGGACATAGTTTCATTGTGCAGTTCCAAGTCTGCAACAACAGAGAAATACAGGCAACAGGAAAAACCACATTCAGCCAAGGCTTGATACCTGGCCCAGATTCTGATTTTGACTGTTGACACACTTGCGAACTCCACTGAAGTAGAGATATGATGTGCCCAAATTGCTACAGGATAACAGATTAGAATGCTGCTACAGAGCAGAAATGAAACTCTCTTAAACAGAAATCACTACTAAATGTCATAACAGTTCTAACAGGGCTGTTTTTTTTCCTCTTTCTATGCTGCATGAAAACCATATAAACTCCCTTATCATAGAGTTAAAATAAATCTGCTTAAAGGTAAGGGTTTTTTAGCATGCCCTTGGTAACTTTTCAAGAAATAAACTCTGTGCCTAATATTTAACAAGAAAACAAAACTACTTGGCAAAGAAGCCTTTAAAAAAGGAGTAAAATACATAAATTAAAAGACTTGCTGGTCATTCAAGTGGCAGAAATATTATCCTGTCTGCAGTCTGTTATGAGATATCGCATATGTTTTCCTGGGAGTCAAGCAAATTTAAAGTACAAAGTGTGTAACTTCATTTACTTTAAAATGCAGTTCATGTAGAGTACACATATTTTGCACTTATTGTGATGTTAAATGCCAGAAATGAGCTTTTGCTGTAGCTTGGAAAGGTTGGTGGAAGGGGCTTTCTTCTCCCAAAAAATGAACATTTAGACATACATTTCTATTACAGCTATTTCTGCATACACTGGACCTTCACAGGAAAATCCCAACCATTTTCTCAGCATCTAATTCTAAACAATATATGAATATTCAAACTGTATTCCCTAAATATATATGTCTTCATATGAACAAAAAGATGCTAAGCAACATGAGCAGAAAACACAGATGCTTTTATTTCTGAATATGGAAGGCTCAGTTGATGCTACCTCCATAATGGTGGTCTGGCTCTATTCTTTCTTTATCCCAGGACCAGGTCAGTACATCATCAAAAAAACACTACTGAAATTTTTTTAAAAGAAAACGTCATGACCATGGAAGAGGCCCTTCCAGACCAAACCAGTTCAGATCGTTTTTATTTTTTCTGCAGAAGAGTTTAGTTTTAGAGCTCTGTCCGAAATGTCAATTGCTTATAGGAATTTCCCTATTGGAAAAAATATTTTGCTTTGTACAGCATTAGTACAATTTGGGGGAAGAAAACCTCAGACCTCCATATTGGCAGTTTGTCAGTGAAGATTTTCCTAGAAAATATGTTCAGAAGAAAAATTAAAAAAAAAAAAAAAGAGAGAGAGAGAGAAAGAAAAATTAAAATGTGGTCATAAATCTTCGCCCTGCTGATATGCCTGGAAAGTTACACATGGCTGGAACACTACCTTAGGTCGCCATAAATGCATAGGAAATTTTAATGTCACTTTCTTGAACAGTAATTCTGATTTTTGGTTTTCTTTTCATTACAATCACAATTCAGTACAAGATTTACAATTCCTCAAGAAAAAGAAAAAAGGATTTTATTTAAAGGCAGCTATCATCTTTTAAGAAACACAGGAAATCAAATGTTTAATCGTACTGCAAGAAGCAACAATTATAATGTTGAATGTGTTAAAAATGCTGCTGCATAGTAAATTACTACAAGTATAATAACTTTTCAAATTAGGAAACAGAAATCTCTTCTAGGATACATAAGTTGCAGCCTTTTGGTCCCTCACCTCTACATCAAAACTATACTTCTTCATCTTTGATGATGCTAAGTCTTATAAAGAGATGGCTAGTAAAAGGGGGCTGTTATTTTTTTTATTTAGTTGGACGGATGGAAGTAGATTTTTTAGATCTCGTAAATAATCTGGAGTCTGGTTTAGTTGCATATTCCTCCATTCTAAAGTTCTGTAAAAGATCTGAGAAGCTTGAAGGCTTTTAATTAAGAAGATGGCCTAGACATTTTGCCCATTTTTTCTCTCTCCTGAAGCATGTCAGTTCTGCTAGCTTTCTTCCTGGCAACAAGACCTTCCTCCTCTCATTTGATAGGTGCTGCTGAAATTAGTGAGTTCTAGGGATGCAGGGAGCAGCTCTGCACTCACACCCTCAAATAAATCAAGAGAAATTCCAGCACCTCCATTTGAAATGTACTTCCAGTTGAAAAGCAGCAGGGCAGTCCTGGAGTTTGGGAATTTATATATCACAAAATAAAATAAATGCAGCTAGATCCTGGGACAGTTTCAATTCACTGAAGAGGGTGGAACCATATATTCTGAAGTTGCTGTTGTTCTGGCACCAATTCTCTGCTAAACTAAACTATTTACACTGCACAGTAGTAAGCTGCAGACATTACAGATCCCTAAAGATCTGTCTTAAAGTAAAACTCCACAGCACACACAAATCATTTGTTTCACCACACAGATACTCCTGCACAATTCAACGTGGAACATTCTACAATTTTTGCTTTATTTTCCAATTTAAATTATTTAACTTGGAAATTTTTGTAATCTTTCCCCACTTACTTCCCCATTCAGCTATAATTTTTGTTCACACTTTTGCTGGCAGTATGTAGATTTTGCCAAAAACAAATGCTTCCTGACCATGATGTGCAGTCTTTCCTACAGACCACCAAAACCAATGGGGATTTCTATGAGCATTAACACAGTATGAAGTCCATACGCAGATCCCCTTTTGAAGACGTTTTTTCATCATTACAAAGTTTTGAATGAAGCCTACCTAAATAACTACATCTGTCTTCACTCTACATAAAAAATTAAAATTTCATTTTGAAAGCAATTCATCCTTTTCTCAGACTTTGAAAACACCGATGATGTTGCGTATATATTTGATATTAATGGCATGAAACAGTGAAATAGATACTGTGAGCAAAGCCATTTTTGTATCTTTACTATTTAATATACACTTGACATTTCAACAGATACTTCTTCACTGGAAACACCAGACAGAGTCGAGGAATAACTGTAAGAGAAGCAGAGGCTATGATGCAAATGTACTGCCTTTGGCAGTTAATAGCTTAAGAAAATCTCCAAACAGATATGTCAAGAAAGCCAGAAAAAAAATGGCAGAAAAGGTCAGAAGAAGACAAAAAAAAAAAAAAAAAAGGCAAAATGATTTCAATTAGTTGAGATGTGAGAACAGCTTGAAGAATTTCAGAGGGCTTGAGAAAGCTACAGCTATACATCAACCTGGCAGATAAAAAACAAGCAAAACAATATGTATTGCAAGAAATGATGTCTTCTACAGAAAGAAAGCCATTCATAAATAGTGCTGGTGACACTATGTGAAAGTATCTTTTGAAATGTGCAGGGACAGATGTGGGTTTTTAAGGATATATAAAGCATGTGTGCATAAAATAATACCAAAGGGATTACAGAGTCACTCAGTAAATCAGTGGGGTACTCGTCTACAACTCTGGCTACTGTAAAAGAGTTGCTGTAACAATAGAATGATCTCAAAAGAATGGCATAATAACATGAAAAGACTTCCATAAGAAAAGAAAATGGAAATATTTAGTGGTTCACAGAAGGTACTCGTAAGAGGAGAAATGATAGACACTTTTTAAAACAGTGAATGAGAGACTCACAAAAATAAGAGGCTATTCAATGACTGAACTATAGTTAATTAAAGAGTAAAACATATGGCTTTAAGCAAGAAAATAATAAAGCTGTAAAATTCATTGTGACAAAATATCATTGCAGACCAAACATACAGCATAGGACTTCCCATTGTGTAAAGGCTGAGTAACCTGGGTCTGTTCAGCCTAGGGAAAAGAAGGCTGGGGAGGGATCTGATAAATGTTTAGAAATATCTGAAGGGAGGTGGGAGGCAAATGAATGAGGCCAGGCTCTTCTCAGTGGTGTGTAGTGATAGGACAAGGAGTAATGGCCTAAAACTTGAACACAGGAAGCTCTGTACTAACATACAGAAGAATTTCTATGTTGTGAAGGTGACAGAGCACTGGAACAGGTTGCCCAGAGAGGTTGTGGAGTCTCCTTCTATGGAGATATTCAAGACCTACCTGGATGCCTACCTGTGTGACCTACGATAGGGTACTTACTTTAGCAGGGGTTGGATTCAATGATCTCTTGAGGTCCCTTCCAAACCCTGCGATTCCATGATTCTGTGATATACAAGCTAAATTGTAGTCTCCACAAGGCCCTACACCATCATTAGCAGATGATATAGTTGTTAAGAACACAGCTGAACCCTGTTCTCTTGTAATTTTCCAGGCAAAATATTACAAATTTATTACACTTTAGGATGAATACAATAATGTAAACATCTGTCTTCTGGTTAAGAATTAAAGACAGTAAGTAATGATGCTCAAGACTCACTGCAGCCAAGTGAATTTAAAATGAACGCTATATGTGAAAATGAATTTGAGTAATACAAATGTCAGATTAATAAAATTATCCTCATTTTGTGCTTATGAATTAAAAACTGTCCAGATTTTAAGATTTACAATTCTGCAATAAGTTACAATTTATCTTTTCTTTATCAATATATGTATATAGTGAGAGAACTGAAGATTATTTGCAATCATGCTGCTTTACCCTGTGGAAAATCAGTGCTAAGATCTAAGCCACGTTCATTTTACAGGGCATGTATACCACAAGGTATCACATGTCACTTGCATATTCCAGAAATCTGACCCTAGAAAACTCTTCTTTATACGTTCAAATGTTACTTTACATGAATTCTCCCATAGACTGTTCTCAAATTTGCTGTTTTGGCAAGATTAGTTGCCAATGTATTTATACAGCAGAAAAGTTGAGCAAGCCGGTACAATACACACTCAAAGAAAATTCATTTTCTGCTAAAGCAAACATGCCAGAGAAAATGTTGCATTATTCGCCCACATGATACTAAGCTGTCACCAAAATTGTGTAATTGCAGTGTTTTGTCCAAGTGACCTCCCATTGGGAAATGCATCTTTCCATACTAATGAAGTTCAACACAAAGTGGAACTTAGGGATTTGCATTTTAATGGAGCTTTGTGCATGAGACTGTTTATTCGGCATGCGAGAAATACTGAAAAGAAGGTATTAAGAGAAACCTTTAGCTAAAATAAGACAGGGTTAATTAGGACATATGGAATGGCAGCTGAGTAAGAAGAGACACTAAAATGTATCCAGCTGTAGCAGGACAAGGGAGGGAGTGGGGAAAATCCCTTCCTTGACCTTCACAAAGGCCTTTTCTGCAGCAGGATTCAAGGGCAATATTTTCCCACTGGCACAACTCCACCAGCAGCTGGGGCATTCGCATGGATAGGGTGATGAGAATCCATCAGTTCTTTCATCCCTTGTCTAACTTCACTCAAAAACTAAGAGAGTGCTGAAAATGGCAAGGTGAAACAACGGTATCTATAAAAGCAGCAGCAATATATTTTCAGCAAAATAATTTGGGATTTGGGCCAAATCTATCATTATATGACCTGATCTGCACATTTCACAGGCGTGTTCAACTTTAAAGCACTTGAGTAGATCTCAAGGGCATTCAGAGACACTAATTAAGAATTTCCATCCACAAATGGGCCTACCAGGAGATTAGATATTTGGAGGACTATTATGATTAAACTAACACAAAAGTGAGATAGACATATAAAGAGGACGTGTGGGTTTTGTGGCAGTGTATCTCAGTCTTATACCTATATGTGCATTTTTACAGACCTTGATATATCTTTGTTCCAGGGTAGGATTTAAAAAATATAATTTTCTTTCTTTTTAAATAGACTAGGTGCCAGGTGAGGTTTTGCTTATTTTATTTTTTCCCTATGTAACTTAAGTAGTCTGTTCCTTGATAATATGGAACTGAAAGAGTACAGATACTTTTGCTTATCCTTTGTTCTTCTGAAAAGGTTCTACTTTTTTTTCTTAAAAAGGGGACTATTTTCTCTTGTCTTTTTTTTCTCATGCCAATAAATGTGTATTTTATTCAGTTTAGGCAGAAATACATTTGACTGATTGATAAGAAGCCTTTCCTTGCTCAGTGGCAACATATCTGTCATTCTGGAAGAAGCAAAAAGACAGAAGTGACAGCCAGCATGTAGGACGAGGCTGTCAAGAGAGCTGCTGTCTTCTTTGAACAAAATGCCACTGAAACTTAAAAGCAAAAGAAAAACTTACTGAACTAAAGCATCAGTCACAAGCACCTCTATTCTCAGCATAGATGTAACTGTTCCATCTCATCATTTCAAAAAATTAACAACAAAGTCCTATTAGGAACGAATTAAGTGGTGAACATATTGCTCCTGACACTGCAATGCACAATGAGAAGTTATAAGGCACTGCACAGTCACACAAAAGCTGGCTGTGGTGCTGTTCATCAGGAATACCACTATTATCACTGCACAGAATACTTCCTGGGCTCAAGTCCATTGAAACCTAACTGTGCTGGATCAGACTGAAATCACATTTCCACTGGAGAAATCTCCATTACTGTGAATTGTTACTATTATCATTGCAATCATTATATCAGCACATATGCAGTGCAGAACAGAGAGTATCGGTGGCTGAAATGTGGAAAATAAAGTCTCTCCATTACTGAAAACTGACTCTGTTTCATGGTGGGTAGGATGTAAGACGTAGGAATGAGACAGAGTAACTGAAAGGAATAAGACTCAGCCAAACTCCCACGAATGCACTGCCGCTTACAGAAAACAGACCGAAAGCTGTCTACAGCGCGGTGCTACCTACCAGCCACTATTTACATGGCAACTACTTCAGAGGAAGCAGAAGTCCCCCTCTTTTTAGAAAGCCTTCTGTTCTTCTAAGAATGAAAGGCATCTGTCATATGCTTCTCATGATGACGAGTTCCTCCGCTTATTACCCACAGGAGAACAAAGGAGGCATTTTGCCCTGAGAATGAAGCAACAGTAAGCTTGCTTCCACTTCTTCCTCTGTGAGGGAGCACACTGCTTTTTGATCTAATGAGCGTAACACCAACGTGAGTGAAGCTCGCCCAACACGTTTGCAATCCTAAGGCGTGTAACTACTTGAATGTCAAGAATTGTAGCAACATTTGTGGAGAGCTCATAACTTCAGGACTGCAGTGATTTATTGGCAGCACTGACAGTTGCCTGGGTTGCTTGCCATGATACAGGCCAGTTGCACTCATGATAGATTGAGGTCATTGAGGGGGAGTGGAATAGGTCCTGTCATATATCCTTCATCAGGTTTTCATTTGTCTGTGAGTTAGCGTTGTGGTAGCAGTGGGAAAAGGGTCTCATCTGAATGTTTATTTTTCTAGCCTGAAGGGCTCTGTTCATTAAACATGCATGTGTTTGATACCTGAAAAGGAGACATCAGCATGAGGGATTTGTGACTCAACTCACTGACCTGCACTGCCAGTCAAATTTCATAAGTAAAATTAAGAGCACAAGGGGAAAGAAGAAGGAGGAGAAAGGAAGGGAAAGGGAAGTGGAGGGGAAGGGGGAGGGAAGGGAAAGAGAACAGAGCATTAAAGCTCTTTTTATAGTCACATGGATAAGTCTTTGCAATAAGCCTGCCTAAAACCATATGTACAATATCTCATGTAGCCTGATCGTTCCATCCACTGTTCAGCCTGTGTGCTTTGTTCTGCAGTTCTAATACAGCTAGAAGAGGTTCCACAAAAAAATAGATCTGGACTGAACCTCCTATAAAATATCATTGATGCTAGTGAGGCTTTTCAAGATTGGGCCCTTCAGTCACATGTTGCTGGTAGGGAGGTTAACTGATTTCCTCCTCTGCCTCACTCTCAAGCAAAAACAGGAGGTACCAGGGCCCTCACAAACACCTTGAACGCAGAATTGTGTTCAGATCCCAAGACTCTGGATTTCTAAAATGCCATTCCCTCTAAGATTTGACATCACAATATTTAACCTTTCAACTCATCTTGTTCTTTCAACTCACTTAGTCACTCCACTATTCTAGAAATTAATGAAACATTTGGGTGCCTTTGGGTTTATATTCTCTAAATCAGATTGAGGGGGGAAAATCACATAGAGGTAGGAAAATAAATAAATTCAGAAGTACTGAAAACAGTGTACAACCACTGTTGCACAGTGTTTTCCAGCACTGGAGCCCAGAACATGCGGAAAAAAAAACACAACAGAAGATGCAGCCAGTTTCTCTGCAGCAGCCAACATCAGTTCTGCTTTTCACACATTTACCTGTGTGCCTGTGATGGACTTCCTGCACGGAAGTAGCAGTGGAGAGGAGCTGTTCACTCCCTCTGAGAGACATGCTGTTGTATTTGCTGAGACAAGCCCTCAGTCCTCACACTGGAGTCACAGTTACCAAAAGAATCCCTTCTGACAGCACATATAGCCAAAGAATAATCATTAACATATCAGCTCATATCTACCATTTATCTGTGCTGCTTTGTTCCTTCTTGGGCCTCTGTCAGCATAATTGATGAGCACTCATTAAAGTCGGTCCCTTTTCCCACATCCCTAATAACATCCTCACTGCCCAGGTGTGTTTCACTAAATATTAATGATTTGAACTAAGAGGAGGAGGAGATGGTGATCTTCTCCTACTGTCATCTGATGCAGGCATGACATGGTGAAGCTAGCCAGCTGTTTGCAGGAATAGTATCCACACTTTCATGTGCTTTCTGCACTATAACAAGTATTTTCCTTAAAGTACTTCATAGACTGTTGTTAATTCTTTTGGATGAGTGATAAATACCCCTTTATGAGAGCTTACTGAGACACTGGAGGCCCTGAGCAGAAGAGATCTCCTCCTGCTCACACAGAGACAAATCTAGAATAGCTCTGCTGAAATCAAAAAAAGCTTCAGCAGTGCAAGTGGAGGTATCACCTGCTTACACTCCAGCTCTGGGGTTTCTTTCACTACATAATTAGTCAACTAGGGAAATATGGGGGAAAAAAAAATAAAAGAAATAGCACTTGTGTATATAGGAATCCTTTAACTGTTGAGGGAGCTAATAAGTCCTGATCCCGCTCTCATTTGAATTCTATCAGACAAACAAAAAGGAAAAGAATGACACACTGCCTAAACATATGCTTCCAATTTTCTCAGAACTATTAAATGGAAAATACTACTCTGTCTTTAACCATTTTCATATTTATTCTGCAGTATTTAAGGTTAGAGGTGGGTCATGATTCTATGGCAAATATTGTGGAAAGAAAAATTCATTGTGCTGTGGTCTTATGCTAATTAAAATCCACAGGAAAAAAAAAACAACACTATTTAAACACATTTTATGTATTTATTTCAGATTCAGGATTGGTTAAGTCATCCTACACAGCAGTACTCTACAAAGCAAAAGAAAGACAAATAAGGAAACCCTCAAAGCAAGTTACCTTTCTTGGTTTTTATATTACATGAGAAACATGAGTTACAAGACTTTTTCTGCATTTAAGACTTTATTGCTATAAACCACAATGGATATACAAGAATTGTCATGCAAGGCAGACAGCTTCAAGTTTGTTGTCTGTTAGGTAAAGAAACTTATAACTACATATTCACAAATCTATTCTCCTTTACTTTTGATAAATAAGAATTACTGCTAAGCAGCCTATTTTCCTCTGAACTGTTTCTGTTTTGTTCTGTTTTCCTGATTGAAACAAATGAAAATCACATGCTACGATGTAAACTTACTGTATTTCATGCAGCTTCAGTAACATCTTAATCCTTCTAACTGATGTACTGATTTCCAGGAGTACAAATTGGTTCCTGAACTACTTCTGTTGTCTACATATCTGCTCAAAAAGCCACCTTTTCCTTACCTCTACTTTAAAACAAACTGTGCTAGATAATAGATTTACACCTGATGTAACTCTATGAAGTGGACTTTAATGGAGACTGTAAATATCAGTGACAATAGAGTGGAGAGAATATGACTACCATTAAAGCTATGTTCTAAGGTTCTTTCCTCTTTCATTTTAGAAATGCATCCACTTAATCTGATGCAATGTGTGTAATTATGTTGAAAAATGTATGTTTGTGTATTTTTGAGAATTTAATGCTCAGCAACAGATCCATACAAGCCTCCTTGCTCTTATGTACACATTTTTTAACTTGCAGAGCTAAGGAATTACGAAACACATTGTACTCCATGCCTGTGTGGATCTACTTGATTTAATGTCTTTAGTTAGGTTAGTCCTAATGCAATCCTCAGGCAATTACATCAGCAGTTATTACACCAGTGTTCATCATTTCCATACTCGTGTGTTCAGGAAGTCTCTTCTTGCTCTAGTTTGTCAGAACTAGTCATCAGACCTTTCTGAGAAAAGAGCTACACGTTGCTAATGGGTTTGTTCAACACATCCCTTAGATTTTCACACATATGAAAATCTTTTGTGGATAGACCAGCAGCCCAGTTTTTAATATCTGCCTAATTTTTAACACTTAACTCTATTATCAAGAAAAAGGGAACACACACAATGCCCTGAGCGTTAATTTTTCCTTTGATCTACTCTTCCTGGGAACCTTTTCCCTTTCTTTTGAAAGCCTCCTTTGAGACTGGGAGATCTATCATGTATCATTTACCAAATGGTAAATTCAGAAGTGATGTCATTCAGGAAAAATTCAAATAGCAACAGGCAATTAGGTACAAGGAACTACCCACTTTGCTATGCAGGACAGCAAGATGTCTATGTGTGGTTGCTTTGCATCAGATATTTCATGCATTTCTTGTTTCCTGAAGTTGGTGATCATCAGTTTTCAATGGTTTGTTTTGACCTTATTCAATGGAAAATGAGGTGCTATTTCTGGCATTCTTATGAACCTACTGTTTAGTCCTAAAAGTTTTGCAAGAAAAGGGATAATAAATAGTTATTCACTTCCACTGAATAGCTTTGTAGCTTGTGTGCTGAGGGCAGTAACAGCTGCTTCTCGTTAACAAAAAGGCCTCCTACCATGTGTACTGCTAACACACCAAGCTAAGGTCAATCTGAGTAGCAGGTTTTTTTCCCCAGTATTGTTTAAAAGCTTTTAAATAAAACCATATTCGAAATACAGTCACCTCTGGTAACTCTGATTTTCAAAGCTCAAGTTAGAAGAGCTGTAAGGCTTTTAAAAATAATTCTTGTTTCTCATTTGGAAGGCTTTTTCTTCTGTACATGATAACACTGGGCTCATTGCTCATTGCTGCTAAACTCTGGAGGTATGACTGGGTAGTTGTTGAAGCCCTTATTAAACTCCACATCTTTTATTGCACAAGAGCAGTATCTTACCTGGACTTGTAATTGTTCTGAAAATTTGCAGGGCACTGTTTTTTCCTGCCACATGTATTGTGCCAGTTCCCACCCAGGTGAAGGGCACACTGAGCTCTGTGTGTAGCATAGCTCTGGGACATGGCAGAAGACCCAGGTTGGCTTGGCTCACACCAGTGGTGTTTAAATCCCTACCTTTCCTTTCCATGCCCCTTGAGGGAATGCCTCGACAAAGAGCACCTCACTGAGTTTGAACTGCTTGGATTGAATGCTTGCCAACTGAGCAAGAGAGCAGGGCAGGAGCAGAGACAGACGTGGTGTCTGTGCCATCCTGCAGGCCTCTCTGGGCCCAGGGGAGGGAAAGTTCAAAAAGGAGGAAGTGCTGTCTAAGAAAGCATGGCTGCCCTAAAACAACACAGACAGAGCAGGGGAGGTCCATGGCTTTCTTCCAAAACTGTCCTCTTGCCACCATGTTTCTCTTGCTGGATGGTTGGAAGAGTGATTGGCACCCACCTCATCCTGACCCAGAAGTGACAGCTCACTAAGGGGTTGGTGTCTTTTGTGAGTTTGTGCAATCATCTGGAGACAAGAACCATGCTGCCGACAGAGGGTTCATCCTGAAAGAGATGGAGTAAAATTACTTCTGTCCTCAGGGTGTTCCATTTTTTCCTTTTTAATTTGAGAGGAAAACGTGAAGAGAATGCAACCCATTACACAACATATACCAGAAGGAAAGGCAAATCTCTTTGTGCAAAGAGGAAAGAGAAAATCTGAAGCCACGATTCTGCATTGGTTTCTAATTACTGGGATTTTTTCAGAGGCTAATAAAGAGTGCATAAGCAAGCAGAGGTTCCTAACAAAACTGCCAATTAGTACTGCTGCCTTCTAACCTGTGACATACTTCTTCCCAGGTCAGAATGTTCTAATTACAGATATGGTGCACCAAGGTGCATATTTTTTCTCCCAGTTGTTCCTGGTTGAATCTCACAGGGGAGTAAGGAACAATTGGTGTTGCTAAAACAGCAAATATTTAGATCTAATCAATGTGACTACCACCGGATCCCACAATAGCATTGCATTTCTGTGGGGGGGAAAAAAAAAAAAGAAATAAAGAAAAAAGAAAGCAAGAAAAGAAACACATATCATCACAAATATTTTTCACTCCTTATCTTCTGCATTTCAGTTTCCAAAACACCAAGCCTTACACCCTGCGCCACCTGGACATAATTAGTGGCATAAATCAGTAAAAAGTAGTTAAGTTTTATGAAGTATATGCCACAGTATTTCCTTCTAGATTACCAGATCTTATATGTTTAGTCAAAGCTGACTTCATGCTTATTAGTAGAACTGGCTTCTGCTGGTAGAGATGATGAGTGACAACATCTGTGAACAAAGGGAAGGAGACAGATGTTATTTACCTGGACTTGTGCAAGGCCTTTGACATGGTCCCCTACCACATTCTTATCTCTAACTTGGAGAGATAGGAATTTGAGGGATGGACTATTTGGAGGATAAGGAATTGGTTGGAAGGCCATAGACAGAGGGTTGTGGTGAATAGCAGTATGTCTAGGTGGACACTGGTGATGAGTGGTGTCCCCTAGGGGTCTGCCTTGGGACCAGTGCTCTTCAACATCTTCATCAATGACACTGATGACAGGCTCAAGTGCACCCTCTGCAAGTTTGACAATGACACCAAGTTGAGGGTGAGGCTGGCACATTAGAAAGAAGGGATGCCATCCAGAGGGACCTTGACAACCTCAAAAGGGGGGCCAATATGAATCCAAAGAGGTTCAACTCAGCAAAGCGCAAGGTTTTGCACGTGGGTGAGAGTAATCCCAGATACATATACAGACTGGGAGAAGAACTCCTTGAGAGTAGCCCTGTGAAGAAGGACCTAGGGGTCCTGGTGGATGAAAAGCTGAACATGAGCCACCAGTGTGCACTTGCAGATCAGAAGGCCAGTGGTATCCCAGGTTCCATCAGAAGAAGAGTGGCCAGCAGGGACAGGGAGGGGATTATCCCCCTCTACTTTGCCTTCGTGAGGCCCCATCTGGAGTACTGCGTCCAGGTCTGGGGCTCCCAATATAGGAAAGATGTGGCTCTGTTGGAGAAGGTCCAGAGGAGGGCCACAAAGATGATCAGAGGGCTGGAGCACCTCCCCTACAAAGAAAGGTTGTGGGAGCTGGGCTTGTTCAGACTGCAGAAGAGAGGGCTGTGAGGAGAACTCATTGCAGCCCTCCTGTATTTAAAACGGGATTATAAACAGGAGGGGAATCAACTTTTTACAAGGGTAGACAGTGTTAGGACAAGGGGGAATGGTTTTAAGCTCAAGGAGGGAAGGTTTAGATTGGATGTCAGGGGGAAGTTCTTCACAGAGAGAGTGGAGATGTGCTGGAACTGGCTGCCCAGGGAGGTTGTGGATGCTCTGTCCCTGGAGGTGTTCAAGACTAGGTTGGATGAGGCCCTGGACAACTTGGCCTAGTATCAGGTCTAGAGGTTGGTGGCCCTGCCTATGACAGGGGGGTTAGAACTAGATGATCCATGAGGTCCCTTCCAATCCAAGCCATTGTATGATTCAGTGATTCTATAGTAAAGAGACAGGGATGCCTTTTCCTCTACGTATACATGCATTCAAAAGGGAACAACTTTCACCCCTGGAAAGCTATTTCCAGCAGTGATATTCATTTTGTGTTTAATCTTAAGCAAGTCAGTCTTTCTAATACAAACTCTGAAAAAAAAAAAAAAAGAAACGCCACGAGGAACTTTCAGACAGTGTAAGGAAACCTAATCAAGCTGCTGTTCATGCCACAGCAGCTGGTACCAAGTATCACTGCCAGCTGCTTGGCATCTGTCACAGGCTGAATTGCCACAATATCCTGGCACAACAGAAGGAGAAATATAGAGATGATTCCTTCTATGTTATAGAGTTCTCAAGGCATTTACTGTTCCAGCAACTTACACAGGATTTTCAGTGGTTATCAGCATGTTTTTCATTTGAGTCCAAACTGTTCTAAATACAGCCTTGAATGTTTTAGTTCAATCAGCCACGACTAGGCCGGAAAATTATCATAAAGGGTTGGATCCAGAACAAAGGAACAAAATGCAGTAACATGTTCTGCTAAAGCAAATGGATTTTTATGGAACCCAGAAAAAAAGGAAAAACTTGCCATGTTAGAGAAGACCTCTCAAGAAGTCATAGTATGAAGCAAATACAAGTAACAGAAAGTAAGGGTGGCTTAGAGAATTTACATTTTTTAGCACTGTGAAATTTTATTAAACAAGAGCTGAACAAAGAAGTGGATAATCCATTCTGGCCGACAAATCGTGTTTATGATAACCCTAACTCTAATAAAAAATGTGCAGTGTATTGTTTTTAATAGCAGAGCTCAAGATTACTTTAATGTTCTCTGGTATTGGTTTGATAATCAGTGTATATCCCTATCATTCATCTTTGCCAGCAGCTTTAATATGAAGAAGTACCACAGATGGAAAGATGCACCAAGATCTCTGGCCTTCAAAGAAGACTACAGCAGAGAACAGCCTCTGGTAGGACTCTAAAGTGATCTCATTATGTTCCTTTGCCTCTGCTCAGCTTTTGACACAATTCACCTCTCTGTGTCACTCACTTTCTTCCTCAGCTTCACCACTGAGCACAGTCCCGTGTTGCACATGGTTTCAGAGCAGTCACCCAAGCAGCAAAATGCTGTTGTTAACTGTGAATTCCTCAAGAGCTTCACATTCGAGAGAAGATTTCACGCAATGAAAATGACCTTGGCTAATAAAGGAAATGAAATTAAAATACATAATTATACCAGAGACACTGATAGCAATGGCTACAAAGAGGTAGCCAGGTAATACAGAAGTTTGGGAAAAGATAATAAATAAAAAGAGAGTAAGATTAAGCATGGAATTCATTAAATAAAGCCTTACCTAATGACTATGCAATTCCAAATAATGATGACCTCTTGTATATCACAGTGCAGGGGCCAGATTTGAAATCACATAATTGCAAAATTAGATACTGCAGAATATCTAATAGATATTAAGTAGAATAGGAAGTATTGCAGAATACTTTCACCACAGTGGTGAATACATGCATCTACCATGGAAAATGTTAAGAAGGATTTTTACTTTAAAAAATGTATATTAATAGTTTTGTTGACAAAATAACAGAGTTCTTCAGGTAACAGAGAACGACTTTAAAGGAAATTCTGAACACTGATGAGATTTCAAAGGTTTAGGGAAAAAAAAGGGGAATATTGTGTCAGAATTTAGCAAGCATACCATGAGAAATTGTAGCCCAGTTAGCATGATTCTGATCTAAACAAAATATTTGAAAGGCTGATATGGGAGGTATTTGATTAGAAAATGGTAGTACAATGAATGCCAATCAGCTTCATTTTACAGGAAATGTATCTTGCCAAAAAAAAATCTATTTTTTAAAATGAGATTACAAGTACGACTGATAAAGTAATATATGTTTGCATAACATAAACAGGCATTCTGAAACAGCTGACTTACTGAGCCATACTCAGTATATTAAAAACATTTATATACAAGGATTTATTTTACAGTAGCCACAACTTTACAGCAGCTGTGCCAACAGTTTTAAAGTGGTTTTGCTGCTTTTCTCCCAACTGGATTTCTTCCTTTACACTATGGTTTAGCATTTCTCTTTATTCTGCAAGAATATGCTACAGAATTCAGAACTCAGTATTTCTGATGACAAAGTCTTGTGAATAATAAAAATTTCAGACCATTCTCAATTTATCCTGTGTAGTTTATACCCACTCTAAAACCTACTTTGTTGCCAGAATACTGTAAAGGTTTCTTCACAGAAAAGAAACCTTAGCAAAAAAAAAGTACTTCTATTTCTCTGGTGTTGATTTTAACTCTCTTTGGCTTGAAATGTATGCTCTTTCTCCTAGCACCACAATCAAAAATTTGCAAATTCTTGAATAGAGTTTCCATATCTTTTGTATCAACTATTCTTTACTGGATCTATCAATCAACATCTCTAGAAGAGGAAAATCAATAACTTTTTATCTGACAAATGCTTCAGTGCAGTGATCTAAACTGAGAATTTTTGAAAATCTAAGATAAAACACTGAAAAAAAATGTCATAGAGGATTACAAACCACTAAGTACGTGTGTACCTCAGTGCAGAGGTAATCAGCAGTAGACAGATTATTGATGCAAGGAGACACAAGGAGAAAATTATTTAAATTACAAAAGATACTTATGCAGTATTTACATTTTAATAAAAGTACTGAAGGCAGGTTTCTTATCAACATTTCTGCAAAGGCTAGATATTATTTAATGAAGCAAAAGGTAAACAGAATATATGGGACACAGTAAATGTGAACACAAATTTGGAAAATTCTGAAGGAGCATTTTTAACAGAAAACCTGAAAATGAAGCCTTAGCTGCTACAAATATTGCAGGAAAGAAAAATTAAAGACTTACTGATCTTATCTGGCACCAGAATATAAATTTCTGCCTCTGACCAATGAACACAAACCAAAGAGCACAGGTCTTTCTTGTTCTTTTCAATTCTCCTTAAAACTTACACGCAAACATTATGTACCTGATGAATAAGAAAGACTCAATGTACTTCTTCACCTCTGCCTTCCCTTACACCCTACCCTACAATTAAAGATCCATATATAATTTTCTTGAATCATGAAAAGCCGCTAAGAAAGAAAATAATGAAGTAAAATGTGCATGGAAATCCAAGCCACAGACCACAGTACATCTCTCAGTAAGTAGTAAGCATGTCAAAATCATTTTAAAAGTAGGGGAAAGGTTTGCAACCTTATTAAGAACTTTCATGGTCTACATCTTGTTTTCTTTTTCCCTGTGAAACTCCATCAGTAGAAAAGATTCTTCCAAAATTGGTAACTGCAGATTGGAAAAATCAACTTAAGTATGATGAACCAAGATACCATACGTATATCACTGATCTGTGTGGTTTGGAAATGACACTTTGAAGAGGATTACTAATTAATTAAGTTTTGCATCCCATAAAGCAAAATATACTTTCTTTGCAATAACAGCCCTCAGTTTCCAGACATACAATATTCAGCTCACACAGGAGCTATATGACTTTACTCCTGTGGTATGAAATGTACTGCACTCACTCACATTTCATGGACTCCCATCAGTCAACAAGAGCTTATAAATTTCAGTGGATTTATTATGGGGAAATACAATAATGAACAAGTACACATTTACCAGAAGTATAGAAGTAATTAAAAACCAAATAAATTTGATATTACAACTATACTTTTGGACAAATACATTGATCAACTGTAATATTTAAATGACCTGTTTGAGAATAAAGAATCTTTTTAAAAAATAAACGCAATCACCATAGTAATTGTTCTGCTATTAACTGGCATATTGGTACACACTTTATTCTTAAATGAGATCCAGCTGAATCATACACTTTCTTGGAGAACTGCTAATTCCTTATTCAAAAAGATTTTCCCTGAATATTATACATCTCTATTGGGCACACCTGTCTGTGTTTTCATTAAAAACTACACATAAGAAAATGTCCTTTGTTCATCAGCAAGTAATTTACTTATGGAATTATTTAATTAACTACCTTTTGTAGTTGTGAATAGGATTCATAACCGTAGAGATGCATGTGAGGTTGATTTATCTTTCCAAAATCAATTACAGTGAGAGTTCTACAGCAGGAAAATGTAGTTAAATAGAATCAGGAATTCTACTGGCAGAGAGAATAAGGTAAAACAGTGGGAAATATTTGTTTCCCTTTTTCCACTCTTGATCTGAATTCATCTGTTCTCCTCAAAAACAAACAAGTGAAGAAATAAGCAGGGATAGACCAGGTCTACCTTGCAATCCAGCTGCACTAGGTTCAAGTCACAAAACAATGCACAGAACACTCCATGATGTTGCCCAATGATCCTCAAGGTGGGTCACCTTGCAATTTTGCCCACTCTTGAGCGTGTGCCAGGTTTGCCTCCTACTAACAAAAAGTACAACAGATCGTTGCAGAGGTTTGGGGTTTTTTAAACTCTTTTAGTTGTATGACACCACAAAGAGCAGAGGAAACAAGTGTTTGCCCGTGAACTACCAATTTAAAATCCTGCTGCTGTTTTCCATGGCTCAGAATCACTTGCAGCTCGGCATTTATTTTTGGCTAACGCTGTGTGGTAGTGGTAGCTTGTCTGGCCTGCCATTCCATACACCAAATGTACAATTTCAAACACAATTAAGCAACTCATTTTGAAAGGGAAACCACATGGTTGCTGAGCAGGACTGTGGGAGGAAAATTAGAAAGCACTGTTTCTCTGAAATACATTGTATGACCAAAAATATATGTACTTTAAATTCAAAAAAAAATGTGGCAGAGCAGTAGTGAGTGGGCCACCAAACTCAGTGCTTGGCGGAGCATTCCCTGCTCTGTATGCCAAGTATGTAATATATCTCCTGGAAAGAAAATGTGACCTTTCCTTATTGCAGTGATTTTACAGTCGACATTATAAAACTAACTTGCATAGATGATACTGACCATATTATACTTCTCCTCTTAACAGGCAGCTTAGGAAGTATTTCTGGCTACATTTGACAATTAAGAAAGTGATTGCCATCCAAAAATTGAACAGTCATCTCCCAGAAACTGAGAAAGATTACTAAATTAGCCATAACCTGCCTGTTGAGTGGAAATGAATTTTCTCAAAAAAAAAAAAAAAAAATTGGTTTGTACTATTGTTAATCAATTTTCAAATTACCAGCTACATCAGAGAGTATTACTCAGTTTAACAGGCTTTCTCTCTGTCATAACTACTACATAAATCAAATTTAACATCAAAAGTTTAAGCAACAGGTGCCCAATGCCAGAAGATAGGATAGTTTCCAGCTCATAACAAAGTACTCCTACCATCTTGATGAAAAAAGAAATTTTCTTTTGGATCTTCTGGCAGAACAAAGACAACTCCAGTTAAAATCTCAACACGGCATGAGACTCACAGACACAAACACACCATCACACTCAGCAGCTTCACAGGTCTTCTTCCATTAGTAAACCAAGTCTACAGCTGCATCTCTTCAGTCACATCCTCCCAAGACACATGTTGTCCTCAGAGAAGACACTGGTGTTAAGTTAACTTGCACTTCACTGTCCCTCTCTCACCTGCAGAGATAGGCTTATGGTAGGATAAGAACATCCCTCTGCCCCTTGGATTCTCTATATAAGGTAACAGAAGTCTCATTAAATCCTGTTTATGGGATAGGAAAGTTGAAGCTAAGTTCATTTTGCTCTATCTATTTCATCAGCACTCAAGGAATGCACTTCTGGAACATAAAGGTGCTGATAGTGACATCTCTCCTCAGGGAGTCAGGAGGACTTGGAGAAGACACTCCTGTCTCATGTTGCATAAGGCTGAGTGACCACCACCTGTGTGACACAGATTATCCACCACAAGATAAGTACATTTATTCTCAAGATTTCCTGCTGAGCACGCACGCATACAACAGACGCAACACTCCCAGCAGAAAATCCAACTTGCACTTGAACACTGAGTGATGAGTCAACAGATGAGAAATAAAGAAATAACCAAATACTTTCAGGATGAATAAGCCACATTCAATCTGTATTACCATTGTCTGTTTTTCCCAGCAGACATACAGCTGAACCTCCAGTTTCTTTAGTATTTCTGATCGTTCGCAAATTCCACAGGGCTTACAATATTCATTAACAGCCAGAATGGATGAATGCTGCAAAGTCCTGAGCTTGCAATCCTCTTAGACAATTGTTTGGGTTTTCAAAATAGCATGAGTCCATAAAATTTGTTTCCTTTAATTTAAACCATTTTTCTCTTCCAAAAGTAATTCTGTTTAAAATCAGAGGCTTTTTCAAACTAAGGAAAAGACTGTCTGTGTCAATAATTTAGGAAATCTTGTATGTATTCTTTCAAAATGGCTAAACTACCATAAAAGTTAATGTTACGTGTAACTAATTCAATATATTAGTTACTTTTTATTTCTACATGTTTTTATGGAAAAGGTGAAATTCATCCACTATTTTCTACCTTCCTGGTCTATTGTATTTCCATTTATCCATCCCTTTTTCCCTCTTTTTTCCATCTTCTAATGTACTTTCTGTTTGAGTATCATTCATAAAGGTTTTTCTTCCTTTCTTCCTTTTTCTTACACAGTCATAGAAAAAACATAAGATGAACATTTATGTTCTGACTGAATTTTCAAACTCCTTGTGCTCAGGTGGGTTAGAAATCAGGCAAGCTGAATACACTCAATTCTAATTAGAAGTTCCTGAGCATGTTTAATTAAACAAACAAACAAAGCCCTTAGGAGAGATGTTAAAATCTCCATTACAACAAAAGCAAGCAATCTAGATGTGCAGCACAGGACAAGTATTAGCCATATACATAGCGTATCTGGCAATTCTCAGTATTTGACAACTCTGCACTAACAACAAGACCATTTATGAGAAGAACAAACAACTCATACTTGGACAAGAGTTTTACAAAGTATGATTCAGTGGCTGACTTAAATGTAAGACATTTTAAATGTAACAGATACACAGAAAACTTTAATCACATATGAGGAAGATATATATTTGTCTTCTTTAAAAGCTTTGATAATAAATTCTGGATTAACAACATAGTACTACCACTAGTCTGTATATTATGAAGAAAATATTTGCACTGTTAAAATAGACTGCATTAATGTTGGTGGATACAGTGGAAATTGGCTCCTTCTTCCATGTCCTCTGCAGACAGGACATATGGTGCCCCTGGCAGAACACACAAAATCCATTTGCATCACAAAGAGCCAAACTGACTTCTGAGCCAACTAATAAACCTTTATAAACCAAACAAAAACCTGAAGACAAAGATTTTGGAAGAGCCAACACCTAAGGCAGCAATCTGTGGACACACCAAAGAGATTAAGAGAGTTTAGCTTGCTGAAAGAGAGCCTGTTCCCAGAGTTCATCTCCCTGGCTACATTTTCAATCACATCATCTATTTACCTTTCCTTTCATTAGGAATGCATGCAAACAAAATTCCTCAGATTATAATTTCATTTTTAAAATCTAACATGATTTACAACAAGAAAAAACAGGTTTCTTGTTATAACATGTAAAGGAACGATAGGACCTTTTTCATCCAAGCAGATGTCCTGAACATCTTCCCTTGCTCTCTAGCTAGCAAAATTTTGTGGATCTAATCGAAGTCCCACTGTTCATATTTTTTTTCAAGATCATCAGAAGACTGGAGGCCACAAGGTAATTCTCCTCTATGAGGGGATTTTCCTTGAGTGAGTAGCAATAATTCCGAAAAGATAAACAAAATACTAAGTTTTTGAGTCATATTTATTGAATTATAGAATCATGGAATCACTAAAGTTGGAAAAGACCTTCAAGATCATCAAGTTCAACCACCAACCTGACACTACAAGTCCACTACTAAACCATGTTCCTAAGCTCCACGTTCACACACCTCAAATATCTCCAGGGATGGGGACTCTCCACTTCCCTAAGCAGCCTCTTCTGATGGCTAACTACCCTTTCCATTAAGAATGTATTCCTGATAACTGTCCTAAATCAGCACTAGTGCAACTGATGGCTATTCCCTCATATCCTTTCACTTGCCACCTGAGAAACGACACTATCCTCACTAGAATCTTCTATCAGGTACTTTTAGAGTGGAATGAGATCTCCCCTCAGCCTCCTCCAAGCTAAATAACCCCACTTCCCTCAGCCACTCCTCATATGCCTTGCTTTCCAGTCTCTTTACCAGCTTCATTGCTCTTCTCTGCACACACTCAATAAACTCAATATCCTGTTGTAGTGAAGGGTCCAAAACTTAAAGTATTCAAGGCGTGAGCTCATAAGTGCCAAATACAGAGGGACAACCACTTCCTTAGTCCTGTTGGCCACACTATTTCTGATGCAGTCCAGGATTTTCTTGGTCTTCTTGGCCACCTGGGCACAATGCTGGATCATGTTCAGCTGGTTTTCAGCTGGGTCCTTTTCTGCTGGGCAATTTTCCAGACACTTCTCCCCACCCTGTACTACTGCACGGGCTTGTTGTGACCCAAATGCAGCACTTGGTGTTTTGCCTTTTTGAATGTCATGCCACTGAATGTGGCCCATTGATCCAGTCTACCCAGACCCCTCTGCAGAGCCTTCCTACCCTCAAGCAGATCAACACTCCCATACAGCTTGTTGTCATCTGCAAACTTGCACTCAATTGCCTCATCAAGATCATTCATAAAAGTGTTAAACAAAACTGGCGCCAGTACTCGGACTTGGAGAACACCACTTGTTACCAGCCATCACCTCAATATTATTCCATTCATAGTGACACTCCGGGCCCAGCCAGCCCATCTGCATTCTGAACCAAAACCAATTTCTCAATGCATTTTTTAACTCAGTTCTTGATGACTTGTTCAAAACAGACACAAAATTAATTTGTTCTTGTGTTTATAGAAAAATGAAGTTATATTTTCAGAAGTAGCCTAGATAAAGCAAATATCTGTGAAAGGAAACACATAGCTTTATGTTATGCAAAAAATATTTCATTTAAATATAAATATTAAAAGGAACAAAGATAAATCCATATATGTTAGCTATGATCCTTCCTTGAATTAGCGATACCAATGGAACAGCAGTATACACAGAGGAAGATGTACTCATCTCCTACCCCCCTTCTATTAAAAGTAAGTCTAAGTTACACAGGGTGACACTAATGTAGTGAATAAAGTCTTTCATACAAATTGACCTTCTGGTAAGGTACTGGGAGTTTGTTTTGAGGGTCTTCATGACAGTGTCATCAGCAGGATCACATGAGATTCCCAGTACCTATCTGTTCTCCTGTGTGGCCATTCCAGCTAGTGTGTTATCCATTACCATCATGTTTTCTTGAACCACATATGAAACATCAAGCTTAACTACATAGATAATACTATCCTATGGGACCATTTCTGCATCTGCTGGAACACTATCGATCTACTCTTCTACAACCCTATGTATCTCATCTAAATACAATTTGCAAAGCTCTGCAACAGAAACTGCTTGGGGTATCTCCAAAGTGGACTGTCCACCTGGGTTGCTAATCAATCTATATATGCACACAAATTAGTCCAGATACAGCAGGAATTTTGGTCGGGAGACAAGTACAGCATGCCTAAATTGTTCTGCTCATTTTACAAATGATTTTAGTCATATTTCTCTATTTCAGTCTCACTGTAGTTGGTTAACATTTTTGCTCAACTGATTTGTCTTGAAATAATTTGAAAACTACCATGAAACGGCCATCAGGAATTTGGAGAACCAAACCCAGAGCTCTACCATTGACTCTATGTGCTATTCATTGTGACATTCAATGAAACAGTTACAATGACACAAGTTGAGTAAAGTGGTAATTTTCTTATGGTTGAGTGAAATTTTTGTGATTAATCAAGAAAAACTGTTGTTTAACAAGGGACTTTTTTAGAATCTTTAAATCCTTTGTGTTATGTGAAACTACCATGTACCCATTAAATAAAAATGCTGCACTATGAAAGTTTTAGTTCAAAAATTACCATGGTACATCTAACAACCTAGAATTTGCTAGCAGTTTGTTTGATGACTTACAGTTACTATTCCATGTAGAATCATAGAATCACAGAATCATAGAATTAGCTAGGTTGGAAAAGACCTACAAGATCATCCAGTCCAACCATCCACCTACCACCAATAACCCCACTAAACCATGTCTCTCAACACAACATCTAAACATTTCTTGAACACCTCCAGGGATGGCAGTTCAACCACCTCCCTGGGCAGCCCATTCCAGCACCTGACCACTCTTTCAGAAAAGAAGTATTTCCTAATGTCCAGCCTAAATCTCTCCTGTGGCACAACTTGAGGCCATTCCCCCTCGTCCTGTCACTAGTTACATGAGAGAAGAGGCCGACCCCCAGCTCACTACAACCTCCCTTCAGGTAGTTATAGAGAGTGATAAGGTCTCCCCTGAGCCTCCTCTTCTCCAGACTGAACAATCCCAGCTCCCTCAGCTGCTCCTCAAGGCCTGTGCTCCAGACCCCTCACCACCTTCATCACCCTCCTCTGAACACGCTCCAGGGCCTCAATGTCTTTCTTGCAGTGAGGGGCCCAAAACTGGACAGAGTACTCGAGATGCGGCCTCACCGGTGCTGAGTACAGAGGGACAATTACTTCCCTACTCCTACTGGCAACACTATTTCTGATATAAATTGAATAATGAATGAATAATAAATGAAATATTTCTGATGTAAACAATAAATTTGTACAGCAAAGGAAAACCTACTTTAGCTGCCCTCAGTATATAGTAGAGTGAAGCGTATATAAACTTATACATTTATTTGAACTAAATAATAATGCATAATAGTCTAAATTACAAGCTTACATTATTCACATAGGGAAATCATTTTTACTATAGGTATCCTACAATTGAACAGGAATGAAGCATGATCAGCACTTTGCATTATAAAGTCACAGGTCCTGTGAAGATACTGCTGAAATCCTGAGGGCAAGGATTAGCCCATCTCTTCCAAGAGCATTTTTTTGCTTTGTTTCAGTTTTCTCCCAGGAAAAAAAAAAAAAAAAAAAAAAAAAAAGAGGGGAGGCTGTACTGTTGGAAAGAACTAGTATTGACTGAAAAAGAACTGTTATTCTGGATGTAGTCCTGGTATCTCTCTTTCAGTGTCTGAATATATGTATTGAGTTCATAAGAAACAATATGCTTGACATCAAATTATGGCAGTATACAAGGAAAGTTTGCAAAATCAAGAACCAGAGGAGTTCCTTGAACAAAGTGTCTCTCTCATGGAATACAGTCTTATTCTTCACTGAGCAACAGGGATAAGAAGAAGATAAAATTCCTAAGAGTTGAAGACAGGAGCAGAGTAACTGCAGACTCAATATCAAGTAGCATGGTTAAACTCTTTTATAGTTTAAAAAAAAATGAAGTGAGTCTAATAAGCTGAGTCTTTCCCTTTAATTTATTTTGGGACTATATCACATAACAGGAAAGGAAATCAAAAACATTTGTCTGCCTAACACAAGTACAAAACACATTTAATGGCTTCCGTTCCTCTGAAACATATTTGATCCTGTAGTATAGGAGATATAGGAGACTAGACAGAGAGAGACCAGCAAGGTAATATATTTAATTTTTTTGTAGGGGGTGAATCAAAACTTGGTAAATCAAGAATCAGCAATATTAAGGAAAAAGGAGTAAGGGAGTCAGAAAAGCTTGTCGTAATGTTACACACCTGCTATCAAAAATATATGTCAGAAAGGAATGTAATTCTCACTCACAGCTGCAGCTCTGATTACTCTTAATAGAAGAGTAGCCAATGAAAGAACATATTTCACAAAACTGAAGCAATGCCTCTGAAAAATCATTCACATCAGCTGGAAAATTCCCAGAAATTCAATATATGATGTTTGAAATATTTTTAAAATAAGTGTTGGCAGATATTACATGAAAATGAGTTCCAAATCTGTAAAGTAAGTCAGTATATTTTCCTCCTGGTGACTACTGTGACTTGAGAACACAGATTGTAAAAGATGAGGAAGCTTTCAGTCTTGAGATAGAAGGGAATAGACCATTATCCAAAGCAATCACAGCTCTAAGAATAATAAAGAATGTCTGTGTGGGGCAGGTACAACACTGGAGTTGGCCAAAACATAAAGCAGAATCACAGTTACAGACAATCCATATGCCATACTAGAACTAGCGCCATTTCTGTTATCTTTGCACTTTACAAATAAGCATGCATATGTTTGCATGTATATACATAAATTCACAAATGTCAACACATGTATGGAGTCAGGGGGATGGAAACCAAGGCTGGCTTCCTAGGAGTTAGAAACAACATTAGAGAAAGCCTAAGAGGCAACTCATCTCTGTGGCACCTCTATGTCTTGATACTGGAAATATTTCCTTAGAAAACACCCTTACCCACATTCCATCACTCTTTCCACTGCACCAGGTTGAGCGTGCTCTGAAGCAGAGGCACAAGGAGTTTGAGGTCCCAGAAAATTTTAATTAGTGAGAGACAATGAACTTATTTTTCACTCACAATAAAATACCAAACAACAACAAAAAATCCCTAAGGTTTTTGTCCCTACAGACAGTAGATTAAAATAATTTAGAGCAGAAAGACAAACTTCAGTGATTAACAAAACTCCCAGCTGGAAAAAATGATGAAATTACAGAAAATTCATACTACAAAATAAGTCTACGAACCATTACTTATTAAATATATATACATATATATATTAAATATTTTGAAGAATCCATATTACAAGATCCTAACAAGGGAGCCTCTAGTGTTGTGCTTTTTACTACTCTCAGAAGCTGCATCACTCACTATTTTCAGGAATCCCATAACCATTCCAGTATTCACAACATGCTAGTTGGTCATCCCAAAATGACAAAATGTCTGCAGCACCTCACTCAGTCAGTAATTAGTAATTTTCATTAATTTCAGTCCACAAGTAAATTCTTGTCCTAATTTTAGTGCAGTCATATTGGTCAGCTGAACAGAATCAGATTACACAAAATACATTGGGTATAGAACAGACTGTGAGGATTATAAAACACTTGAGGCTTCTTGAATAGGAGGAGGGAATGTAAAATCACTTTCCTCTTTAAAGGGGTGTATTCCTTTGGGAGTCATTACTTTAAAGAGCTTAATTGTACTTGCAAGTAGCTTTCAGAAATAACTGGCTCTAGCTGACATTTATTCACACTGAATAATACAAGTGGATCTTTCATAGCAAGTTTCATCTTTGGTTTTGTTATAGATAACAAAATATCTCATTAAAACCAGTGTGTTCATAGGAAATGAAGTGTGATAAATGTGTATTTCTATGCTATGGCACTAAATATCGTTCTTGTCCTGAGAGCATGTACAAGAGCCATTGTTAGCAGGTGTTGGTACTACCAGCCTTAAGATATCTGACAAGTAGTTTGACCAATTAATTGCACGAATCTCCTGCAATAGTGTGTAACACAGGGTGATTCAAGCAACATCCTAAAAAGCAGACAATATAGAATCACAGAATCACGAAGGTTGGAAAAGACCTCCAATATCATCCAGTCCAACCTTCCACCTACCACCAATATTTCCCCATTAAACAATGTCCCTTAGCACAACATCTAAACGTTTCTTGAACACCTCCAGGGATGGTGAGTGGGGTGGTGCCCACCAGAACCCTGGGCAGCCCATTCCAATATCTGACCACTCTTTCAGAGAAAATTTTTTTCCTAATATCCAGCCTGACCCTCCCCTGCAATTTGAAGCCATTCCCTCCAATCCATATATCTCTAACAGGGAAGATACCTCTTCCCTTTAGTCTTCCCCCACTGGAGAGTGAAACACCCCTACAAAAGCCTTACAAAGCCCTCAGACTTCCAGACCACCTTCGTGGCCTGTGCAGCCCTTGGGCCCAAGACCCACCTCAGTTGCGGACCTGATCCGTCTGTGCTGTTGTGTCTGCACAATCTGTTAGCCCAGGGCCCCCCATCCTTCACTGCCAGACAGCAGCACTGAGATAAACTTTCTCTGCAAAAACCACTGCATGTTTTGGAGTTTCCTGTGTTATCCTCCAAAGCTGGATCCAAGCCCTGGCACTTAAATTTAGATCAACTGTCTCACATTTTATTTATTTACTGTTTCCTGAGTTATTAATATAATAAGCTTTCCCCATTTAAAGTCACCCCCCACACACTGAAAAAGTACAACAAAGACCACTTAAAATGGCCCATTTCCTGTTTCTGCAACTGCACCTTCTCTGTGTGATTTCCTCAGATGATTAATTATGTGTATACATATTAGAGAAGGTAGAAGCACATTGCTTTTCCTCTTGGCTAATTTTTCATGGGTACTGGAGACATAAACTACCATAAAGTAAACACATTAATGTTATACACCAAGAACTGGATCTCACCAGTCCAGCGCACACTTACAATAAGCAGCTCCAAAGATGCTTTTTGCCTCCAGCCCTTTCTGCACTGTCAGACTTGGACAGTGTCAGGGTGACGCTGATTTCATTTTCACTCTTACAACAAGTCTCATCCAAAATTTTTGAAACACTGAGGAAACACAATGATTTAACTCTCACTGCCTCCCAGTGAAGTCATCATCCTTCATGCAGTTGGGCAGAGGGAAGGCTCACCTTCCTCCCTTCCAAGGCATTCCAGTCTGAAGGGGTTTCGGCAGTCAGAAAACATGACCCCAGCCAGGCTGGATCACTCTAGTTGGACTGACTGTAGTGCACTCAACATGTTCCCTCTGAAGAAGTCAGCCTCTCACAAACAGCACTGATAAATACATTGCAACTGCAAATCATGTTACAATTTAATTAATCTCAGATAGAGGATAAAGCCTAGAGAGACTGTACTCCTAATATCCAGACAAAGCCCTAGCAATGACCAGTCACAAAATGGCCCCACTAGAGTTCTGCTTTTTGTAAGTCTCCCTTTCAAACTTGCCACTTCTCCTTTAAATAGACAGAACAATTTTTGCAGGACTTAAACAAGCTTTGTGTGCTTCCTAGGGAGAAATCTTGAACAAAGCAAGAACAATGCCGTAAAACCATTTTCTCCTCCAAGGAGCCAGGTAAGTAAAGGTGAGCCCACTGACTGCGGGAGAAAGGAAATTCATAGCCATACTGACTTGTTTGCCCTATTGAGATATAAAACTTACACACTGGATAAAGCACACTGCATATCAGTTAATAGAGAATGGATTCTATTCTGTTTTAAACCTCTTAATTTTTCAGTTCAGGTGCTTTAATTGCTGTGCTTTAAGCAAAATAAACCAAAAGATAAGAGTGGTTGTCTGAAGAAATGTATGTATTGTTCTACACCTTCAGTTCTGTCAGAAATAATCTTTTCTTAATAAATGAAACAAAGACATGCCTGTTACCTGTCTCCTCTGGGTTGTAAGGGAAAATCCTTAAAGATAAAGTAGACCACTGACTTTGCTCAAAAAAAAAATACTGTGGACTTCTTATACATCGGCAGATCTGCAGATCATGTGTGTATGCCATACCTGTATTTAAGCACATTTTAACATCTACACAAAAGTAACTATACCAAAAGAGTGTAAAAATCCTCCCCTCCTTCTCCTGCAAAGTACGAAAGATACATTTTTCAATTACCTTCTATAAAGAAAGCTGTCTAGAGGTGTTGCTGCAGGACCAATCGCTCGAATATCTTAAGACTTCAACAAAAAATCATGGTCTGCCCTCTCAAACAGTAATTGAGGACAAAGAACACTAAGTGACACTGATAACATGCAAATCCTGATTTTTTTCTTAAGAGGCCACTTTTACTTGAATTGTAATTCAAATAGTGTCAGTGTAAATGCTCCTCATTATCTAAAAGGATGAGAAGAAAACAAATCATGCTGATTTTGTAGAACTGCAAATCAAAGTAAAGGCCAAACGGTTGTAACAATTATTTTTTAGAATGATTATATGAAATTCACCTGCAAGCCAGCATGACAGTTTCGCTCACCAGAAGCTCTTATCAAAGTAACACAGAAGTTTTAGAGGATCTTTTGCTATTACCATATGCCACCAGACAGACAACATGTCTTTCCATTGAAGATGTTAGCTAAGAGTCATTCATAACAATGTCACTGCTGACAGCAAACCAAAGCTCAACCACTTCTGCTAAATCTAAGGCTGTGGCCCCAAGATGATATATCACAGCATAAAGTCTTTGACTTACAATTTCTGAAGCATCACAGGTTCAAACTGCATCCTCCAGATCGTGATAAATGTTAATAAAAATGAATCACAAGCATAATCAAGGAGATTGCAATCCACACATTCCAACAAGGACCTGTAAATATCAGTTCTGTTCTACCACCTGTGAGAGCACTGATTTTTTGACAAAATTCCTTACATTATGCAATGTAAGTTGATTGAGTACTCAGAGGTATATTGTTGCTGAAATTTATGAATCCTCCAAAGCCATTACGTCTTGCTTTGAGACGTGTCATTTTATGAGTGCTAAAGTGTTTTTTAAAGTAGGAATCACAGATGCTCTACCCAGGCCTCGTCATTTAATAAACTGATCTCTCACAAGTTTTAATTTATGCTTTGTTAAATAGTGCTCCTGGCTTATGAAGTTTTCAGTCTAAATGCCTTTGCAGACTCGACTGGTTTCAGGTCAGCAGATCTTTCTCACTTACTGTAGCACACTTCTGCTTTTCATCTTTGTAACAGATACCTCATTAGAGAATCAAGATTGCAAGATGTCAAAAGGGTTGCACTGCAAAGCACAGATACGCTATTCTTGTTACAGATACACAAACTATACAGGTGGGTTGATTTTCAATTTTAAAGCAGGTAGGTCAGATCAAAGAGAACAATGGCTCTTCTACTTCAGAAAGAGATAAAAAAAAGTGTATATAAGTGCACATGAATAAGCTGAGGGCAAAGTCTATAGCAAATTCCCTATGTATTTTAAGATATACTACTATTTTTTTAACTCACTTTCATGATCAGCACTGATTAAGCTATTATTCTAATATATTCTTGGAATTTTACATCTAATAATATCTTAGATAATTCTATGATTCTATGATTATAGATAATTATGATCAAAAGAGAACATTTCAATGAATAAAATACTATTATCGTCTCTTCTTAGTACAAAATTAGAGTAAAAGACTGCAGTCAGATTTCTTTTTAAATGATCATCCAAAACAATTTTACAGTGCAAAGCACTTTCAGGTCTCCACTCTTCATGGAGAACTTAGAAGACTTGAAGTGTCTGGTGGAAAGCGCCCCTGATTTAGCGCCTGCTTTGTCTCACTTGAATTTTATGCCCTTCATACTGCATGTTTAATTCTTCAGGCGAGCTGGACAGCAAGGTCTAGTATATCCCTAAAGAGTGAATAAACCAAAAAGAATTGAGAATAAGAATAGAAGAATGAATAAAATACAATGTCACTGGTTAGCAGTAGAGCAAGACCCTTTTCCTGTTGACTTGTAAAGGCTTATATTTCTTTATGTTTTTCCCTAAAAGCACAGTTGCATGCAAGGAGCCATAGCCAGAGCAGTGAGCTTTCTTCTCAACTAGTAGGAGGAGGAAAAATGTTTTGCAAGAGCACTAGGAGAAATAACTATCCTTTCACTCACCTGTTGGAGAGGCAGCAGGGCAGAAGCAATTCTTCCTGCTCCATTTAAATGCCCAAATTCCCCCATCCCTTTCCCAAACTGTTGCCAGTGGGTCTGTCAGAAACTGCAAAATCAGCAAGTACCAGGTAAGGCCCAGGACAATCCCAACCTCTGCAACCTTGTCTTCTCCACGATCAAGTCATTTCTTTGATAACCTCCAGACCTCTCAGGCTTATCTCAGCAGAAAACTGGCAGCAATTTACATTTCATATCTTCCATAAAGATCTTGACTTCATTATTCTCCTGCTTAGCCCAATATAAATCATTAGTAAAGTTTCTGGAACAGAATTGTATAATAATATTAACTTAGTAGAAAAGAGTATGCTGGGATGTGTTTTAAACAATAAGTAGACATTCTCAGATGCTCTTGCTAAAGCTGTGATAGTTGCAGGCAGGCAGGCAGAAGTCTCAATCAACGTTAATGTAACTTGTTTTTCTACACACAACATGTTACTAGATTCCATTTTTTTAGAGTACATATGCATAACTATTACTGCAGCATAACATTTCTGTTATGGTATTACTTCCTAGCCTCAATCGGCATATTATTATTTCTCCCCTTCTAAATAGACAACAAGCATTGTTTTCTGAAGTTTGCAGTATAATGAGAGTTTCTGCAGTCTTCTGCTGAGCTTCCACCCTGTTTCCACTTGTACTGCTATGTAGCAGGAGTTTTCTTCATGCTGTCACATACATGGACCTTTCAAACATGAAAAAAAAACCGAAGTATTTGCTAGTGAACAGCAACTCTCTAAGAACATAACAAAATATACATGTATACAAATGTCTGTGAATGGCATGCTTAATAATTTAGTGCCAAGTGTGGCCTGCCACAGTGGAATGGATGGAGAGCATACTACATAGCTGCTGACAGTAGATGACTCCTCCAGTATGCTGACATTGGGTCTCAAAGGTAACATATTTAGAGGCCCTGTTCAGATGAGCAGAATTATACCTGTTCAGCTCAAGTTTTCCTGACATATTCCAAGAATATAACTCTCAAAAATGCACTAGATCTCTCATATAGACATGAAGGGAAAACTACTCATACTGTAATCACGTGCTAACCCAAAGGAGAGTACACAGGATCAGGTGATGCTGAGACCCTTCTCTGGAACCAAACTTCTGACATGAATGAGGTCCCATCCTGCCTTTAGCTTTTTAAATGAACATAAATACCTTTCAGTGATGAAACTTCAGCACACAGTACACCCTACTCTGTAAACAGGGCAGGAGACTTCGTGTGAACATCTGTTCCTGGTGACCAACCCCCATCCCCAGAACAGTTTCTCCAGAAATTGTCAAACTGACAGGGTTGAGACAAGATAGGAGGTTATGAAAATGAAAATGAAAATAAACTGAACTTCTACGATCATCTGATTTTGGGAAAGAGTTTCAGCTGTCAGTAGTTCTTGGCTGATGACGTATGGACAGGAACACTGGTCCTGCAGTCCTCGCTTTTGTAAGGTCCAACTCTTTTCATTTCAGTCTCCATTTCTTCTTCCCACACCGGAAGGCCAGTAATAACTTTAAAAGTATCATGGCCAAAATTATCTACTTTAGAGATAAATATCTCAGATCGAGCAGTTTCCAAAACTGTCATTTTAGATTTGACATATGCTTTAATAGTGAACCTTGGGATACTCTATCCCACCTTATTCCAGAGATTGATTAGCGAAACAGTTAGAATATTTGATTCAACGTCAGTGAATGCCAATCCACTAGACAGAAAGGCTCTTTTTTTAAGTTATCTCTGCCATCTTTTATGTGTGGAGTAAAACCAACCTTACTCTGTATTTGGGGTAATTTTTTCTTTATTTCTAGCACTCTCTTTCCCAAGAGTCTTAAAGAGCACTGTGTAACCTTCACAAACCAATCTGAAACATAAATAGTACCTTTCAGAATATAAGGACAATATTATTAAAGTAGCATATTCTGTTTTAATTAAAAATCTTCCCATCCATAAAAACTAAGGTAAAGAAAAAAAGTCTCTTTTATGCTGGAGAGAGAACATATGCAGGGAAAAGGAATGTCTTTGTTTATGATGTGTTGTTGAATTCTCCATTTTTAGTTGAAAATTTTTCTAAGCACGCTGCCAAAACTATACGGTATTCTTTCTAACACAATGCAGATGGACACTGTGACATTGAAAGGAAAGTGTAGGAAGTGGTATTTATCGCTGAAAAGGTCACATTGGAAGTAATTTGGTCTCACTAAAATGAAACCAAATGAAAATATAAGTTGTCTTGTAATCAGCTTTTTTTTTCCCCTTGTATTTTCTTTCATTTTTGAATGCATTTACTCCGTTAGGATGGAATTTCTCTGTGGTTACCTACCACAGCCACTTTTACTCATAATCTGGCAAGATGTGGTATATGTTGCGTAAAAGTTTTCATCACCAATCATCATCGTGGTGGTTTAACTCAATCATATCCACTAAAAGACCAGTTGTAACTTGCTGAATTCATAGGTCTTTGTCACCATCAGATTCTCTTCAAAAGAAATAAAATTGTGAGCAACTAAAAGCCTCAGCTTACATACTGAGGTGTGCAAATGACTGCTGTTCATTTTTTTTGTTGGAAGAGCAAAATTTCGTTATAAGTTCAAATTGATAAACTTAATTTGGCTAAATACAATGTGGTTTGTTTTCCAGGATCTTCAAGCATTTCTGTCTTTTCTTTATTTATGCTTTTAACTACAATGCTAGTCAGTCTTAACATTAAAGATTGCAGTACCAAAAATACATAGTAAAAATTTTGTAAAAAATTCTGTAATAATTCAAGAAAACCTCCTGGCATGTCTGAAAAAGGAGAAAAAATATTTTGAAAATATCATGCTAGGTGCTTGAAAATTTTCAAATGTTTTCTCACATTTTGAGTCAGTTATTTACCATTTTGCTTCCACTGCATATTCTACTTTTGAATAGTTTTATTTTCATGAGAGGAAAAGAGAACTGTCCAGATGGCACTTCAACAATTTGGGAAGTTGTTTAAAAGAGAAATCACCTGGTCTTATTGTCATTGTATTCAATGGACACATGGGACAGCTCAGGATAAACCCACAAAGTAAACCTTAAAAAAATTAATTTTTCTTTTTTAAAATTAATCTCAACTCTAAATCTCTGATCCTGACACATACCTTACCAGAAGATTTTTCCCTTGTTAGGAGAATAAACAGTGTTCACTTTTACATTTAATTCAAAGTTAATATTGTCATGAGTTCAAATATAAATATTTAATAACTCAAAGAAATATTAATGTTCATATCAATTAACTTTTAATGACTATTTAACAAAATCCAAGTAATATTTATTTTTGTGACTCATTGCAACTCCCCAGATTTTAACTAACTTACAGCACTGGCTTTCAAATTCCACACAGGAGGGCCAAGTTGAATGTTGACTTTGGACTTTGAAGTTCACCTTTTGAGAAGTGAAAGGGTTTCTATTCTGAAATGTAGGTGACAAACATTAGTCACAACTTTATATTTTGGACACTGAACATCCAGTTCCAAACAGTCTTTCACAGTCCTGTAGAAATAGAATGTTCTTAACCTTCCTTCGAAGCATTTGAGGTTCACCATTTTTTGAGCTCCGTTTTTAAGAAAACACTTTACACACAACACATGCCAAACATCACCTGTGACTTTAAGGGCATGAGTTTTTCCATATTAGAATTACTTATCAGAACTGGGTCCAGAGACAAGAAACTGAGTCACAAGAACCTTTGAACTGAAATAGCAAATCTAAATGCTCTTCACTAGCCTCTATTTCCAAATGCAATTATTTAGCCTTAAGTAAACACACTTCATAACAAAGAAGCATTAACACAGAAAAAAAGTTTTAGTTTTAATACTATCAAGCAAACTGTAATGCAATGCAGGTTTAGGAAAGGCAGCGTGAATGATCACAGGTATCAGGTAACGGAGGCTCTACAAGAAGAGCTGTTAGATGCACAAGTGCAACAGCAGAAAACACACTGTGATTATGGAATGACAAGACTGCTCTTCAGCAAAGCATAAGTGCATTTCTTCTTGTAGGCCATGCATTTTCTAAAGATACTCCTGTGGGTTTGAAAATAGTCTGTGATATTCTGTACAATTCTAGTTATTCATTATTAAATTGATCACAAAGAGTAAACTTGCAAAGGCTTATACAATGCTGAGAGGAAGAAATTGTTGCCAGTGAGCTGTTAGGAGTATTACCTGGTTAGAAACAAGTTGTTGTGGATAGAAGTGGAAAAGGAAGAAAATCTCTAAACAATTCAGTCTGAAACTTTGAGAGAATAAGTTTGTGAGGATAGATATTAACCCTGTTCTGGCAAATTCATGGCCTGTTCTCATTCTTACTGAAGAAAGACAATCAGAATGCGATGTCTGCAATCATAAGCGTCAGCTTAATGTAAGGAAAAAAGCTTGCTTGTAAGTACACTGGTCTACCTCAAGTGGCTCTGGATAAAATTACTTGATTTTAAGTACTACATTATGAAGGGATTTATTAAGAAAAATATATCCTCAATTAATTTTCAGTATGAAATTTAACTTCCATGAAAACTAGAAATACCAAATAGCACACAAAAAAATACATAGTAAGCTCAACTTGAGAGCATCCATAACATAATTAAAAATTAGAATGGCCTCACAAAAGATCCCTATTTCTTCAGGAAGATGGCTTTATTTCAGTAACTGACAACCATCTAAAAAACAGAGAACATTTTAAGAATATATGTTCCTGCTTTGTTATTAGCTCCCTTTACACTATGACTCTTCAACAGATCAAATTCTTCCCTTACGCATGATGATGAAAATTGTGATGTTCACCTTCAGATTTTCTCCACATTATCAGTATCTATAAATTTAATCTTCTCCAAAATGTCAAAAGTTTCAACACCTTTACCAAAGCTGCTGTGATATCCAGCTCTGCTTACAGAGATTCCAGCACGGTGTCAGCAGTTTACAGGCTGGTTCAGCCCAGTTCCGTGACACATCATCTGCCTAAATTTTCAACAGTGAAGTTAAGAAAATTTTGTGAATACTGGTATTATGGGCTGGGCTGCTCCATTTTTTTTTCTCCAGGAATATGATCCCCATTTCCAACCTGCTTCAAAACTGACAAGGCATTTCTTTCCATGTCTTGTGCATAATGAAGGTTGCACAGCAGTGAAGAACTAATCAGGGCCAAGTCCTCTATTTCACTTGTAAATGCCTCTGGCAGTCCTCCAAATTCAGCACAATTACTACAGAATTAAAACATTTTAAAGTTAGAGGTACAGTTGGTCTAGTAAATCCAGTAATATATAAGTGCTGAAAAATCACTAAATTGTCACCATTTACGTAAGTTACGCTAACTTTAGGGTTTCTAGCTGCACTGAGAGAAGTGTAAATTTTTATATGTAACATCTACCAATTTAGGGGGTTGTATGCTTGCTCCTTTTAATATTAGGGACTTCACAAGAAACTGTTGTCTTAGTCGATACAACAGATGAGGTTAAGTGTTGTGCTCTCTGGCTATGGTCTAATTCAAGTAAAATTTCTTCCACAGGGCAATATTGAGTATGTTTGCTATGTGACTGTTTCTGCTTAGGAAGCAAATTCTTTTGTCAGACTTTTTCCTTGACTTCATTAGACTTCAGTGGGAACACCACATTTCCACTCAAAGCAAAATCTGACTCTCACAACTTTCACTGTTTCTTTCTATTTTTCAGAGGCAGCATTCATGTTTTTAACGCAAGGGGGAGGAAAGGAAAGGGAAAAAAAAGGTACATGCAAGACAGCGCCAAGATTTGCCAGAAAAATTAGCAACTACAGTATGCAACAGCTTGGATTTGTATGTGTTAAAACTGTGAACAGGAATCACTAACAAAGGAAAAGCTGAGGGAGAGTTGTTTAGGAGATGGGGGAAGGAAGACTAATGGATTTAAAATATTTTACAAAATGTGTATAGTACAGAGCTCCACGCTACCACAGCAAGGCTGCTTCTAGTAGCTGAGCTGAAGTTTCTCATGGAAGCTTTCCTTTCCCAGCATTTTTCTGTGTCCTTCATGTGGAAGAATTACATCTTCAAAGCAGGAACTCAGGTGTGAAATCCAGTGGAAATTAAGATCTTCAGAAAGGTCAAATAGCCCTTTGGCTCTGAACATTAAATGCCATTCAAGGTGTGAAGCACGGCCATTCTGATTCCTTACCTTACTGATAATCACTTTTAAAGGGAAAGTCTACAGCATCTTATTGAAATGAGACAGTTCAGCTATAGCAGGTGAGAAGTAAACCACTATTAGGGCTTTCATTTTAACAATTCAGCCAACTCTTGCTCCTCTTGATAAGAGAGAAAAATGAGTTCGTTCAACTTCCTTTCATTATCTACTCACTTGGGAAAAATTGAAAAGGTTCTCAGCAGCTGAATTCTAAAGACATCATCAGTGTTGTTCTTGTTGGAAAAGAGCAGTAGAAATAAAAGAGAGTATCTGTTGTTAGTGCTGCCTTGTCTTAATAGCATGCATCTTGAAAACAACAGGCATAATACATCCATCAGCCATTTCAACAAAATGGCAAAAATTTACGGCCATTGTGCTCTCCACAGTGCTGCTCTCAAAGCCTTCTGCTCAGAAAATTCCATCTGTGGCACCAATCTGGGCTGAAAAGGGGGAATAAAAAGACAAGCACAAGCTTGGAAGAAAGAGAACAAGTGCAGGCCACCATTACCACATGATCACTATCCATTGTATTTTAGGGTGTAGCCAGACATGATGCAAATAAGAGTCCTGCTTATGTATATCCCAGGGCTGAGGATGATGAGGTCCCAGCAGGTTCAATACCAGAACACATAATCCCAAGACTTGAGAGAAATAACTACAACAGTTGTAAAACTTACATCTCCAGCAAACCAGACTTTGTCTACTGCCAGAATCGTCAGCACAGATGACTACCACTTGGACGCACGATAAGCAAAGCAACTTCTCCTCAGAGTCAGAGAATGGGCCTTGACCAACATTACTGACAGGTAAGGGCACAGCTATCTTCTTTTTCCTAACAGCTGGGAACACACTATGGCTGGTTGATTTCTGTCTTCTTTCACAACACTTTTGGATCAAATATAATCTTAACACAGTCCTTCAGTAACATCAGTTGATTGTTTTCATCCAGTTTCATACTTTTTTATTTGTAAATTTCACCAACAATTTCTTCCCAGTTGGTCAAGCCACTGTAGTTTTACTCTTGACAACAGCTCAAAAAACTCCATATCCAAATTTCCTCACATTTGCCTTCCCTTTAGCTCAGAGAAGTCCAGGTGATGTTTTGTAGAGCAGCAGGACCACTTGGCAAGAGCAATAAAAACAAGAGCTGGCAACCAGCTGCCAGCAACAGAAGGGAACTTCTCAGTAAATGCTGTCAGTACATTCATAAAACACCAAGCCAAGAAAAAGGGGGACAGTGCAGTTCCTCCTTTACTCTTCATAATGCTCCAGAGCAGAACAGTTTGATTGTTGTTTACAGCATAAGAAGAATGTGGATGAAACTTTCTTAAAAAGTCTCTGAAGTTCATTGGTTTCCTTCTTCAGATCTTGCTTATTTTTGCATGTTTTTGCTTATTTTTGCATGTTATCACAAAAAAAATCACAATTTTCAAGTTAAAATAACTCATTCTTCTCACTGATGTCTTGAGCTTTACGCCTATAAAGCAACAGTGATGTCAGTGCAGTCACTAAATTACCAAGTGAGAGAAAACATCAAAACTCAGCAAGAGGCCCTTAGGAAAGGCATATAATTGCCAAATTAAAAACTCCACTCCTGCTATCTCAGCCACAAAGAAAGCAGGATGCTTCAGCTTGCTAGACAAAATGCTTCCAAAGAAGTACTCAGAAAAAACCTAAATGCTGTAACATTCAATTCTTATTCCCTTCTCCATACAAAGAGGGCACTTACGAAATATTTCCCTTAGAAGGAGTTGAAAGAATAATTCTTATTAGTCTGTACTTCAAATACAACAGAGTAACATTCTTTCTAGCATATATACAGTTTTAAAAAAAAGAAGAAAACACACAAAAAAACACATACAATCCATCTAAAATTACAGCCTGTTCAGCAAGAAATAATCTGAGACTCCTGAATGGCAGCAAAAAAATCCAGAGTGGGTGTTAAAATTCATACGGGAGGCACAATGCTGTTCCTAAAACATATGAATATATTGTCCAGGGAATATGATAGAATTTGGGAAGAAATCATCGTCAGTGTTCAGTTACAATTCTATTTTATATAATTTCTCTTACTTTTTACTCACGAGTAATTCAAGCTGTATAAAGAGCTACAATGCATGCCAAAAGGTTAACACTTCAAAAAGAGAAACTCCAACCCCTTTGATAAAGGGAGAAGCCAGATAAACAAAAATTTGGCAGATGTGGGAAAAATAGACCAAATTCATCTTCGGTGTAACGATAGTGTACTTCACTAGCATAACCACAAGGAAGAACAGGAACTATCATTTTAAGCATAGTTAGTAAAATACATTCTCTTTTCACTGAATTACAACTGATTCCACAGTACCTGAGATAGCAGAGGTGAAAAAAGTCCAGCACTTTCGGGTGAACAAAAGCCATAGGGGGGAGTGCTGCAGGTAGCAGCTAATACTGGAGGTATTTCTAGTTCACCAGCCTACAAAGCTTGTGTCCTCTGCCCTGGTTAGAAACACTGGTGTCTGTTGGGGGAAACTCCAGTGTGTAGCAATAGTGCTGTGAAACCTGTTAAAAAACAAGGTAAACCACAAGTATAGATCAGCATTTTATCTAATCAGCTTCTAATGCTTTTTCTGCTTGGATAGGGTTAATCAGACATGCAGAAAATTATTTCCTGGCACTTCTGGAAAGCATCTCTGGTGATGATTCCAACAATATGAAAGGTTTCAATTTTGCAGAGTTTATATTGGCCTAAGGTATACTGACTTTTATTTTATCACACCCTGCGGGACACATTCACTCAAACTTTTTTAAGATGACTTAGAGAAAATCTAGCAACCTCGTCTTCTTTTCCTCTGTGAAAACTGAAAAAAAAGAATAATAAAGAATTAAGAAGTGAAGTAGAAAGAAAAACTTCTAAGTATGTTTTGTAAAATCAGTGCAAGTATTTATTTTGCACATGCTTTACAGGGAGTTTTGTGATCTGGATCAGATGGCCAGGAGCAACGTGAATTCCAGCAAATACTGTGCTAAGGCAGCCAGACTACCCTGGGAAAGCTCAGCCAGGGCAGAGTTGCCATGGTCTAGCATCACAGTCCTGAGAACAACAAAGCACTGATAGCACTGATCCCCTCAATCCTGCAGGTAAGAACCTCATGGTGGCTTCAGGCAAACTTTGGGTAGACCTCAATAGGCAGGAGCCAGCAAAAAGATGCCAGTGTCAGTGCCAGAGCACTAAGTCCATCAGACCTCCCTGCAGTGGCACACTTGGCAGCCTGAACAGCTCAAACCTTGCCACTTACGTTGACTGAAGAGAAAAAAAAAAAAAAAAGAAAAGAAAAAAAGACAGCTATCCTGTGCTTGGAAATAAATGAAATCACAAAAGCCAGAATGTTGGGCCAGATAATCATTTCTGATGAGGTCATTACAACAGCTGTTGCAATGTGGACAACTTTAAAATATTTGTAGACCATCACTTTTGCTCTTACTTAATGGTGGGTTTAAATCTGTAAAGTAAAGCATAAAGAAAAACTGATACTCAAGGTCTCAATTCCAAACCAGAGGCCAAAGTTTCATGTATCTTTTGCAATAAGCTTAGGCACTCCTGGAAAGAACTTTTAAAATTACGGATTCTTTACACATGCTTCTATTTTTAGTCTAACCCACATGAAAATAAGAAACTATATTGTTTGGAAGAAGGTGAGTAATTATCACAATTCCACATTTTCTATACACAGAAGTAAAGCCAACTTTCTATGAGACCTGTAGGGAAATACTGAATATATTTTTGCCCTGTAGGCAAATCCTGAATGTAACTTCTCAGAAACCTGTTAAAAACATTTTCCTCTGCATACAGTTGAGTCACTTGAGGTTTATTTATTTTAGTCAACTGCTTAATTGGGCAGTTATCCTAACACATTAATTAGGTTAAGTCATATACAGCATAAATTTTATTCCTCATTACTTGCTCTGTAAAAAGATTACGGAGTACTGCCTTGATGTAACTGTATGAAAGGACTTACACACATTGACTGCACATCAACACAACTGAAACAGGTTAATTGTGAGGCATTATAGAGATAACAGATCACACATTTCACCTGTGTCACTCGTTCCCTGTGGCTAGCAGAAGACAGAGAAAGAAAGAGTGAAGCCTTGTGTACGTGTGCCTGGCTGCCATGAACTGCAGGTGTTCCTGATGTATTGTGGGGAAGGTGGTCTAAAGAGAATGAGGAGCCTTTCCTCTGAAGGCAGTCCCAGAGGGACAACTGGAGAGCAAGGTCACTTCTTCATCCTTCGTCCTGAGATCATCCTATTAACAGCTGTGACATCTTGCACTTCATATCTGCAAGTTAGGAGGAAGCAGCACACATAGTGTTGGCTTATGAAATATTCTCCCTACTGGGCACTTCAGACCTTTCAGTATTCTGGCTCAGTAACTTGCCATGTAAAACCTCAGGACTAGCATAGCTTGCATTAACTGCACAGCAGTCTGTATACAGAGCTATATTCCATACAACACCCTTTAAGAATCACATTTAGTCCAAAAGGACACGGCCCTTGTACAACTCACTTGATACATCTTGATATTCTTTCTGGCAAAAAGAAAACCCCACTACAGCTAGAACACATCCACCAAGCACTACAGTCCATTGCATTGTCTCATAAATATTTCTTCAGGGCTGTTCTGAGCACTTCATATCTAAACACACTGCATTCCTGAATTGCAGTATACAGTGTTCTAGACCAATTGCTTGTTTTGCAGATCATTCTCTAGCTCTTGAGGGATTCTGCTGTACAGGTCAATGGACAATACTTCCTCATGAAGAGAATTTGCAAAGTCAACCTTAAAAATCTGAATTCAGATCTCCAAACAAGCTTGAGCTGCTGTTGACAACCAGGTGGAAAAAAGTCAATGGTAGAAGGCATGCATCTGTAGAAAGAGAAATCTATATTGCCTGAGATTAATACTGTCTTTATCCGTCAGTTTTAGCAAACTGCTGGGGTTGCTGATCTCCAGCCTGGCACAGATGTCCACATTCAACTCCGTAAAGAATCTTAAAAACACTTTCTCATTAAGAAGTAATACTTATGAAGCCACTACGAATAGAGTAGAACAGAGTAGAATAGAGGGGAATGGAATGGAATGGAATGGAATGGAATGGAATGGAATGGAATGGAATGGAATGGAATGGAATGGAATGGAATGGAATGGAATGGAATGGAATGGAATGGAATGGAATGGAATAGCATAGCCTGAGTTGGAAGGGATCTACAAGGAACACCAAGCCTAACTCCCAGAGCCACACAGACCACTCAAAATCCAAACCCTCTATCTGAGAGCATTGCCCAAGCACTCCCTGAGCTCCATCAATTCAGGGCTGTGTCTGCTGCCCTCGGGAGCTCTTCCATGCCCACCACCATCTGGTAAAAAATCACTTCCCAACTCCACCTGCCAATCCCTTAACACAGCTCCATGCAGTTCCCTTGCACCCTGGCACTGCCCCAGAGAGCAGAGCTCAGCGCTGCTCTCTGCTCACTGCGAGGAGCTGCAGCTGCCATGAGGCCTCTCCCCACTCAGCTCCTCTGCTCTGCACTGAGCAAACCAGGGACCTCAGCCTCTCCTCACACCTCTTGTCCTCCCAATCCTTCACCATCTTCACAGCCCTCCTTTGAACAGACAGTCTCTAATAGTTTTATGTTCTTTTTGTACCCTGGTGCCCAAAGCTACACACAGAATATGAAAGAGAAATGACACTTTTCTTATTTTTAAAGTAGTGTCAGAAGACCGGACCAGCGCCAGACCATCTGAAATGTGAATCATTCCACAAGGAGAAGAGGGTCTTTCAGGAATCCCTCCCACTGCAAGCTCTGTCCCATTTCAGCTGCTGCCAAAACACTGGGATTTTATTTATTTTTCTTAACGCTCCTCCAAGTTCAGACTCATGGCTCTCCTGCGTCCCTGGAACATGTAGCAGTTATGGAACAGATTCATCTTCCCAGATTCCTGAGACTGAAATGTCCAATAATGGTTTTTAGTGTTTTGTTTTCTTAAGCTCATATTGAAACTCCACATACACCCTTCGGGCTCAAATATCACTTCTTGTACTTGGAATTAGGGATTATGCCTGCTAGACATGGATTCCAACACCAAAATTACTTAAAATGCATAAGGCAGTAGATGTGAACTCGTATCCTCTTGTCCTCCATGCTATGACAGTCAGAGTAAATGAACTCCTCTGGGCTTAGGGAATAAGAATTGTTGCAATACAGAAAAATGATAAGACAAATGTGAGTAATTTAAATCGGACCCAAGTTCAGTGGGCAACCCATGTTCAATTTTTTGGAGCTGTATTTGTTTTCTTTAAATGTGTAAAAATATGAATAATGTTCCATGTGACCATCTGTCAGCTTCTGTATGTCATTACACATCTTTATATGTGGTGTTTTTTCAAGAAGATACCTCATTTTTATCTTTTTGGAACATCAGAAATTTCCTCTTGATCAGTTCTTTCTAAATCTGACTCTAAGGCAGAGAAAAAAAAGATAAAGAAAAAAACAAGATATTATTCTCAAAGAGTCCTTTTAGAAATTCTATTACTGCTTTAGAAAATACGTATTTTTAACAGTCAGTGTGAATTTGGAAATTTCTAGATCCCCTGGATATTGCTAGATAGCCCACAATGTCTCACAGTGTCTACTAAAATGTTTCAAATAGTAGACTGGCTCCTGTGAAAGAAATTTCAGACCCTGTGGTTGTAGGTATTAATAGAATGTTCCAAGTAACAGTGACATGGGACACTATAGGTGTTCCTGCACTCTGTAATAAAATAATGAAAGTATTAAAGATACTCTCTTCAGTTATTTGAGAGGAAGGTAGCCAGGGGGAGAGCAGCTCAGATACAGACGAGACAGGCACATGAGAGGTTGTGTAAGCACAGACAGAAAATGAAATCCTGTTGGTACTTTCCAAGAGAACCAAGGGAAATTACCCCCACCTTATTCAACAGCTCCTGCCCCTTCATGGGAAACTCAGAGAAGAACTTAGTTTTTCTCTCCTGATGTGCAGAATGGGAAAATTCAGGAAGATCTTAGAGCTTCATGCTGCTTCCAAAACACTACATGTCTAACAAATGTCAAATCATGATACCCATCTCACTTCCCCATGGACTCTGGGCACAGTGTGCCCTGGCTGGGATGACAGCCACAAGCACTCTTCATTAGTCTTCTTGCACCACTGAGGGGAAACTCAAAACCAGGTCCAAAACCATGAAAAACATTATCACTATGAAATATTTATATATAAAGTTAATTTTTTTGTGGAGCATCAAGATTAAAAGCTGGCGTAAAAATATGCCTCAGATTTGGAGTCGCGTTGTGTTTACAACGTGAATTGTACAAGTTTCAGATCTTGATCATCCCTACTGCAGCTCTGTTAAAGGCAGAGAGATCAAATAACAGGAGAATATCCTGTCTAGTCAAGGCAAGGTTTAGATAACATTACCAATTACAATTCTACTATTCAATTCTTGCATGGAAAGGGAAAGATAATCATATGTTACATTAATTATTTTTATCAATATTGTCCTCAACATTTAGCTAAGCTCTCCCAGACAGAACACATATTTTTGTTATATGCCTGTTCAGGAAAGGCAGGAAGCAATGAAAACAAGTAGAGGTCTAGAAAACATGACCTGGTAGGAAAGTATGGAAAAAAACTGAGGTCGTTCAGTCTGGAAGAGACTGGTGTGAGACACTGTAATTGCCTCCAAATATAAAGCAGAAAAAAAATGAAAGAGAAAAAGAATCATACTCTCTCTGTTCCCTGACAGATGTGACACGAAGAAATGGATTTCAGGCACTGAGGGTTCATCAGGACAAAGCTTCTGCACTATAATGATCCTTCCTACTCTCAGAGGGGGAGCTGAGTCTGCCTAAGTAAATTAAACAGCGCTCAGGAATATAGCCAAACACTGGAAATTCAGCACTGTCAAAATGTCAGTGTCTAAAAACTATTATGCCATCTAAAACTCACCAACCAATCCAGGAGGCAGAATTCATGAGGTTGCTCATCCCATGGGCCATTCCCACACAGAAACATGGCAGAGGCATGCTCAGGGACCTTTCCAGAACAATTTTTTCTTGAAGCACAGCAGAATTCCTAGGTGTAATCAATGCAGTTCTGCAGGCATTGTAGCCCTATGATTTTTATTTCAATTCATACTTTGAATAGTAGGAAGGGAACTCGTAATAATATAGCATTTCTGTCTCACAGAGCAGTTTCCTCTTGTGTTAACTAAGGAGCAAGTGTCACACATACTCATGTGCGCCTGTTGTATGCAAGGAGTGATTACATAAGGGACACAGTTAAGGAAAATAAGAATGGAACTTACTGAAGTATTTGTGAAGTAAATATATATCTTAGAATGCTGTTACGTTCTGGCATCATCCGTGTGGGAATTCTCCACTTGTTTGGTTATGTGTGGTTATGTGTGGTTCTGGTAACTTTTAAAGAGGAAAAAAAAGTGGTCCTGGACAACCCATGGATCTACTCAAACTGGGAATGTTTATCATGTGCATGTCACTTTTTCACAGTATTTAGCTAACCCTCCAAGCACATATAGTATGCAGAATTCATTTTCATCTGATTTCTTCCCTGGGTTCCAGTTTTGCAAGCTGCTTCTTCCTTTTCCCCGGTGATTTTCCTCTGCAGCCAGCTGAGAGCCAGTTGCTTTTTTTGCAGCACAATAGCTACAGATGATGACGGACAACCACAGGAGATGAGAATTCATTGCTCTCTGCATATCCCAGCAGCCCTACTCAGAGCGCAGGTGCAAAGAGAAGACGCATCTGCAGCTTACCTTCAAGCCAGACAAAGGACTGTCAGCCAAGAAGAAAAAGAAATCCCTCTCTCCCTTCAAACTTGAGTGCCTTTTGATTTCTGGAGCACACCTGCGTTCTCCCAAACATAGGCAATGGGACTGCTGAACAAAAGCAGATGAACAGAAAGCACTTATTGTTTGGCAGTAGGTGAAAAAATAAAAAATGTCATTCACTGCTCTTTGCTCTTCCTAATTAATACTGCTTATTTTGTTTCTCATAATTCTTGTATTTTTTTCTTTTGTAAGCAAATGCACAAGAACAACATCTGCTTGGAGAATGACTTACTCTGGAACACATCTTGAAGTACCACTTCTTGTTCAGGATTTATGCTTCAGTTGCCCTACTACAAAAGCTGTTTTGTCAGGGATGTATAATACTAAATCACAAGGTCTTTCCCCACACACTTCATTAGAAAAAGACATAATAATGCGTATAAAAAAATACTTACTTCCCATTGTAGGAATTGAATGTTGCTTCTGCATATAGAACTAACAAGATTCGTACTTTATTTCGTGGTCTCTTTATTGATACTAATAATTCTTTCTGGGGTTCTCTTTATTTCATTGAAAGGGGGGTCTCTGATTGTTTTCATCAACTATCCTTTAGATATTGATGCATGCTTAGTAAGTAG
>NC_034438.1:62805346-63061554 GCF_002078875.1 Numida meleagris
CCGCCATTGCAATTGCGAATAAAATCTGCTTTTATCAGAGATACCGTCCTGATCAATTATTTGGATATTTCCAACACCATCTAATAACATTAGAATTTTGTATGTTTTATCCTCTTAATTCAGGAAGGAAAGGCAGAATTTCACAGTCAAAAAAAAAAGTTGGAAAAATATTCTTTCCAAGTAAGTAGAACCGTATGTATTGTTCACGACTCTTTTAACTTCAGCCATATTCTTATCTGACCCCCTAGGTCCCATTGTCATCCTGCAATTAGATAACATTTTTAAACTAATACACTGACATAGGAAGTCAGTTTTAAGTCTCCAAACAGAATGTCTCTTCAATTTTAAATTTTCCCTTCCCCAAAAAGGAGGAGGGAATTCATCTAAAGGTATCATCTAAGCCCAACTACTCCCAACAGAAAATCATGGTTTCCATATGTCACGAAAGTTTCCCAAACCTATTTCTGCTTTATTGCAGGAGCAGACGACACTCCACCCCACCCAACCCAGACTAACCAACAGGTCAAGCCTTACCCCTTCGTACTCCTGCTGCAGCATTTGTGAACCATCTGTACAGAGAGGAAGCAGGAGAAGTGAACACAGCTGTCAGGAGAAATTGCGTTTCCCTCTCTTGACTCGCACCATATGCAAACTGAATCTCAAAATAGCCTGGCGGAACCACACAGTGCTTTGTTCCTCTCTACAATGGTGATGCTGAGCAAGGAGGTAATGGTACTGGCGGAGATGAGCCATTAGGATTAGAGATGACCATCAGGATTAGAATGACTATTGAATAATTAAAAATGTTTGCACAGCAAATGGAGAAGAGAATGTATTTCATACTCCTGCAGCCTCCAGTACAGTGTTAATTTTAGTAAATTAGCTGGATAAGGGTAATTCTTCATGCTCTATGAAGGCAGAATTTGGATAGGTAACACACAGTACATATGCAAAGACTTCATCCCTCTGTTTTTTAATAATGCTTTCATTGTCAACGATGGAGCTTCCTTGATTTCCCATAGGAAAAGTCAAAAGCCGTGGTCTGGAGAGAAACATTACAATTAGAGCCGGACAGAAATTTTCCAACCTAATTTTTTTACCCTTAGAAAAATGCCGATTCCATGAAATCAACATGTTCCCACGGTACACTTCATTTTCATCAAATCTTTAGAAGGAAACCAGCTGCCTGGTTCACTGCCAGTTTGCTGCTTTCCTGGTGGCCCACCTTGCAGGCAGTGGCAGAGCCAGGACCCTAGAGGCACGAGCCCACGCACTGAGGATTTCTTCATTCTGCCGAACAGAACCCTGAGGCTCCAGAGAGATTTGCATTCACGTCTCCTGCTTGTACAGCAAAAGGCAGCTAGATGCCTGGGCCAGGGCTGAGGATTCTTGTGCTGACTGGAGGTCCAGCATCAATTTTGTTTTGAAAACACATGGAAGGAAATATCCTATCCATGAGACAAATTAAAAGTTTGCTCCAGCATAAAGTTATTTTTTATTTTTATATTGAGTTCAGAATTTCCTACAGAATGAACACTTTAAGCGCCATATGGCATCATAACATAGAAAGTCACTACCAGATATAGTCATCACTGATTTTGGGCTGGGGGAATTACCTACGTTTGTTTTGTGAGTGGCAAATGACATATTTAGCATTGACTCTGAGCAAGTATTCTTTAAAACACAGGAGAGGAATAGAAGGAAATACACAAGAACCTACAAAGCCAAACTCTAACTGAGTTGGCCTCCTCATAAGTACACAATGAATGAACAAATGCAGTGAGGTAAGATGTCCTATACTTGAGCACACCAGGAAAAAAAAAAACCAAACAATAAAAGAAATAAACCTTAGAGAGATCACCATCTTGGTCAAAGAATAGGAGTGAATGATTAGCAACATAAATGTCAGCCAGGAAAATATCTTGATCACAACTCTGATTTTTTGAGCTGTGCTTCAGGACTTTCAAAGAGGAATCCTGCGACTTCTGTGTAAAGTCCTTGATGAAACCTGAACATGAGAAAGCCTTTTTTCAGAGGGTCCAGAATCACTCTGAAGCAACAGGAGGCAGAATTGTATGTGTGGCTTCCCTATCTTCCAGCTGCCCTAGTCACTGGGCAATCAACTGGCCAGAAAATCAGTGGAAAACTGAAGTAGTTGTCCCACCACTTGAGGCAGACTTTGAATTGTCTTCTAAGTGAGAGCAGGAAGCAGGCATACTGCGCCACCTAAACAGTGCCAGGCAAGACTTTTACCCCTCTGGCTCAAACTCAGGGATGCCTATCATCTTAAATAATCCTTTGCTTAAAATAAAAAGAAGAAGACAGAAAGAATCTAGGCCTTTCCTCCTTGAAGTTTTTTAAATACTTGCAATATAAGAGAAAGTTTCATAATAGAAAGGACTCATTAATTATTGTCATGCAAAACCGTCAAGAAGAAACATCGCTGGGAAATTCAGCATTCAGTTCCTGCTTACAAACTCTTCAGTGAGCCATCTCAGCTGCAGAAATCAGCATTACAGAATAATGTGGCTGAAGGTTCTTCATTCAAAAGGCTGTTCAAGCTGAAGCCAAGGTAGCTGAGTACAACTCTTACTCAGTAACTATTAAAGATATAATCAAACATAGCTGCACTGAATAAACCATTGACAGACTTAGAGAACAAATTGCCTCAAATCTGAGGCCACAAGAAAGGCAGAGTCCAGAAATTACTGTGTTGAAAAGAAAGCCCGTGAATTAATCATGTAAGCATACTAAAACATTAATAGTTTTGAACACTGAAGGTGAAAGAACATTTGTTCACCAAAGGTCAGTCTTCCAGCTCAGGGGGGAATTTTAAAGAACACATGTTGGAAAATTCACCTCAGTATTTGTGTTATTTCACCCCTGGGCATCGTTTGCAATGTAAAGCAATTAGTCTGGTAGCCAATGAGCATCCTGGTGTTGAAACCCTCCAGGAAAAGTCAGCATCACTTAAAGTAACAATACCTCACTGCTGGACCCTGGTTCTCATGAATAAGTATTTACTCTTTATTAAAAAGAAAAAAAAAAAGTCAATTCCAGGCTAGAAAATGAACTATCGGACTGATATATAGCAGATCTACAGCTAGCAGAAGAAAAGCAACTGTCAACGTCAAAGCTATCACTTTTGGAACAATGATATTTTTTAATGGGGGAAGGTAAGTGAGCACATGTCTGAAAAATAAACCACTGACAAACTTTTGTGAAAAAAAATACTTGGTGTGAACAAGGCATTCTGCACCCAGCTATGATGTAACAAGGATTCCTGTAAAGGAAATGTAGTCAGAGTGGCTGTGACAAAGGAAACAGTGAAATAATTAGAGAGAAAGTCTGATTGCCAGCCAAACACATTTTAATATTCCCTTAAATGTCAATTTAAAAGAAAAGTAAACGTAAGAGAGTTTTTCCTCATTTCAATTTACATAATGGAGGCAACGGTAATCTCTTTGGAATTTGGTGCCTCTCCAATGTTTATCACATCATTTATCTTCCAGATTTCCAGCTTATAGAAAAGTGTAATGTGAAGTACAACTGTTAAATCACGTTGTTCTGTTGGCAAGAAATGCCATATATCGTATTTAAAAGGAGTACAGTGGTTGATTTGTTCAAATGGTTACATTAGTTACTTAATATGACAAAAGAGGCAAAAGAGTTTTTAACTATGATAAGGTACACAGTATGGATATTTCTAATGTGAATTCACGAAAGATCCATACTGTAAGTTATTTTCATAACCAATGTGATGGCTATACTACTATGGGACAAGTTTTTGACCTCATATATCTGCTTTTTGCCACCATAGTGATATGAAACATGCTAAAATCATCCTAAATTGACAGCTTCTAATTCTGTATTCAGAATCAGCTTTCTTAAGGAAAACCCTCTGTAAATCCACTAAAGTGATACTGAGAGCATGGCTGTCCCACACTGAGTGTTGAACATTCTCAGCTTCTGGAAGACCTACTGAACATCTCCCTGGAGGAGATGGATGTACATACCATATGTATGAGCATTAATATATGCAGACTATTTACATACTTGAATGTAAGAAAACATAATTACTATCAGAAATTAAGTTCCACTACTGCTGTCATTGTATACAATAATGACTATTTACTCATGCAGCAGCTCACTGTATTGCAGAAACAACCTTACCTATCTCCCATAAGGAACAGTCAATATCTACAAACATTTCTCAGATATTTTGTGGAAGTGCCACACCACCAGTGGATAAAAATGAATTTTTTCTTCATCGTATTTTCATAATAGATTTTTCTTCTTCATATTACAGAGGTCTGCCAGCTGCCCTACAGTATTGTCTGATAACTAGTTGTGGACTCTAATGTCTACAGGCACACATACCTACTCAGACTATATTTAGGCAGGATTTGCAGTACTCCGAACAACAAAATAAGGCTACATCTGAGGAGAAAACTCAGGCTTTTAAATTGCAAGTTCCCAAGACATGTTATCTTTATGAGAGGATGAAAGGACAAAACCATAAACAGTGACCTAAGCATGCTTTGGTGGCATAAAGGTGGAATAGGGAGAAACAAGAGGGAAGAAGTTTAGGGACTCCAATTTCCTCCACCTGATACTGCTACAAAATCCACACCAGCCATTACATGTTCTTTCAGTCAAAATCCCCTTCTGCCTGCCCACCACATGTGGCGTATGAAAGAAATGTAAGGTCAACACAGGAAGTCACCAGAAACTAGGAAATATAAAACAGAGATGGAAAGCGTGTGGTGTGGAAGAGGGATTTGCCTTGCCTTGGAGTAGGGCCAAGGAAATAGAGGCATCAGGGCTGGGAAGCCCTAGCTGAGACAGCTGGGGAATTCAACTGGACTAGGGGCTCTGTGTAGACCCAGGGCTTGTTTTAGTGTACAGCCCATATCACAGAATAAAGAAAGCCTGCAATCCTTCAGTAAGATCTTTCCTGCAACACAGAAGCAAAACAAACAACAAAAATAAGAGCAAAACACACAAGTAGCTTGTCCTGCATAAGGCTTCCTGCTATGATAGCCCAATGGTCAAGAAAAAAATGCAACTACACAGCTAGACCTGGGAAGACAAAGACACACACTCATAGCTGAGCCTGTACAAATGCCAATCTTGGACAAGTGTCATGGTTTTATGATTTTGGTTATCGGTATTCCACATCATAACATCATGTAGTGCACTGGGAGTTAAAGAGTTAATGCTCCAGTTCCGTGGATCGTGGATAGTTCCGGGTTCCTGGTTCTCAGAAGAGAAGAATTACTACATTCCCCAGAGGACTTCACTGCCCTGTTACCATTTTCCATTCAGAGGGAAAGATAAAACTGTTTGCATATCATGACACGTTCCCTCTTCTCTGCCCATCTCTCGTCCCGGCAGCATCTCGCTCCCCAACCATCTCACCGTCGGTACTAGAGTAAGGCCTATTTTAATTTTGGACACTCTCTCTCATTGTATTGGATTTATTAGTTTAAACTGGAATTATATTGTATTATATTGTATTATTTTGCATTCCGATATCTTGTTTAGTAAATTAGTTTGTTTCTCCTCAGATTGTTGCCGCTGTTTTGTTTTTAGGCCCATCTCCCTACCCTTCTTCCCTTTTCCCTTTTCCAAGGCGTGAGCCCATGGGTCCCCCGCCCCAATTAGTCACAGAACCAGGCCGAACCTGCCTGTAAATGGTTGACAACAAGTGACTAACTTCTTCCAAGGCTGAAGTTTCTTTCTTTGCTTGTTTTCAATGCATATTCCCTCAAATGAAGAGCTCTAAAGCTAATAGATTAGTTTATGTACATGAACTTCGTTTTTTTCTTCAAATTGATCATAATGTAAGTGATTTACTGATATCAAAGCCTTGTTCAGAGCCCATCCTCACTAACAGAGGACTACCCAAGTGTCCTTTCCCCAGAGATGAGATGAAGTAGAGAAGCTGAAAACTGTGTCCAAATTTTTGCGTATTAGGTAACATTGGGTGGCACAGGGACACAACATGGGAGAGAGCCAGTTTTAAGAATGATAAGAAAAAAGTAGTCCATGGTAACCTCTAAGTAATAAAATTGTCAAGATGCTGGAGGGTAGACCATGTCTTCAGTTTCTCTCACCATGCCCATTTGCTGCTAAACCTTCCAAACCTTTTACAGTACAACCACAATTCCCATCTTGTTGTAACAAAGGGTGTAGTAAAGATTAGAAAAATTTAGGAACCACATGGCATTCTTTACCTAGCAGCAGATGAATTTGAGCTCCACATTTCGACTGTGGTAGTTATCAAGTAGTCACCTCCGAAGTAAAGCATTTCATGCTAAGTGCTATAAGGAGCTAAGGGGAAAAAAAGTATACAGGAAGGAAATGGAAAATAATCACTGAAGCGGCAGAGGAACTGGAAGTCAGTTTGGAGTTGTAAAACTGCTAAAGAAAGAAACACACACAGCTATGGACTCTCTATGTCCAAAGGATGCAGAACAGAATGTCTTAATTTGAAACGACAAAAATGAGGTTTGAATCATTTGGTACATATTCCTGACTATAGACAGAGAAGCAATGAATTTACATGAGATTGTGCAAATCTCATTACTGGTCTTGAAATCACTACAGATTGTGATGCCTCTGTGCAGAGGAAATGACTAAGGTGCATTCATCTTCAAGCATTTCTCTGACGACAGATCAGTAAAGAGGAGAAGCTTAGTTTTACCTTGGTGGGGCTGTTGTCATGAAACTTGGTAAAATCAAGTTCAATTCATGGTAGTTTGTCTGCACCTGTTGAGATTCAGTGGCCCTGAGAAGTCACAGGATGCAGTACTCACACACACAGCTAGCTCTGCTCAACTCAGTGGTATCCTCATGTCTCTGGAAAAAGTATCCTCAAATGCCTTAACACTGGACTAAACCACAGGACGATTACCTCATAGCATCTATCCTCTCTTCAGTCGTTTACAACTATACTCATAATGATTTCAGAACTAATTATGCAAAGCAAACAGTACCTACCTTATATTTCACTTTTGAAATGTCAGGAAAAACTTTGCACCAGAGCAGGAGTAACTCCTGCATAGGAGACCTCTCTGATAACTTGCCTTTTTCCTTTGTGCACATACGCACAAGTCAGGAATAGTGTGACAGGCCATCCATTGATCACAGTAACAGCTGTCAACTTTTCTCCCACTTCTCAACCTCTCCTTTCCTTACAAAGCAGTAAACTGTCAAGCTTGGACACCATCCATGCGCTACCATCCTATCCTGTGCATTCACTGTTTCCTAACAGCTAAAGGGTTAGAATCAGCTTTCTGAAATGTACAAGAAGAGTAGACAACCCCTGGTTTGCAAGTAGCATGTTTTTTGGTCTGGTATTTTCAAGACTGGAAGATGTTATGACATTACAGGAAAAGGTGCTCCTTGAAATTATTCAGTAACAATCATGACATTTGAAATCATTCTAAATTGCTTTTGGGGGTTTTGATATCCAAGTTTGAAGAACAATAATTGCAAAACATCTCTTTTATACTTATTCTACTATATTTGTACACCTACACTCATTTTCTAAAACAAATCTAAAAAAAATCTTTCGAAGGTATTTTTTGTTAAAATTATGATCAACTTTGCAAGAGACAATAGGGAGAAATAAAATCAGGATAGCTGAAATTGTGCAAATTGTGGTTTAGAAGCAGGAAGATGATCAACAAGAACAAGCTACTTGTAAAAAAGAAAATGGAAGAATGATGTATGAAGTAGCTTATCAGCCCCTTTCTCTGCCCTGTGAATTGTTAACCTTGGCAGCGAGCAACTGACTCTCTGCAAACTGGATTCTAACCAAGCAAAATAATACATAGGGCTCCAATCAAACCGTATATGTTAATAATGTTGAATGAAATACTGAGAGAGATGTACAATCACGATCTATCATCATATAAGCTCCTTTATTTTTATTTTTTTCTTTTTTCCTATTCCTTTTTCATGATTTTTAAGGTGATTTTAATGCTTAGTCTGACTTCAGACTGAATTTTTCTGGCCTTTCTTCACACAGACACAATGAATCCACCATTTATCTAATCAGTGTGTGACATCCACATAGGTATACAGAAAATATGGTAAAGATTGAGCAGGCCCATTGGCCAAGAAGACAAAAGCACTGTGTTCACTGAAATCATTCAGTTCCCTCTGCTTTGCCAGCTCAGGAACAGCTGAAAGAATTTGAGGTTGATTATTGGAAAAGAAAGTCTGCAGTTTACAGCAACTCAGGGTTGAAGTACATACCGTAGTTACCGGTATTGTCCAAAAGAAGATTAAAATTTTGGTTTTTAGAATACTATGAAGAACAGAAAGCAGATCTTGCTTGCTAATTAATGAAAACTAGAATAAAAATAGTTGAAATCACACATGTTCACAAGATGATCTTGTCTACAGAATCAACCTATATATTTGACCTATAAAAATTTAATGTGAATATTCGGTCCAACCATGAAACGAGAATAACTCTTGATAAGTGATACTGTCATTTAAAATATAGCAGATTTTCAACAGCTGTTTGGATAAGAAAGAAACCAGATGAAAGTTGTGAAGGAGGAAAAAACTCAGCCCAAAAATTGATGAAGAAAACAAAAAGTACCATAAAGAATGATGTTCCTAGCAGGCAAAAGAAACACGCTGTCATGCTTCTGCAGATGGAACACTACTAGGGTTGAGATTCTTTATCAAAACAAATGGGATATAATTGAGAAGGGGTGTTGATGTTTTGAATTAAGACAATGAAACAGTGAATATCACCATGAACACAATGCATTTTACAGTGAAAAATTTTAAATAAGTAAAATCCTCAGAACTATCATAAACACAGCCCTATCAATAGAAGAAAATCGGATGATTTTCCTGGAACTGTATTTTAAAGATAGGATAACAATAAGCTTAAGATAGCAACAGAAGACTAATTATTGATATACTCACTTGGAAAGGTCAGAAGAAAGAAACAAAAGATTCTGCAGATAATGAAAATTAAGAATGATGCAATAGGACTTTTCAAGCCATTATAGGAGAGAAGTTGATGATTCTTTGTGAAACTACAGTGCATCTGATGAAAAAAAAAACAATGTGTTAGCACAGTTTGGTAGAAATATACAATAAATCAAAAGAACTCTTCCTTTAAGGTATTACATAATTTTTTATATCCATTCAGTCAGTTGGAAATCCAATTATTTTCATTTGCATGCAGCAAAAGGAGTAGGATATAAAAATTTCCCAATTGCAAAACATTGTGCAACTTCCCTGCTAGATCATGGGCTTGAACCATAGGTGATGCTGCCAAGAGCAATATACATGGCTCCACATCTGTGATCCAGTACACTACGGCAAGCCCTAGGTTCCTGCTACATCTTTGTCTTTGTTTCTGCTGTAAACAATCAGTCTGTGTAAGCTCATTATTCACTTAGTTGTAGAGCCTGAAAATTGCAGCAATAGACCATTATTATAATAATTATGAAGAGCATTTTGGAAATTGTCTTCTTTTTTTATGCAGACCCTCTCCCGCTGTGCTTCAAAGAATGCACAAAAGCTGAACCTAGAAGGCTAAATCATCCTAATGAAGAAACGACAGCTAGTTCTTTGAAAGAAGAGACAGCTAGTTTCAGCACACTGCTAATCTCTGTGATGTCATGGTACAGCTTTCATTTAAAGCACACTAGAAAACAGACACCTGAAGAATTATGAAAGAAATTATTCTTTTTGTAGCCTTAGAATTTTTAAAAATTTGCAGTGAGTAAGTGACACTTTCTTCTACAGTATTTCTGAGAAGAGACAGCAAACCAACCTCCTTAAGGTCAAAACTATTTAAGTGGGACGCTTAAATTCATATTTAGGTCTCCAAATAAAAGTATATGATGGCAACCTGCAAATAACCCCTGACAAATGCAAACCTTAGTCTCAGCTGCTTTAGTAAGTCCTTAACTCCAGCATAGCCACTTTTTCCTCCTGGAGTTTCATGATGATGTTCATTTATTCTGGGGAAATGAGCATGACATTGACAATGACATCATAATTTTCCCAGTGCAGTATTCTTTGGAGAGCATCCTAGCAGCTCTGGCTAGGTGTAAAATAACTAAATGAAATGCTGTTATTTCTTATTACAGAGAAGCAGATCTGGTGATTTTAGTTTAAATGCTTGTTATGCTTCCTGAAGAACAATCACCAAATATGAAGTTAGCACTGGTAAAGAATAACAGGAAGAGGAAAAGCATGCAAGTTAAGTGCTCCTTGAAGAAGTCACAAAACACAGGCTGGCAGTGGCTGTCTGTGCAGCAGATAATTTGTCTTGTAGCACACTTTATCAGCATTTGCCAGATAAAACTGAAAACCATGTAGATGTGGATTTCTCTTGAATGAGTTAGCGGCCTGAATGCGCTTTTATGAGCTCATTACCTACCGTTTAGTGCTTAATGCTGAGCTTTATTATAATCTGACTTTTCCCCTAATTCCTTACCGATTTGTTTTAAAATTTGTCTGACTAATAAACTGGTTCTCCCCTTCCAATATCCAAACACCAGCTGTCCCCAGATTCTCCTCATTAAGAGAAGAAGAAAATAACATGGGTCAGCAAACTGCCAATGAGGAGATTCTGGAGGGAGCAAGGCAAGGAGGCCAGAAGGCTGAAAGCAGCAGCAGGGACATGGCTGTGAACATCATCAGGGAACACTGCACAGAGTATGGGAGCTGCACCAAGGATCTTCAGGCCCAGTGTCCAAAGCTGGAAACTCCATTTTTTTGGGTAGTTTGGGAATTTGGGTAGTTTTTGAGGTTGTTTATATATTTTCGGGCTCTGCACATCCCAGCAATGAGTACTATAACGCATGGGAGCAGTGCAAACTTCTCTGTCAAAGATGTCCATTAAGCAGTCCACAGAAAAATGAGAGATCCTTCCTCAACCCATGCTTTTCCTCCATGATTTCAATAATTTCACATGTCTCTCTCATTCTTTACTTCAATTACTCAGTCAGAAAAGTCTTGTTCAGATTTATCACTATCTGCTTATACTGGGCTGCCCTTAGGTTTTGCTATAAAAATGTTTTGTTATACTAACTAGATATGCACTTCCTTTCAAGAAGAGAAAAAAAAACCTGTTTGACTGATAGCCACAAAAATACTTGCTCACTGCACAGTGATCAAAGTACAGGTAGAAAGCCAAGTGCTTCTGTAGAAACCAGCACAATGCTCTGGTGGTACTCTCCCTGTGGGGCAGAGAGAGCATGAAAATGGAGAACCTGAATCTGAAGAAAGAGCCACTGGAGAGCAAAGTAAACAGCTGTGTGTGGCCTAGAGAGGGAGACACAATCCAGAGCTAAGAAACATGGATTTTGATCTCTGAGCAAAGAAACTGCCTAATTTACTTTACAAAGGAGTCAGGATTTAGAGATATACAGGATTTCTTGGCTGCTGTCTTACTTCAGTGAAGCAACCTGCAAGTTCCTGAATATCATCTAACCATTCAGTCCAAAAAGTGCAGATATATCGTTCTGTATGTGTGAAAACCTGTGTTTGTCCTTGATGCTCTTGCACCTTTGAACTCATCTCTGCCTTCTGCACCTCCTCCTCTCCAGCTCAGTCACTCATCCCTAAGCAGCATCTTGTATCTTTAAAAAATGTTCTGCATAATCTGTAGAGAGTAGTTTCAGTGCTGCTCGAGATATAAGCTTAAGATAAAGAGATATCTCATTATTTGAACTCTATTCTCTGAATAATGCGTAGTCCCATAAAATTTGATTTCCATCTTTGGCCAAGCCAAGGTAAAGTCTCCTGGTGGCACTACAGATTACTGCTCTTCTGTCCAGTTTTCTTCATCCTCCTTCCTCTGTAACCTGTTTTGATCAAACTTCTTAACAAAATCGGTGCTTTGTCTCCTTCCCACACATTGGGAAATTACTAATATGTTTATCTTTGTGTCTTTAGAGGTCTGATGGTTTCTTTCATTGCTTTTTGTAAATATTTAATCTTAGCTCCACAAGAGACTGTTTCCTTTAAGCAATATATGCTAACATTTCCTGTAGTTCATCAATGTTTTAAAAGTTTGCACTTTATATTGACCATTTATTTTATTATTTATTTTATATATTTTCTTGTTTCTTTTTTTCTTTATCTTTTTTTTTCTAACTGTTGTATGAAAGGAATCTCTATTTTATTACTGTTTTACTTTCTCAATGGAAGATTAAGCACTCCTTTACAGGGAATGAAGCTGGCTTTCCAGCTACCTTTTAAACAAAACTTTATTTAAAATCACTTGTGAAACCAGAAAGATCAACAGATTAGACAGTAGTTAAATGTTCAGATCAGGAGGCTTATAAACTGCTCTTCTTGACATCCAAATAAATCTGTTACTCAGCTTTTCTTGTGACAAAACAGGAATTTATCTTACTTAAGCCAGAGGGAAAAGTAATAGGGCAGAGTAAATACATTGATTATTCTTCCCAAGCAGTACTACAATGAAGTTATCTCCTCTCGTTCTTGTGACTCATTCCTGGGACGTTTGAACCAAAAAACTGCTGACTTACATCAAGAGTATCAGCAATTACAACAAAAACAAACGTACTGCAATTCAGATAATTAATTATGAAGGCTTATTTTTACTTAGAAGAAAATAAATGCATCTTTTTATAGTCTCTTTTAACAAAATAAAAGCAAACAAATACAGGAAGTAATAGTCCAAGTGACAGAAAACATGTTCAAATGCTAAGCTGGAATTTTCCAAGCAGCCAACATGAGTTAGGTACATAAACATTGCTGAATTCATTTTTTGAAATACCATCCTAGGAAGAAAACAATGAAAATCCATATGTAACATTTGCAAATGTTTACTACTAAAGTATTTCCTAGGCCAACTATGTACCTGTGATTGCATTTAACATTGAGGGCAGTATTACAAGATAGTATAGGTAACAAAAATGTTTGGGAAGATAGTGGTAAATTTGAAGGAGATACTGAAATTAGGAAATACTGCACATTCTACAGCACCATGGAGTAGGCAGAAGTTAAATACATAAATGGTTTTTAATGCCCAGTGTTGGATATTGTATTGCTTGCTCCCTGTTCTTGCATCAGCCAACTGACCAGCTGTGAATATGAAGTCTAATTTTCATTGAACAAAACAACATGGAGGTATTCCAGTCAGTAGGATGTGAAACTATTGGAGCAGACTGAACAACAGCCGCAGAGAGCCCATATTAGGCATTCTGTCCACTTCATGATGCACTGGAAACATACTTTTCCTTTTGGACACTTCAGGCCTTTCAGTAAGTTATCCATGGTTGATTTCCCCTTCCTTCCTGCTTTTTGGGTTAGTGTGTGAGGCTGAGGGAAGGGTAACAAAGTCATGACAATGCCGGTGCCAACACAGTTGCAGGTAGCCGTTCATAGCCAAGGCAAGGAGAAGGCTCAGACATAGGGTTTGCTAACATTGATTCTAGGCTTATCAACCTCTCTGAATCGCTGCCATAAAATGATGGTCAAAACATTCTCTGATATTGAAAAACAATGAGGAGAGCAGTAAATGTCAGAAAAGGGAAAAGAGGCCTTCTGGCATAGTAGAGATGCTAGAAGAAAAGACTTCTTCTAGCCAGCAGGATAGAGCATGTCAAAATCAAATCCTATCCCATCTAGTTATTGATGAAATTTTGAATGAGTCTCTAATAATGACAACCCAATATTGATATGTCCCACCTAAGTCATTTGGATATAGGTTTTAGGTACAGGTTTTCACTGGACTCACAAGTGTTGTGCCTGGAGGATTGTAATCTCTATTTATCAATGATTAGATGTAGAAAGCAGAAATCTGCTTAGGATTTTGTTTTCAACTAGCCATTATAACACCAGGGGAATCAGTATTGCTTGTATTGGAAGGGTAACTGTGGTTATGCAGGAAGAAAAACTAAAGCAGTTATCAAAGTAATAGTGGCAGTAGAGTACCCATGTTTCAGCCAATAAAGAGCTCACAAATCCAACTTACAGCACTCTGATATCATTTTACAAACCTCTTTCTGACTCAGATCGTTCATGCACACTGCAAGCCTATCATTCCATCAGAGAACACCCTCCATTATAAATAACTTCCTACTTCAAAGAGTAACAAATTACTTTGATGCACTTTAAAAGTCAGTGTTTTCAGTTCTCTAGCATTTTTGCCTGATAGGAAATCACTGAATAGCTGAGAACACCTTGTTTGCATTTACAGCTGTAACCTCTATGAGGAGACACTGGCCCCTTTGCCCTCTGAGATCTGAGGTACAGTATCTGTACCATCCACATCAAACAAGCTCAGAGTAAACCTGCAGTCCATGCCTGGCTTTTTCCAGGAAGAGTTTTGATTCAGAATGATCCTTCCTTTCTTCTCATCTATTCAGTGGTTTGCCAAATCAATGACAAATCATGGCTATGAGTACTAAGTAATCAACAAAAACAAAAGTGTCAAAAAGCAAAGTAACCAACTATTAATCACATCTCTTTGATAACCCTGACCCTACTAAAGCATAACATCTGTCTTGTGTTTTTTGTGGCTGAAAGCCAAAGCTGGGATCAGGAAACAACTATTTCACTGGTCAGATGTTAACATAGCACAGCATGTTGACTTTATAACCACCCTATGAGCTCAGAGAATTTAATGGAACTGTCTTTTATTTGGCTTGGTCCCATTTATTAATATTATCAGAGTGAGTAACTCACATGATCAGACATGTACTTAACAGAGCCATGTCTAGACAGACCCTGAAGTGTTCATCCTCTTTTTCACAATTAAACAAAATCTGTAGACTAGCAAATGTGGAACAGTTATTTGAGTTCACACTGAAAACACTCCCATTAGTTACTATCAAGGTAGACACATGAAACAGCAATTACCAAACAGTAGCAGACAAGAACTTTTGACTGTGGACCAGATGGTAAAAATTGGTGGCATTTATGCCAGTATAATTATTAGGTGACAAAGATAAGTGATTATGCATACGTCATTTCACCAAAGTGGAATTTAAATTGGAATTAGTCCATAACTAGCAAATCCATCTAGTTTCAGTAGGGTGGCTGCCACTTCTTGGCACCACTGTGGCTGATGGTCAACTGTGATCTGCATCCTTTATCGTGCAACCACAGGTTGTCAGGGAGATTCAGAAGATATATAACACCCAAAACCTTCTAGGAAAATAAAGTTTTGTTTTTATGAAGATACAAACTTCAAATCCTAATCTTGCAAGACTTTGACCTTTTTTTGTGATCTGATGGTCAGATCATAAATTCTTATAATGGTGTGGTTTGGAAGGGACATTTAAAAACATCTAGTTTCAACTTTCTCCCATGGGCAGTGTTGCCATTCACCAGGGCCCCATCTAACCTGGCCTTGAGTACTTCCAGGGATAGAGCATCCACTGCTTTCCCTGGCAACCTGTTCTAGCACTTCATCACCTTCATCATAAAAAATTTCTTCCTCATATCCAATCGAAATCTCTGAAATCCTCCCTCTTTCTGTTTTAAAACATTATCTCTTGACTGGTGGGATTCTGTGTGGAAGTACACATACCACCAAATGTTTGTAGCCATGTTATATGTTTTCAACGGTTTACGGGTGTTCGGTCCGGTTCCGTGACAAAGGGGATGGGGGACCCATGGGCCCATGCCCCGGGAAAAGGGAAAAGGGGAAAAGGGTAAGGAGATGGCCCTGAGAGCAAAGCACAGCGGCAACAATCTGAGGAGAAACAAACTAATTCACTAAATAAAATATTGGAATGCAAAACAACACACTATAATACAATATAATTACAATTTAAGCTGATAAATCCAATACAGAGAGAGAGAATGTCCCAAAATCTAGGTAGGCCTTACTCTACTATCGACGATAAGACGGCTGGAGAGCGAGGTGCTGCCAAGAGGAGAGACGGCAGAAAAAGGGGCGAGGTCTCGTGATCTGCAAGTTTTTATACTGCAAGCTTTTATCTTTTCCCTCCAGCTGGAAAACGGTAACAGAGGAGCAAAGTACCGTGGGGAATGTAGTAGTCCTTCTCTTCTGAGAACCAGGTACATTCACTACATGATGTTATGATGTGGAGTACCAATAACTGAAAATCATAAAACCATGACATATGTCCACTCCAGACCAGGTACAGCTCAAAGCATTTGCTGGCCATGGAGAAGTCTGTCATGACAGGTATACCCTGTAGTGTCCATGACCATGGATAAGGCCATGCCAGAATACCTCATAGCATCTGAGGCCATGGATAAGATCAGGACACAGCAGGACATCTGAACAGCCACTGACCTCTGAAGGGAGTGTGGCTAATTGAAAAACTGTATCACAGCATGTAGGTGGATCTCAAAGTGACTGTGAATGGGGATCAGTCCACACTACAACAAGTAGACCTCTGAAGGGATTGTGACTCATGTTGGAGAAGGTACACCTCTTAGGAACTGTGGCAAATATATAAACCCAGGCTGGAGCACAAACAAGAAGAAGAGTACATTGTGATGTTAAACCCTGTGGTGGGTTCCAAAAGGACTAGAGGTGGAAGTTGTGATGGACGTACCTTTAAATTGTTGTAATTAATGATATGAGTTGCATGTTTTAAGAAGTCCTGAAGCACGAACCTCTCAAACTGGCAGAGGATGAGCCTCACAAGAAGTAGCACAAGTGCTGTTGTTTCCTTACCTGGCTTTGGCATCCACACATCACACTGCTTCTCCTGTCCTGACTGACTACCATAACAGATAGAACCTAAGTCATAAACTAAAAGAATTCAGTGGGCATTTTATGGACATTTTACAGTGGTGGTCCACAGATTAAGGGAGTGTTATTTGTGAATTAATGAAGATGTACTGGAGAGTGTGGGACCTGAGTATGATGTAAATGGTATGGAATAAGAAGTGGATATTGTCATGGTTTTGGTTGGGTTAGAGTTAGTCTTCTTTTTAGCAGCTGTTATGGATTTTTGATGAAAATACTGATGATAATACAGCAGTGTTTTAGTTGGTGCAGAGCAGTGTTTACACAGAGAGCCAAGGATTCTCAGCTTCTAATGCTGCTCTTCCAGTGAGGAACTGTGGATGCACAAGGAGCTGGAGGGCACAGAGAACCAGGATAGCTGACCTAAATGGGCCAGAAGAATATACCACACTATATGGAATCATGCTGAACAGAAAAAGCTGAGGTAATGAAAGAAAGAGGGGAGTCTTTTAAAGTGATGGCATTTGTCTTCCCAAGAAAGCGTTATGCATGATGAGCCATGTTTTCCTAGTAGTGTCTGAATATCTGCCTGCTGATAGGAAGCAGTGATTGAATTCCTTGTTCTGCTTTGCTTGTGAGCACAGCTTTACCAAGTAAATTCTCTCTATCTCAACCAGTGAGTTCTCACATTTTAGCTTTCCATTTCTCTTGCTATTCCATTTGGGAAAAGTGAGTGAGTGGCTTTGTGGTGCTGAGCTGCCTAGCAGGGTTGAATCACAACATTCTGTCACTACAGGATCTGGTAAAAAGTATTCCTCTGTCTTTCCTATAAGCCTTCTTTATATACTGGTGTCCTGGGCTCCATCAGAAGAGGGGTGGCCAGCAAGGGCAGGGAGGTGATTGTCTCCCTCTACTTTGCCTTCATCATGCCCCATCTGGAGTACTGTGTCCAGGCCTGGGGCCCCCAGTAGAGGAAAGATGTGGAGCTGTTGGAGAGGGTCCAGAGGAGGGCCGCAAAGATGGTCAGAGGGCTGGAGCACCTCCCCTACAAAGACTCTGTTCTGCTTCTTTATTCCTGTGGACAGTTTTCCTGGGAGACTCATCCAGTAACTCCTTAAATAGCTGAAAGTTCACTCTCCTAAAATTTATTCTTTATTATCCTGGACTGCCTAAAGCTAGCTTGTTCTCCTGGTTCTGACACCTGGCAGATGTCATGCTGATTGAAGTTCCTCAGCAGGATCAGAGCCTGAAAGCATGATGATTTCTATAGGTATGGTAAACTCTTCATCAACATCTCCACATGGAAGATACTGTATATTATCACATACATACTCTATTCTTTTAGGCTCACAAGTATCGATTCTAGACTTAAAAAGCATACAAGAACTGTAGGATTCTTCCAATCCTTGTGCTCCTGAAATCCTCCATGGGAGTTATGCCCAGGAATTAGCATTCTCTCTGTGAATCTCTTTACACTTGCATAAAGAAACCAATTAAGAAATCCACTGTTAAATTTAAATAGTAATAGCATTAAGTCTGAAGATAAAGTATCTGTATGTCTGGGCTCAGCTTCTTTTACTCGTTCTTTCAGTGTATATATTCCCATCACTGTTCTGTGATTCCATTAGAGAAACAAGAATTAGAATTCAGTACTACTTGGAAGAGCCCCCGTGGCCTCAGAGTCAAGGTCTACCTTTCTGTTACTCTGCAGACAAAGCTTGCACTATGTGCAACTAAGTTTGCAACTGAGGGTCATAGTTGACATGATATTTGTTATAATGTTTTCATTAGTGATTTCTCGTTTTACAAAAATCCAGGGTAAAAGCTGTGATAGAATGGCACGGAATGATTTACCAATGTCTATAGCACTTGGTTTGATAATTCAGCTGCCTGTAATCTTCACATGCTTATCTTCCAGCTCCTCCTTTCCCTATGTGAAAGTAGTCCTTCAACTCTCTCATTATTACTGGCACTGCTTGATCTGGCAACAATGCTTTGAGCAACTACCAAGGACAAGATGGTAACAGCCATGATTAACTTAATTTAAATGGTTAATGCAGACAAAGGCAAGTGAAGAAAAGGGAAAATAAGCTGAAGTGAAAATTTGTGCCACAAGTAGATATTACCTCATACTATTTAAACTGCACAGAAGCCACTGAATTTGCTAAACTGGATGACCTCAGTGGTCAATGCCAAAAAGTGAGCAATTGCCTCAAAGGCAGTTCCTCCTATCTATCTACCAAGAGTTTAATTGCTACCTGTATCCACTGTCTAACAAGAAGTCCAGATGAGTAAGAGGCTTGCTTTTAAGATGGCTAATCTTCAGTCATTAGACATCTGTGTTTAAAATAAGAAAACCTACTCTATGTGAGTTTTGGCTTTACTTCAGGTTTCAAGCTTAAACAGACAGAAACTAAGTCTTCATATGTAATGAGCTTAAATGTATACAAACTCACTATAACATGTGTTTTGAGCATTTTCATTCATTTCATGGGATTTACTTGTTCATGCTTGGATATAATATGCCTATTAGAGTAAATTGGAGATAAGAGAAAACAAACACATCTTGCAAACACTTGAATTACTGCCAGCTTCTTCATCCATGCTGCCTAACACATTTCCCTGAGTACTACTTTCTTTGTTTGTCTGAAGTATTTGCCTGAGTTTCTTGTGTTTATTTTCCTTTCAGTGTTTATGAAATCATTTAAATAATTCAGACATTATCCTGAAACATGTATTATTCAAAAGAGAAACAAGAGTACACACCTGAGAAGCTTATATTGTTTTCATTCTGCCAGATAAATATAGTCATTCATGTACAAGTGGCAATGTACTTGCATATAGTGTTAGCTCCCAGATCAGAATTACTCTCCTGAATCACAGTTATTCTGTTTAAAATATGCAAAACATTTCAACAGGTGATTAATTTGAAACATTTCTGTCTTGTGAATGTTAAGCATTCTTTTGGGCCTTTGTTGGGTCACAGCTTTACCTATTCCAATGAGAAAAAGAACCTATCAGATCAGCAGTCCAATGCTTTGGGTCTGATTCTTCCCTTTTATTAAAGGATAAATTGTCATGGAGAAGCAAAATCACATTTGTTTAACAAAATACGTGTCCAAAGAAGCTGCATGTAGTATTTGAGTCAATGTGTCGATACAGAATGCTCTCAAACATCAGCAAAGTGAATTGCAAACCAGGAACCAGTTGAATGTACAAAAAAAAAGAAGAATTACAAAATAATTTGAAGTCCATTACCTCAAGAGATATTCAAGTATCTCAATAGAAATTACTGATCTCTGTAAAAGCTTATGAGCTGATATCTTTTTATGATGTATTCCAAATATTTAAGATCCTAAAGGACCCAATATAATTTTGAAGTTACAAGAAAACTTGTATTTTTATGTAAAACAACAAGAGTTAAAAGCTCATTTTTCCTTTCTGCTTCAGCTATACTCAACTCACCATACAGTATCCACAGTGGGACACATTATTGCAGAACAGCATGGAAGGCACATGCCTGTCAGAAGAGTGTTTATATTAAATGTGAACCATGTAAGACTGTGGTTCATGCAGTCTGTCAGCATCCAGTTTGACAACACTCATGCACAATACTCAGGTGTGCACCTCGCCCATCACCACTCCCACTGCTAACCCACTCTGTCAGCAAAAGCTGTCTGACATGAGGGTACAAATAGGAAGGCAGCTGGCCTTCAGGCTTTTTGTTTGTTTTGATCTAGACAGGGAAAAAATTATCCTGAAGCACATGGCAGGAATTTGTCATGAGATTTCATCTTTCCAGAGTATACAGCATAGCATTATTGAGGGAACTTCAGCCGAACTGAGCTCTGAGTTCTCCATAAAACCAGGCTGAGACACAGAAGTCTTAGGTAAAAGAACACAAAAAAATATCTAGCCACAGTAAAGAATTCCACTTTGAAATTATCAGGGTGCAATTAGCAAGTAGATAAACTGCAATTATCAGCAGATAAAGACTTGGTTTGATGGTCACAGCCAGAGGGCAGTGGTCAACAACTTATTTCCAGCTGAAGGCTGGTGACAACTGGTTACAAGAGCTCTGCTTTTGTAAGGACCCATCTGGAGTACTGTGTCTAAGCCTGGGGCTCCTGGCACAAGACAGACATGGTGCTGTTGGAGTAGGTCCAGAAGAGGGCCACAGACTTGATCACAGGGCTGGAACACCTCTCCTGTGAAGAAAGGTTGAGGGAGATGGGCTTGTTCAGCCTGGAAAAGAAAAGGCTGCAGGGAGACCTGAGTGTGGTCTTCCAATACTTAGTGGGAGCTTGTATGCAGGAGGGAGACCAGCATTTTACATGGACAGATAGTGACAGGACAAGTAGGAATGGCATTAAAGTATAAGAGGGGAGCTTTAGGTTAGGTGTTAGGAGGAAATTCTTCGCTCAGAGGCCAGTGAGGCCCTGGCACAGCTGCCCAGAGAAGCTGTAGATACACCTTCCCTGGAGTCATTCAAGGACAGATTGGATGGGGCCCTGGGCAGTCTCATCTGGTGGGGGACAGTCTGCCCACAGCAAGGAGGTTCTTTAATGTCCTTTTTAACTCTAGTCTTTCTATGATTCTATGATTCTAAGAAACAGTCAAAGCTGAAAGAAAATCATGTGGGTGAAGTTCATTGCTTTAAACAGCTCAAGAATTTTTCTAACGTTGACCTGTGCGGGAAATTGTCAGTGTTTTTGTGTGTCTCACAGTAGAAGGAAATACTGTAATGCTGAAGCCCTTTGGAATATGGAACTATATTAGGGATAGAAATTTTAGGACATTAGGGGAAAAGGCAGAAGGAATTTTTAGAAGGAACAAAAAGGGTCTGAAGGGAACTTGTAAGATCAGAATGCATAGCTCATGTAATCAACGCACAGAGCATATTTTAATAAGAACAAATATTTTGCTATAAAGAAAACTGTTGATGAAACTGAAAATCTTCCTGTTACTACATCCCATGCCCTCTGTCTGAGGAAGCACAGGTAAGCGAACATGAACTAGAGCCAGGAATACTAGGTTTCCGTCCCATACTTTGAGGTAAAACTTCCTAAATAACAGAGGACAAAGTTGATCCTCTACACAATCCTGCAGGGTCTGCAGGGGTCCTGCTGGGGGACACCCCCAAGCCTTGCCACTGATCCATCACACGGAGCTGCCTGCAATGCCCTTGAGGGCTGCAAACCTCTCCCATTGCTATCAGAAAAGCTGCAGCAACACCAGCAGTTTGGATCCTCCTTCCCATGCCATTTTTATCTAGCATGCCTCCGTTGCTTGCAGGATCCTGATTTGTACCAGTGTAAGCAGAGACAATCCCTCGACTGGTCTTTGTGAAGAGAAGTGCACTTCTTAATACATGAAGTCCTTGAAGCCTTGCAAGAGAAGTGTTTCCTTGCAAGAAAACCCGCTTGGAATCATTTGGTCCCAAAGTAGGAGGTTCACCATTTTTAAAAAACTCCTCTAAAGAAATGAACTTGTGGCTTTCTGCAGTATACAACTTAGTCTCCCTGATGGATCCCTTCAGTACACATTTTTAAATGCTAATGGACAAGTAAAATGAATAGAAAGGCTTCAAACTCTGCAATTCCTAACTCACATCCATTTCTCCAAAGTCAACCCTCTTGACAGCTGCCTCAGCTGGCAACAAAACGTATATAAATACAGACACAGCTGAGTTTGGGGTATCTTTGTTAATATTTATATAGCCTGCCACCGGGTGTTTCAGCAGCACAGCTGTTTCCAGCTGATAACTCCCTGTCTCCAATCACAATTGTACAATTTTGTTTCATGAGGGAATACATATAATCATAAACTTGTTATGACTGTCCTGCCTGGTTTATTGCCTGCATATCTCCAAAGACCATTTTGACATTCCAGATGCACTGTGTGTTCACAAAATGCTTCAGGGACTACTAGATTTCACAGCCCCCTTATAATATCTTTAAATAAAATCGCCAGTATCGATATTATGTGGATGCAAAGGTCATAATGCCCAGTCATTAGGCAGTGATGGGGAGTATCTGTGTCTAACTGTACACAGGCACACAAATAGAATCATAGAATCATTAAGGTTGGAAAAGACCTCTAAGATCATCTAGTCCAATGTATAGATAAATGAAAAGATAGACAGACAGATACAGGCATGCACAAATATACAGGTAATTATGCAGAATTCATTTCAATAAAGCCTAATTTAAAAGAAATCAGAAGAATCTAACAACAATACTGGTTTGGAACAGCAAGTTCAATGTCACACAGCAAGACTGGCCAGCAGCACATCATGATAAATCCTTGCTTTTGCAAATAGTCCCACCAATTCCACCTTAGATGTCAATGCTATATGAAGAAAAAATTCCGGAAGTGACCTCAGAAGCTTTCTTTCTTCTTCCTATTTCTGAAAAAGCTGAGGATGGGGGGAACAAATGCCTGCCTGTGAAACTCTTTGAAGTATTGCTCTAATGTGGAGCTCAGCTGAAGACATATCCTGATGATAATTCGTTTATGCAGGAACAGTGAGCCTGGTGTGTTACTTACATATATTGTCTCCTCAGACACTAACATTTCAGATTTTTTCACAATAAATCTTCATCTTCTAAGTCAAACTGAGAATTTTCTTCTAAATAACAGAACTGACAATGACACATTTCAACACAGCTAGAATATAAAACTGTCAGACTCCACTCCATTCCTCAATCTCTATCCCCGTCAACAATGTCTGGTTGCGGAAATTTCATCTTGCAAACCAATCTACTACTAAGCAGGTTTTTGTAAGTCTTCGAAGAGAGAGAAGGATTGAGAGGACAATGAACCCCCTCTGTCTTTAGTGCTAATTCATTCGTTCTCTTATAGAGAACTTGTCACTGCTAAAAATTAGAGGAATGGACCAGGTCAATCAGAGCTTGAAACTATTAATTAGCTTCCTTGAAATGAATCACATTTTTGCATGTCATGAGGGCTGTGTGTTGGGTGAATGCTGATATATTATTAATCATCACTGGATAGGCTTTGACTTAATCACTTATCACCACCTTGTATAACAGGCAGTGGTTTTTCACTATCAAGTCAGCAGTACTTCAGTTGTATTTTTTTTAAGTTGTAAATGAAGCAAGAAAACCTGCTAAATAAGAGAAAAGTATCTCTATAAGCTTACATATCCACATACAGCCCTTGTGCTATAGTCAGACCAAAGTTACCAACAGCTTATGAAGCTCAGTCCACACGTCAGTAAGCCAATAACACCACTTAAAATTTAAAGGGTGAAAAAACAGGAAAGCAGAGACATGAAGCTAACCTATCATCTGTAGCATTATGTGAACTCATCCCAGTATGAATCAGTAAAAGGACTTTTACAACAGATATAACTGCAGTATAAACACATCTGCTCAGTGAATGTAACACATAAAAAACTTCAAAACAAAAGCAGAAGATGATATTCAAGCTGTTGCATTTTAAAATCATTATTAAATGAACTAGAATCCCATTAATTTCTCAAAGGGTACAATCAAACCAGAGGCACACAAAAATATATAAAGTCCCAGATATTTTCTTGCCAGAAGGGACCTGACAAGTACCAAATGCTTAAAGAGAAAATGCACAATCTACTACACAGGGCCAGAATGGATGATTTACTGAGTGGAAGTTTCTTATTAATTATGAGACATTAGAGAGTAATTTAAAACCCAAAGAGACCATATCATCTTGTCAAAAGAACCTAATTCCAAATATTCTATTTGCAGAATTGACTTTTGAGACTTTCTGATTTCTCTACACAACAGCATGCAGTGTCAGTGACTCCACAGCCAGGACATGCTACAGGAAAAAAGACTTTTTGTGTGTGTGTGTGTTTTGTATGCAAACTGTTGAATCATGGCCTAAACCACTGATTGAGCACCTGGAGAAAAGACCTCGTTAGCCCTGGAAGCACAGGTAAAGGCAATTCACCTGTGCAATTGGAAGGGGTGGAGCCAGGCTCTTAGGACTCATTTAATGGCTGATCTCTTTCTGGAGATCCCTGCTTGGTGGAACTTTCCCCTGTGAATCTAGATCTTTAGAGACAGGTAAGCAATCTTCTTCCCTTCCTTTATAGCACCTTTCTATTGTGCTGGTCCTTCTGTCATTCCACCTCTTTTGTAACACCTTTTTCTGTTGTGTTGCTCTTTCTGATTGCTATATTTGGTGAGCCAGGCAGGCCAAAATATTAAAATGGCTTTCCTATGGAATATCTTTAAGTGGGTCAAGGGGGAGAACATTGTCCCTCTAGATAAAACCCTGTCAGGGTATATCCTATGATTTCTAGGATCCTCCTTTTATGAATTTGCAGCCATAGTTGAAAAATGAGGCCCCTTGCAGGATAGTGGGAATATTTCTCAATCCTCATCCCCCATGGCAGAATATTTCTATGGATTGGGTAAAGATATTCTAATTACAAAAGAATGACAACTGGCTATGTCTGCTGTGGCATGGCCACTATTAATAGCACTGAATCATGCAGAATTTTCAAATAGTACTTTAGAAAATAAGAATCAATTACTGCATGATTGCATTGAGAAACTTGAGCAACAGCTTGGCATATTGACAGGGAAAAAATCAACTTTAACTTTCCCTTTAAAGCAAATATGGAATATCACATTGGAAAATACTCAGGCCTTTGAATCAGTAGACCTAGGTAGTCCAAAGGAAAAAATGTCAAGGTCAGATCTCGACACCTCACTTGAGGTAGATCCCTTCGAGATCCGACCTGTAGTGACACAAAAAAAAAAAAAAGGTACAGGACAGACCAGTGGAGTGCCCCCTGATCAATGGCCCCCTGCCCAAATCCACCTCCATTTAACAGCTTGCCCCTGTATGGCATCTGAATTAGTGGACTTGGTGCAACAATTTTGACAGAAACAAGGGAAATTGTACCAGCTTGGTTACTTCAGTTATGGGGCATGGAGGTAGAGAGTGTTGTAGTCAAAGGACCAGAAGTTTCCAAGCTCTCATCCATTACCTCGCACCGTGCCCTTAGGCAAAGACTGTATGCCACTGTGCAACATCACAAGGAAAGCTATTCCCTAATGTATTGGTTAATGGTGGCATGCTGTATCACTTGGCCTAATAAGGCTGATATTCCAGTACATACAGATTTATGGTTCTCCATGGAGGTCCTACAAATAAACATTTGCAAGCTAGGAATGAAAGAGGCAATTTACGAGGAAGCCTTTGAAAGCCCAGATTTAGTAAAATTCTCAGCTGCAATGAGGAACCTAATTTTACAACAGGCACCCTCCCACTGTTACGGTACTTTAGTATCTGTATTGAACCCCCTGTTGGCCTCAGAGGCCGTTATTCAGCAGGCTGCCCAGTTGGTGGCCAATTTGGGGAGATAGAGCGCTTAAGAATGAAGCATAGTATTAGGACAGTGGAAGTGGCTGAGGTATGTCCAGTTATAAAACTAGAAAAGCTGCCCCACAGACATCCCGATTGGGCCCTATATGGATATGGGTGTCCTGAAAACAGATGTTTAATGACCTTATATGGGTTGGGGTGGCCTTTGCTAAAATCGACCACCAACCTAATCATGTTTTCTTCAATTATGGAAACAACTAAAGGATGACCAAAACTTTCCAAATACGCCCAAAAGAGCAGGGGTATGAATAATTGAATGAGTACCATTAAGAACAAGGAACCCTGTAATGGTATCCTGAATATCTGCACAGGTAATTGGGCTGTGTACTAAGGGCTCACTCTCTGGTCAGGCATGGATAGTCCATTCCTGGGTGGCCCACTGTGCAATCCAATCTGGGGCAGAGATATGTGGTTAGACATATGGAATGTGGTTAAACACAGAACCGTACATGTCTACCACGTTTCTGGCCACCAGCCCCTACGGTCACTGGGAAACAATGAAGCAAACACACTGCCCTGAGTTTGGTGGATTGACGATTCACCATCTGAGAACATCACCCGCTGGCTACATCAGAAGCTGCAGCATGCCAGACAGAAGACAATGTAGGCAGCTGCTAAAGCATGGGGGCTTCCCATACAACTATCTGATATCATCCAGGCATGCCGAGACTGTGACGCCTGCTCCAGGATGAGACCAAGACTGTTGCCCATAACAGCAGCCCATCTTGCTAGAGGACACAGTCCTTTTCAGTGATGGCATGTCAATTATGCTGGGCCCCTCCCTTGGTCTGAGGGGATGAAATATGCCCTGACCTTAGCAGACACAGCAAGAGGGCTAATGCAGGCCAATCCAATACAAAGAGTGAACCAGGCATATACCATCAAGGCACTCATCAAGTTGATGGCTGCTTATGGGACACCTCAAGTCATCAAGAGAGACCAAGGAACCCATTTTACTGGCACAATGATACAGTGCTGGGCAGAAGAAAACAACACTGAGTGGCAATTCCACCTGCTATACAATCTGACGGGGGCAGGCATTACTGAACACTGTAACTGTCTTCAGAGCAGCCTTAAGAATACAGACTCTCAGTCCCTGCAGGCATGGGCAAAGAGGCTCTTATGAAACCCCATGGGACCTGAATGAAAGGCCTAGAGAGAGCAGACCCAGTGCCCTGAAGATGCTACAGACAACATGGGACTCCCCACTTAGGATCCGAATATGGGCACTGATAATTGGGTAAGACCCCAAATTGGCAACGAAAATAATCTTCATGCTCCCTGCCCCTGAAAATCTAGAACCAGGTACCCATAGAATGGAATGGCATTGGAAGGTGCCAGTAGGACCAAAGCGGTGTGGCCTACTTTTGCCTTGGGGGAGATTATTGGAGGTGGGAGGCTTGGTTGTCCCTCTGGTAATTGGTGTAGGGCCTACTGACATTGTAGTCAACACTCCAGTCTTCGTTGCTTAGGGAACCCTCATCATGTCCCTGTAGCAGATCAGGACCCCCTCTTTGGTGCATGCCATAATCATGCAGCCACAGATATCTGGCCAAAGGGTGTGGTACAGATGGCCAAGGCATGCCCCAGAGCAAACTGAAGTGCTGACCCAGGACAGGAATACAGCCTGTATTTTTGCCCTAGAGGACAGACCTCCCTCTCCTGGTGCCATTGAAATATCTGTACTACTCCCTGTGAGTCTTTTGAGTCTCTAGGATCACTGGAAGGAGCGAAAATGTCATCAAAGTGTTCCAGTGTCGCTGTGAGATCAAGCACGACACCCAGTGATGGCTTACGTAGGACTGACAGAACATGAGATGGACCCGCGCCAAACAACTGCATGCCTCCAGTAACGTCATTGAGCACTGGCCCATGAAATGAACATGAACTTCAACCGTGAACCGATCATCAATTGTCTTACATTGTGTCAACCTGCATTGCGACGGGCAATTGTGTAAGCGTCGTGGTGTGTCGGACCCCTGTATCAGGGAAGGCTCACCCTCCAGCTGACTCAGTCATTGGCTCCTGCCATGAAGGGGTGGAGTGTATGGGAACTGTTGAGTCATGGCCTGAACCACTGATTGAGCATCTGGAGGGAAGACCCAGTCAGCCCTGGGAGCACAGGTGAAGGCAATTCACTGTCTCCGGAAGGGATGGAGCCTGGCTCCACCCCTCTTCAGCCTCATTTAAGGGCTGACTGCCCCTGAGGAAGAATCTGTTTCTGGAGATTCCTTTTTGGTGGGGCTTTTCCTTGTGAACCTAGATCTTTGGAGACGGGTGAGCAATCTTCTCCCCTTCCTTCATAGCACCTTTCTACTGTGCCTGTCCTTTCATCACTGCACCTCTTTTCTAACACCTTTTTCCATCCTGTTGATCTTTCTGATTGCTACAGTGTTGCAACTTGAAAATTGAACACCTCCCCTTTTCTGAATCAGAGAACATGGTTGTTATCTCTTCTGAACATCTTTATCCAGACTCCCAGTCTTACGCTGCCCTTTTACCATTTCCCTCTTTAGCCATCTGCTTCCTAAAACAAACCATCAGAATTTCTTCAGTCTTCCATCAGGGGGTTATTTTTCCATATCCCCAAACATTCTTGCCTCTTTCTCCTCAGTCACTTCTAATCCATGCAATATAGTCATTCATGTCCCAGAACTGCCAACAGACCCCAAGACACAGGAAAAACTGTGAATCACTATTCACCCTTCTCTGGCATCTGTCCATTTTTGCTTGTAAACTTATATACTACAGAAAATTTCAGTTGTTGTCTTTGTCAGAGTAAGTTTTTCCACTGCAACTATTGCTGGAATGTTGAGCTCCAGTATTTCTCACTGTTAATTTCTTACTTGGGCATCTGATCCCTTGGAAAGAGTTGTATTCATTTTTTTTCCATCGCTGCAATTATGTAGCTATATAAAATCAACCTTTCCTTGAGGGGGATGGGGGGGGTGGAAATTGAGGCACTCATCACATACATTCATGTGGGGTTGAAAACATGCCAGGCTTCTAAAAACTTCCACTTTAATTGGTTGTTTGACAGGTGAAGTTCATCTGGAAAACCTAAGCACTCGTTTCTTATCCATGTGAGAAAAGTGTCTCCTGTGGTCTTCTTTTCTTCATTGATTTAAGCTGGGTTTCCCTCTGCAGATTGCCCAACACCTTTTCTCCTGAGTCCCAAATGCATGACCAAAAGTCTTCAGACAGAAGAAAAAGTATTTAATTCACCCCTGCTGTGTAGCTCTATCTTAAAGTTCCTCTGGCCAGTGATGACTGTACAGCCGTAGAAAATGGTGAAAACACTGTTTTCATCCCAAATTTCCCAGTGGGCTCTGAATACTTCATGCCAGCTGACAGAGGAGCAATCAGTCAGTTCTCTGGTAGGGCTGACACAGCCTCTGCCTCAATAGCCCTGGTCTTTGCTGTAGCCATTAGTGTTGAGAGAAGTTGAGTTCTGAATTGCACTGTCTCCAAATGTTACATCACTGTAATTTCCAATACCATCTCTTTCTCCATCAACAAACAGCATAACAGTTTCTAAGTTAAAAGGTTCGGTGCAGCTACAAAAACAAAATACTGACATGTAAAAGCACTAAAATAAACGTATAACCACACAGAGGGATTTTCCCATGAAAATTGAAGCAGAAAAATAATTTTTGAAAAGTATTTGGAAGAAAAAATGTAATTCTTTTTTTTCTTCTTCTGCACTCCCCACCACTTTTTCTGATGACAATAAATTTTCCACAGAGTCTCACCACGTGAAAAGACTCAAGGCAAGATCCTCAAATAGAATAGTCTCTGAAACCTTAGGAGAACTTAGAAAAGAAGAAAAACTCCTAAAACTTAATGGATAGCTATAATTAAGTTTTGTTTATTAGCCAAATCAGCTCCTAATAGAAAAAAAAAAAAGAAGAAGAAGAAGAAGAAAGAAAGAAATGCCTTTCATTTTTTCATACCTGGAGCCACAAATTGATAGTATTCATACATCTCTTGTTTCCTGTAGTTAGATTAGCATGACAGATCTGCCTGTTTGCCAGCCCTCTTGGTTTCACAGATGATACATCAATGACTGTCTGCACCACCTTATACTGTTTAAGGATCCTACATCTCTTAAACCCACATCTTTTAGTAGCCTTCATCTTTCTAAAACAGCAAAACACAACACCTTGTTTCAACTGCTTTGTTAGGTAAAATGTAGCAAACCCAACAAGAAGGGTAACAGTGCTGTGTTGCTGATCTCCAAAGCCACCAGGGACCACCTGACCATGTCAGCTGCCCTCTGTGGCAGAAAGAAAGATACAGCCAGCATCAGCATGCAAATGGCAGACTTGGACTATTCAGTTAGGTTTACCTCCTCAGGAAAATGACATTCCTCTTAAGAAAAGATGTCTACTTTTTTACTCAATTTGTATTCTTCTTATTATTTTAGCATGAAAGTTAACTACAGAAGAAAACATTTAATGTATTATTAAAGAAACTGCTTTCAACTTTCACTGCCATTCCAAGTTGCTAAAGAAAAGCAAAATGCCTGCTTTTGGTTTTGTGTATATTTTTCATCTGTTTGTTGTTTACAGTTTAACTTATGAGTTACAAATTATATTCAAGGGCACAAAATAAAACACAAGAATGAAATACAAAGGATTGTAAGGACTTTATTTCAAATTGAGAAACTTATTGTGACAATCCAACTATTCTTAAAGAAGAACTGAAGAGCAGAAGAATACCAAGCTCGCTCAGAAATGCAAAAGTGTCAGTGTAGATATTCCACCACCATTATCAAAGACACATTTAGTCAGTGATCTGAGGGTCCTGACACTATCTTCTGCAACTATTTATCTCCTGTAAAACAGAAATGTTACTACTTACTAATCATAAGGATAGAAATTCATTAACATTTCTAACACATTTTGAATGAAAACAAATTATGAAAACAGATTTTGCCGTCAGTTATAATTTTTTAGTTCAGAGTTAGTGAAACTACTGTCATATATTTCAGATTCAAAGGGCAGGAGAGATTGCCCCTCAAGATGATGTGCTAGGCAATGTTATCATAGTTCAATTCTATCATATTATTTTACTTCAAGTCTCCAATGTGATTAATTCAGACTAGCACAAAACAAGAACATGGAGTACTTTAAGAGGCTGTGTCACAAGATGAAACGCTTATTATTTCAGTACTCATAGAATGGCTTGGATTAGAAGGGACCTCATGGATCACCAAGTTCCAGCCTCCCTACCACAGGCAGGGTTGCCAGCCAAGTACTACATCAGATTGCCCAGAGCCCCATCCAACCAGGCCTTAAACACCTCCAGGGATGGGGCATCCACAGCCTCTCTGGGCAGCCTGTTGCACCTCACCACTCTCTATGTGAAGAACTTCCCCCTGATATTCAATCTAAACCTTCCGTCCTTGAGCTTAAAACCATTCCCCCTTGTCCTATCACTATCTACCCAAGTAAAAAGTTGATTCCCCTCCTGTTTATAAACTCCTTTTAAATATTGGAAGGCCACAATGAGGTCTCCCCACAGACTTCTCTTGTCCAGCCAAAACAAGCCCAGTTCCTTCAGCCTGTCTTCACAGGAGAGGTGCTAGAGCCCTTTGATCATTTCATGGCCCTCCTCTGGACCCCCCACAAAAGCTCCACATCTTTTCTGTCTTGGGGGCCCCAGGCCTGGATACAGTACTCTAGCTGTGGCCTCGTGAGGGCAGAGTAGTGGGGGACAATCACCTCTCTGTCCCTGCTGCTCACTCTTCTTCTGATGGAACCCAGGATACAACTGGCCTTCTGGGCTGCAAGTGCACACTGGTGGCTCACATTAAATTTTTGATCAACCCCTAAGTTCCTCTCAGCAGAGCTACTCTCAAGGAGTTCTTCTCCCAGTCTGTACACATATCTGGGATTATCTCAACCCAAGTGCAAAACCTTGCACTTTGCTTTGTTGAACCTCATTAGGTTTACAAGGGCCCACCTTTTGAATTTATCAAGGTCCCTCTGAATGGCATCCCTTCCTTCTGCTGTATCAACTCCACCACTCAGCCTGGTGTCATCAGCAAACTTGCTGAAGGTGCACTCAATCCCATCATTGATGTAATTGATGAAGATGTGTTGAGTACCAGAACCAAGACAGACCCCTGGGGGACACTGCTTGTTACTGGACTTCACCACTTGGACATAGAGCCATTGACAACAACTCTCTGACTGTGACTTTCCAACCAATTCCTTACCCACCAAATTGTCCACCCTTCAAATCCATCTCTCCAGTTTAGAGATAAGGATGTGGTGGGGGATCATATCTAAGGCTTTGCAGAAGTCCATGTAGATGATATCAGTTGCCTTCCCTTTGTCCACCAATACTGTCACTCCATCATAGAAGGCCACCAGACTGGTCAGGCATGACTCATTTATTTGGAACATGTTATTTGCTATTATGGTATAAATGAGCTTTTGCTCATAAAAGTGGCTGGTACAATGCTGATATACAGAATTACATGAAGTAGAGGAATTCATTAATTCTTAAATTCACCCTAAGCTGTATGTTAGCCTACATTTACTATCATTATTCTGTTGTTTTGATGCAAGAATTCGTGCTCTGTGATCTAGGATTTATCTACAGATGGAATCTGTAGAGATTTACTTGGAAATGGTCAAATGTCATCAAATAAACATTTTTGGGCTAAATTGTTACTCAAATAGAGATAAAAGCTTTGTTTTATTAGGCACTGAACAAACATACAGTAGTCTTACTTCTAAAAGCCACATTACTCCAGCTGAGGAAAGTGTATTTATTGGCTTAACATTTCTTTCTGATTTAATGTATGCCAAAGAACAGCAATTCTCTTTTAAGAGAGTCTGCTAAAGACAAATGAATCAAAACCAGTGTACTCTATCTTAGCTGAATTAGTTCAGCTTGTAGGTTCAGGAGGCCTTAGGAGATGTTAGAGCATCCCATTCTTTAGCAATGTAAAATTAACTGCTGTCTCAATTAAGATACCCAGGTTCTCCATTTATTTGCAATAAAAGCTAAGAAATCTCCAATGAGAGAGATTTCTGTTTCCCTGAATGTGTTTTCTGTATAGCCTACAATAAGAAATCTCAAGGAGAAAGTCCTACAGACTTTCTGTTCCCTTTCTTCTGGATCATGAAGCCAGAGATGTCTTCAGAAGTGGTTTTTGTCTGCCAAAAGTTCAGGAAATAAAGGCACAAAGCATCTCATGGCTGAGGTGTTAGAGCAAGCCAAAGGGATGTGAGAGACTTACACTGTGCCAGAGCTGGAAAGGCATATCTTGAATTCATACCCCAGGTGAGTACACAGTTGTCTCTTGGGTCTTTTTTTCTCTCTCTCTCTGTTGGAAATGTTCAATTCTGCATAAAAACAATATGTTGGATTGTAGCCTTAAGCTTACATGCCTAGTCATGGGACTTAATTTATTTACGCAGAGCAGACTGACTGCCAGAAGACAATGAGAGAAACACGCTTTGAAAAACCAATAGACTAGCCATTAGAGCATTTGCTGGGGATGCAGCAATGCATTTAAATGCTTGCTGCAGATGATGAAAAGAGACTAGGACTGATCACTCAAATTGATGTCTAAGCAGTGGGATTTTCTAGTACACAAGTAGTCCTACCCGGATGACTTAAATGTACCTTGAATACAACTAGAGAATTGCACCTTATTAGTCAAAGAGAGAGGAAAGCCTCTTTAAAGCATTAATTCAAAGTGACTCCTGCTACCTCTGTGGTGAACTGATAGAAAATACGGTATTTAGGGGATTAAGAAGCAACCCATTGATAATTTAAAGGGTACTTGTGGTTCAATATATGTAGGTTATGGTGCCTGAAAATGCAGAAAGGTACCATATAGGATGATAGTTTTAAAATAACTTTTAGACAAAAGCTCCTGTTGGTGCACTCCAGAAGGCTGCAGAAATAACTTTATCACCCCTTTTCATAGCAGAAGAAATGTTCTGGTTTGCACACCTTTTTAATAGCAGATCTCAAGCAGTCCATCTACACGTATTATATCTCACATCCTGTTTAGATGAACTATAAAACCAGGTCTGTCACCTGACAGTAAGCAAACTCTTAGTCAGTACTGGCAGGTGAAACTCATTTGCAATCACACTACACTGAATAGAGGGGAAAGGAAATATTTACAGCTCCCCCCCTAACCCATGGTGGGGAGTGGCACAGGAGGAAGACATACCCTTGGGGCTGGCTGTTTTCCTCGGCTGTGATTTCCTACTGCCTTGAAGTTTTCATTGCATGGTGTCTCAAGAGCCACATTATTTACTTTTTGCATCTTTAGGATCTTAATTTTTTTCTAATTTTAATTTTTTAAGGATTACAATTTTCTAGTACTCTTTAAGGAAGATCTCACAAATTAAATCAGGGACAGGAAGGGAGCAGGTGCTCAGCTTCAGTTAGATGTTTACTGAGGCAGGACTTGAGCTGTCCTATCTCATGTGCTCTCAAGACACTATTCCACACATCGTGATTTGGGCAGTGAGTGGCTTCCCCCTGCCCTCTCCCTTCTGCTGATCCTCTACAGAAGATCCTGAAGAAGTCTGTTCCAGATTTCATGGGAACTCATGACCTGGTGGTCCCCAGCTTTGTGAACCCAACCACACACACACTGCACCTTTTCAGCAAATATTTCCAGTAATTATTGCACTGACAGAAACAGGATCTACTCTGAGCTGTTCACAAAGCAAAAGAAGAGTGCATTCATCAGAGAATTTCATTACAAGGGATAAATCTATCAACTAATGCTTCAAGTCACCTTCTTTTTCAGAGAATTAAAATCACATGGCAAGATTCTCAGCAGAGATACAGATGCCTCCAGGAGCTTCTGGGCAACTGCAGCCATTGTTGAAAGTCACAAGAATTCACAAAGCTGCCTTTTAACCCTAAATCCTCAACAGTCTGACTTCCCTAACCGTTTGCTTACTGTCATGACCAAGTGCCTCAGGTTTCACAACATCCAATTGTTTACACGATCTCCAGGTATGCCTAGGCTGGGGTCAGAAAAACAGGTCCTTCCATGCCTTCAGGGCTTCAGCTTTGCTCTCAGACCTACAGAAAACATGGTGGTCATCTCACTTGCCTGACGCATGCCCAAGGCAGTCCAAGGATTGGGCTGTGACCTACCTCTTCCACTGCCTGGGATGGATACCTGCCTTTTGGGAATGAGGCTGGCTGCTTCCCTGCTGCGGTGGTGGCATCCCATTAAGACATTTTTCTCACTCAGATCCAGTGGATCTGCCTTATTGCCGAAATCCACATCTAGAAGTGCTCTCTGAGATAATGAGGTCTAGCAAGAAAGGCCTTTTGTACCACCTTACTTCCAAACAAAAAGTGCTCAGGCTGATCTCTGACCACCCTAGCTGCCTTGCTGACCTTCATGAGCATAACTATGCCATTTATCTCATACTACGAATAAATACCTACTGATTATTTGGAGGTTTTCCCACTCCCATATAGAAAGTCTTTTCCATCCAAGGAGCTATGGTTGTTTATTGACCAGTAGGTTCACTTGAGATTTTAAAAATTCTTGCAACATACTCAATTAACTTTGAAACAGTCATGCTACATTTTTGTAACAATGACAAACTGCTTCCTGAGCAAAACAATGAGATGTCAGCATATTCACAATATTTCAACATTATGTGCTAGTCCATTTGTATCCACAATGTTGTTTCTAGAAAAAAAAAAAGAAGAAGAAGAAGAAGAAGGAAAAAAAAAAGGAAAAAAAATAAAAAAAATAAAAAAAAATAGGAGGCCAGCATAATGCAAAGGGTACTTTGATTTATTTTTCTATTTTTCCTTTTTTTTTTTCTTTTTTTTTCTTTTTTTTTGGTTAAAAATATTCCAGGGCACACCTTGTATCAGTCTTGATAATTCATAAGTGAAACAAATTTGTTTCTTGAGGTGGGAGGTCAGAATAAACAAAGAGACTATCTATAGTTCAAGAACAAGGCACTATTCCTCTTCTGGAAGGAGGGCAGCTTCAGCAGAGCTAAAGACATGAGCCTTGTTCAGCTTACCCTTCTCTACTGTATTCCAGAGTGTTATCACCTTCTTAATGTTGCATTGGACCTTGAGTCCAAGAGACAGATGTATTTCCCCAAAAGTTCTGGAGATATCTATAACTTAAATTTTCTTCTCTCCGACTGATTACATTAGAACAAGAAATGGCATCATGCATACATTCCCCCACATGAAATTACTCTGTTCCAGCAGAGCAACCACTATGTGGACTAACTGTGGGTGTTGCAGAGGGACCAGAAAGTAGAAGCTCCATCACTGAAGAGTTCCCTTCCATTTCTGGGCTGCAGTATGCTCAAGATGAGTGTTGTTCCTTTTGTTGCTGGAGGAAGAGGGAACATGTGTCTCCTGGACTATGGTTCAGAGCACCCTTCAGAAGCACTGCAACAAAATACCCTGATGCCTGAATGCCTCCACTAGGCCCTGCATCATACGTACCTGGATGTTGCTGGAAGAGATTTTGCTTCACTTCTGTTTTTACAACCACGATCAAAAACCATCTTCTTCTATCCAATATCTTAACATACATACAAGGAACAAGTTCCACAAACGGCACTGCTATGAAAACACACTCACCAGCTAACAAGAATATATAATGGAAATCTCCTTTGAAGAGCTCCACTTGGGAAAAGCTGTTAAGAGAGTCTTCAAAGATAATGTCTTTTGGAGAAGATAATGGCATAAGGAAAAAAGAAGGCTCAGCTGCAGTAAAAGGAGCTGGAGAATTCCTCAAAAAGTTATTACTGATTATTGCTTCCAGGAAAAAAAATCCCCTTTGGATAAATTCAGCTTTCTGGAAAAGAGTTTAAACTTCACACATCCATTTTACTCACACTTTGCTTTCCAGCATAGATAAAAGGTAATGACTGACATGAGCTGCATGAAATCTTCTCGCTTATCCACACCTCTGGAAAATATGCTCAGCTCTACTTCCTTCCCAGCTTCAGTGAGGCCCACATTTTCACCCTAACATAATCTTTCCCATGTGTTCAAAAAACTGAAGGTCTCTTTGTATCTGGAGAGTAATCAAGTGTGCACATGCCCTGAAGATGTAAAGTTAATTTGTGTCTGAGGAGGAAGATCTACTGGTGTTTAGGAGCAAATCTTGGCACGTTTTCTTCAGCTGTTGATTATACATCTGCCTCCACTTCTTGTAGACGAAACACCTGAGAAATCATGTGTGTTATCTGAGTGCCAATGCTCCAGTTCTTGCACATGTGAATCCTCTTAGGACCCTTTCTCATGGTTGCAGCTGATGGCCAAGTCAAGGAGCAAGGGGCAGGAGCAGGTCACAGCAGCCCAGAACTCATGGGTGAAGCTCATTCAAGCAGAGACAATGCCAGTGGTCAGCTAATGGCCTGGAAGAGAGATTTTATAGTAACTAGGTGGAAGATGCATGTCAGGAGCATGAGAATTAAGCTTCACTTGGTACAAGAGGTCTTTGAGGAATTCAAGCATGAAGCCTGCTCTAGAGAGGCCTCCTACACTGTGCGGCCTTCACTCTCCTCCCCAGGTACTCCTTGAGGACAACTACCCTCTTGGATGAAAATACAGCTGGAGACATGGGATCCTGGGGCAGGAAATATAAAGGCACCATGTGTCCCTGCAAGCTCCTCTGAACTGTGAAGATATTCAGTTAGCATTTCAGGCACCATTTTTTTCACCTGCATCTCTGATTTGGCTTTTCCTCGCTGAGCATAAACTGTTAGCTCCTGAGGGATTTACAGTCAGAGGATGTTTAGGGACCCTTAAAGAAGAGCTAGGATCTGTGTCTTCTTATACTAGATCAATATTCATTGAAATGCAGGGAAAAGAGAGGCAAAGAAGTAACTGCCTTCCAGCCTTAAAGCACAGCACATCTGCTGCAGGAAAGGTCCAAGGTCAGCACTTTCAAGCAGAGCTCGCTGCCGCTCACATGCAGGGTGAGGTCCTTCATCTCTGCAGCAATGACAGAACATGCCCTCAGGCTGAAGGAGCACTGCATTCACACGAGGCATGCAGGACCCTGGATTGGTTGGGCTTTGTCCTAATTTAGAGGATATGAAATGCAAGAAAAAGCACTCACAACACAAGGATGAGCCTCTTTGTTTCTGTTTTTCCCAGATTCCCTACCAAGAGCAAGATATGCGAGGTGGACTCATAAATGTCTCAGGCTGCAGCCATTTATAGAGCCCTCCATTTCTCACAAAATCCTTTAAAGGAAACAGAAAAGGCCACAGAATGAAGGAATACTGGCACCGTCCAATGTTGCTCTGTCCATTAGTCCAAGAAGCTTCCCAAAAATCTGAATTCAATTTCCAGGCTGCTGAATGGTTGCTCGCCTGGTAACAATGTACCGGCAGCTTCATAAGTTTTTTATTTTCTGTTAAGAAATCAATTGCCTTGAATTCTGGATGAAAATTAAAACAACCCAGCTCCCTCTTACTGTTTGTTCATTGTTTGTAAGCTGTTCTGTATTTGTCCTGCTTAGTGAGCTATTGTTCCACAGAGGCACTGCAAACCTCTGCGAGCACAAACTCAAACCACATGGTAAATAGCACATGGCTTTGTTTAATCCAGCATGTACCCCTCGGCTGCAGCTGCAGAGGCGGCCTGGTGGAGCGGCAAAGTGACCTGCCTGCTTTATTGCTGCCATTAGAGGTTGCCTGCCAGTGCCAGGCAATTGTGTGCCTTATTTATATTTTATTTTTGAAAACTCAGCAACATAAATGCTTCACCACGCTGACTAGTCTTGGGTATAGGGATGTGCTAAGAGTTTCTGTCCACTAACTAAAACAATATTGCCCTGTTCAGCTCTGCTAGGTAAACCTATTCTGGTCCTCAAATGCAGGCTGCTGATGCCCTCTGCTGCTGCACTGCTGTCTGTAGGAGGGCTTTCTGTTGTTTCTGCGCATAGAAAGATTAAACTGCCAGGTATCATTTTCACTCCTAATGAACATGTGTCTTGTCAACAAGTTATTGCAAGTACTTTCCGATTCAGAAATCTATTACCAGGCCAGACAGTGAACTGTTCGTCACAGTGCTTTCCCCTTCAATTTAAATGGTAAGAATTGTAAGCTTTATTTATTTTCTTTTTTCTTTTTTTTTTTTTGTTCATAGCAAGATTTATCAATATTTCAATAATTCATGCAGGGTGATAGTGAGGACATTAAAATTACTTGTCATAAAACTCTTCAATCCCACTATAATTTGCAGAAATCAGCCTAGGCAGTCATTCTGCCCTGGCTGTACATTGTGCACATGAACAATTCAGAAGTTTGCCATGATCATGTATTAGTTTACCCGCTCTCACACCCTGCATGCCATGGGCACAATCGTGAAATGCAGCACATGGCAGTGGCTCACTGCGTGGGGAGGAAGAGCTGTCCTCGCGTGAAGCAGCAGAGAGCCAGGGCATGGCTCTGACAGCAGGGAGCAGACCACAGCCTCCTATAGGACGAGCAGCAGCTGGCTCCTTGTGCAGGGAGCCAATTCTGCTCATCCCCAAAGAAGGATGAGAAGTAACAAGGGGGGAAAGAAAGAGGTTTCTATCTTCTATACGGATAAGTGAACTTTGCCAGCGCATAACATGAAGCTAGCATCTCTCTGAAGCAATGAGGGTGAGGCTAGCTCTGCGAGATGATGCTGCAGCACTGTCACCATTTTGACTGAGCTGTTAGCCAAAATCTGGGGACAAACACACTGTTTCCATTAGGAGAAGTAATTGATGAAGAAATCAGATATTTTTCTGATGCACTCCTATTTTTCTGCAGAGAATGTACAAAGCCTGTTTCCCTTCCCCCATTGTGTTCAACCAGCAGGAGACAGAGCTTTTCTGTTCAAAACTCCAAAACATTTTCCAGCTAGGACTCTTCCTAAGGGTTGTTTCTTACCCTTTTCCTCAGACACATTGCAAATGTGGCTTTGGCTGTCTGTGTGTCTGCCTGGCTCTTAGTGCCTCTTGCTGGCAGTCCCAGTAGTGTCCATTCCCAGGTACTCAGCATACCACTTTCATTAGATATTCCCCACAACCCCCCAAAAAAGTTGACAGCGCTACTGCTTGCATCAGACTCCTTTGCTTTGTGTCAGCAGTGTTGCCCTAACCACTGCCAAAAATAGGTCTTTGCCACCTACTTATTTCATCTGGATGGCATTAAGCAGCAGATTCACAAGCAACTCAGCCATCAGACTTTTGTATGTGCAAACACAGGAAAACGAGCAGTGCTGAGGAGGCCTGGGTGGCAGCAGCAGGGCTGGATCAAGATAAGGGTGCCCTCCTCATGCCGCCTCTCCCACTCATTTTGGTAGGACCTTGTCTCAGCCCAAACACTTGCATCTAATTCTTGGTGCAGGCAGGCTAGCAGAGCTCAGGCTGCTAACTGTTCCTGTGCATCTCTTACTTGCGCTGTTCAGGTGAAGCAGTGCCTTTGTTTCCAGAGGCTGCTATGGGAAGAGCTTCCTCAAGAGCTTTTTTCTCTTTTCCCCAAACAGAGGATGGCTCTCAACCTCTGTGACAAGAGACCTTGCTCCTCACTGTTCTCACAGCACTCCAAACAGGCTGCCAGAAGAAGCAATTTCTGTCAGGGCTCAGCCCCTGAAAAACGTGTTTCCCCTCATTAGCAGATACTAAATTAAAAGTTGATAATCAGGAGGAGAAAGCAACTTAAAAAAACAAGTTCTCCCTGAGGGGACAAAGCAACCTGCTCCCACAGAAGAAAACGAAATCTTAAAACAAAGCAGACTAGATAAACCTTCCGTCACTTGTGCACACCACACAGCTGTAAATTCATTGCTTGCTGGAGAAGGTCATGGAGTCCATCTGCTAATGGATTTCTTGCCTGAGGGTATTTACGAGAGAGTACATTTGATGGACAAGGGCCATCACGGGTGAAAAAAAATCTGACAGCAGAAAAGATGAAAGCAAAGAATGACCAGAGCAGCATCCTTCGAGGACACATCATGGTAACAGCTCAGGCTAAAGGAGTAGACCTCTGTGGGCTCTGAACAAAGAAAGATGCTTGGAGTCACACAGCTGATGAGCACTGACATAAAAAAGGCACCGGGAGTGGGGAGCTCGATGCCGTGCTGATGCTGCAGGGAAGCCTGCAGCTAAGGAGGTACCATGCTGGATGCCTTTAGGGTAAATGAAAGGCAGATTGACAGGGGGCCCAGCAAAAGCAAAGATTATAGAGAGCAGTAAAAAATTGATCATACCTGTCCTTTTTATTCCTTTTTCACCACTCGCATTAGAAGATGGACATATTAAGAAATGATAAAAGGGGAATATGGAAAAAGCAGACAAGGGCTTTTTTGTCTTTCAGAGCACAGGAACTATGTACTCTGAAGGTCACCTACTAGCCCTTGATCTGCACATATAACATCTGTTTATCCATGCACACCTTGACATTGCTTTGGTCATCCCTACATCTTTTTCCTGTGTCTCTGCACTCTCTCTCCTCTCTGCTGTGAGCAGGGCCAGGCATGTTAGCCAGCATCATGACTCCCTCTCAGTGACAGACCCTGCATCCCACTCCCCAGCCACCTGCTGGAGGTAGAGGCAATGGTTTCTTTCTGGGAGCCCTTTTGACTTCCAGCATCAGAGCCTACTTTACTTGGCTGTGCCAGCATGCACTCATATCCACACAAAGTGCCTTTGGTGGCAAGCACAGGAGGTGCTCTACTGCAGCATGGGGGACTTATTCAATGTAACTCTGCCTTTAAATCCCATTAAGCTGGCAATCGAGCTACTGCCAGGTGTGTCATTTGAGTCTGTGCTTTGATGTGACCCAAAGGTTGAGCGGGACAAACAAGATTTTTGCTTTGCTCCTCATGGCTCCAGCACAGTGGGTAGCAGTGAAAACAATATCCTCCAAGAGACTTCACTGTCGCTCTCTGCTCGGCAAGAACTTTCAGTCTGCTTCTGTCACTGTTTACAAAATGTGTTTCTGGGGTTGTTTTTTTTTTTTTTTTGCTCTCAATAAACTCACACAGCTGGCAACTTATTCGCCTTTCTCATGTTTCCCCCCATAGTACAAGCATTGTTTTGCTCTTCCTTGCAGGCCACTCTGTTTCTCATTAGTCTGTGTTTGTCTCTCATTTTACACAGGGTAACTAAACTCCATCACTATTACGCTTTCATTTTCCATCCTCACCTCCCTTCTGTTTTTTCACCAGAAAAGGTGCCGTTAGGACAGTGTGGTGTAGGTCCTTCACCTCCCCACAGCACATGCACTTCAATGCATCACCTCTCAGCCCACAGTAGCAATACTGGGGCCCTGGGAAGCGTGATCTGGTGAGCGGCAACCCTGCCCATGGCAGAGAAGTGGAACAGGATAGTATTTATGGGACCCTTCCAACGCAAGCCATTCTACGGCTCTCTGAAGGAGGACTAGGTATCCAGATCATGGTACTCACCTTCCCTGGGGAACTAGGGCACTCAGAGGGTGTGCCAGCTCCCTTCCCACAGAAGGGACGGCATCAGGGGAGGCCCAGGCCATGCCCAGAGCAGGAGGGCAGCCAGTAGGGAGCCTTGGCCCTCATGGCTCACAAAGATGTGGACAAAGATGGTTACTTCTGGTCCTTCCAATCCAGGCTGAAATTGGAGCAACAGCCTCTTTCCATGGGATATGTACAGCCATGGCCATGAGGCACCATGCAGGTGACAGATCCAGCTCAACATGACAGGCATTTCTGCCATGTACCCAGTGCTCATCACTGAGAGTAGCTCCAAGAAATGAAGCTTCAAGCTGGTGTTGACATTTCTCTGTCATATAAGTTTCTCTGGTTAAGTAATATTGACACAAAGTCTTTTGAGTACTTCCCATCAGCTTAACCTGCTGCCAGGCAACATCATCTCTTTTGTATATAAGCACGAAAAGCTTGTATACAATTTATTAACTTTATGCATTTATTTATACACTAAAAAAAGAACAGGTAATAAGCGTTTGTTTTCATCATGTTGGAAGCAGTCAGTTAAGGTAGCTCTTAACTGACTCAGGTAGCTCATTTTTCTCTGAGACTTAGATTGCAATTTTCAAAATGACCCTTGGAAAATAGGCACCAAAGCTACTCATAACACATATTTGGACGCACAAATATTTGGATACTGAAGCCCATTACTTTTGAAAGGTTACATGATGTCTTAAGTGAAGTCTGTAGAATTAAGGTTTCTCCTGTGGTATTTCGTTCATTTCTTGATGATTTTGTGATATAACTTGCAAACTCATAAGCAAGTCAGAAAAAGACTGCTAGCAGAAAACAGCTTTAGGAAGCCAGAATTGCTGTCTGGCCATCTCCTCATCTCAGCAGCACTTCTGCAGATAGCCAGGCTGCCCATCCCAGGCATTTTAATTACCCTACCCATGTTCACAGCCTAACCCCTGGCTGGGTGATGTGAACACAACCCTTTGCCTGCCTCTGTCCCCTCTTTTGGAGGGCATAATCCCAGCAAGTATCTGTGTCTGCAACCTCTTGTCAGCTAAATTTCGTTTGTCCATAACCAGTTAGGGGTTAGGATGGATGAGAAACTGGGCAGGAACCAGACATTTGTCCCATGGCAGAAAAGCCAGTGCAAAGCAGAGTGGTTCTGCAGGCATTTTACATGGGCAGTCTCATTCCAGTAATAAAAAACTAAATGCCTATTTTAAATTCTTGCTTTTTCTCTTTCCAAAAAAAACTTCTGTCATGCTTGCTTGATTAGAAAACTAAAATCCCTCAAATTTGCTGATGTTTCTGAGACGTGAAAAAGTTGGTCAATGAATTAAATTAAAAAACAGACTTGTTGAATGTCTGTTCTCTCTGGGATTTGGCTTATTTTGATTTGTTAGGTTTTTTTGTTTGTTTTTTAGCAGTTTGTTCCCACATTTACCTGGTTATGCAGACCGTCCCTTGTGGAATGCTGTAGCTCTGCTTCTTCAGGTCATCAGCTTCTGAGAAGGTGCAAGAAGGACTTGCAATCTGCAAATCCAAATGTGTTCAATGAACTTCAGATGAGATATCCTTATGAACAGTGTCCAAGGGGTGTGATAACTCTCTCCATGGAATTTTTCCAAATTAATTCCAAGAAGGGCTATCTCAGACCTCTGGAACATCCTGGCTTGTGAACCCACTGAAAACCTTGGCTTCTGCAATATCTGGATGAATTAGGTGTCTAAATTCTATGGTAGGCATGCATTTCAGGACCAACCAGAGACATATTTGTGGGAAAGGAGCAACAGATTTGGGTCTAAGTCTGTCATAAAGAGTCCAAAGTGCATCTCTGAGGCTGGCTGTGGGCACCATGGGCAGACAGCATCCACTCAAGATAGTTCTGGACTCAAGTGGTCCAAGAGAAATCTTCGTGTGATGAGTACTATGTGGCTATGTTTAGGCTGTTTGAAGGCAGACAATTAAATGCTTGGCAAATAAACATCTATATTAACAGTGCTGCCCTCTGTATAGTGCCATCTTAGAAAGCATTTGCTGCTTGAAGTCTAAAAATAGATTTTCACATCAAGGATTCCTTTGTAACTTACGAAATCAATAATCACTCATCAGAATGTCTGGTCTGGTTTTAATCACTAGTTAAGTCCAGACCAAGGATATTTCCTGGCTGCAGACAGGTGGGATAGGAGCACAGGTGAGCACAGAGCCATGGTTAACAAACTCTTCCTCCTACAGAACCCAAGGTGGAGGCTTAATTCTCAAACAGTAAATTTTTCCGCCATCCTTCACCAACATTAAGTCAGCAAGGGTAGTTTACAGCATTCTTAAAGTATTTTTCATTTGCCTTTACAATCAGAGAGGGAATACATTAGCTTCTTTACATTCTCAATGTACTTAGTGGATTTTGAAGAAGGTCAAAACTGCTCAGATTGGAGAGAAGGATCATATGAACCCAACAGTCCGCCAGAACCATTCATTACAATTACTTGCCTCCAATGACTGTTCAGTAAAACTCTTAAAGCACAGACCTACCGTTGACTTCAATAGGGCATAAAAGTGTGCAAATTTAGACCCCAAAAACATTGCCTTATTGTATTTTCCCATCTCCCTGGGGGGAATCTGAAGCTGTCCAGTTGCTCTTGGATCAGGCCCTTTTGCATATAATAAAAAATTTTCGCCCCCTTTTATTTTCATCTGAGCCAAATTTTCAGATTAGAGGCCTGTATTTACATATGCAAAATGTGTGTGCATTTGCCATCATTATGGAAAAGGTAAGAGGCCTTTTAAGTGTATTATGCCTTCTTATTTTTTCAGAGTAGGAGTACTTTTCCATCAGTTACAAGAAAATCCTAATTAAATAAATTAAACACTGAGCTGTAAATAGAGCAAGTATTAAATTAAGATCATGACTCAGAAGAACTCTGAAGAGATAGTGCATGTTGCTCGTCCTGGTTCACTTGTCAGACCTTATTCCACATGGAAAGCAGTTTTCATAAAGACAGGCAGTAGGCTTTGCTTAGAATCTTCTTAGTTTTTATGAATATGAGACAAAGATCTTGGTCTGAGAAAAAAAAATACTAATTTCAATAAACATAAAACTACTGTTTCAAAGTAGGCAATGGTTATTAGAAAATAATATATCTAAGTGTAAATGTAGATGACATTACAAATGACAGTGGTGTGTGGCTAGTGGCAGTGTGTCTGCTCAGCAGTGAAACTGCAGTTTCCAAGCCTCTGAAAGCAGCAAATAGCATACCTTCATTCAAAGCCATGAGCTCCTAACTCCAGAGACATCCACCACTGACAAGGTGCTGAGTTGTTTTAACTATGAATCTGCTGTATATGGTAAAACGCATCAGGAAGTCAATACATGCACTTAAGCCTCTGCTGGTCTTAAGTGCAATTGCAGCAGTGTGAGGTAACAGTTTAATGCAGGAACTTGAAAGAGTCTACTTTGGATTCTCCTCTAAACCACTTGAAATGCAAAAATGTGTACAGAGTATTTCAGTTAATTGTAGGATGGATGTTGACTTCACACTTACATTTGTAAAACCCTGTTATACAAAAAGTGTGCCATGTCTTTACCTAGTCTGCTATGCTCTGCAGATCATGTTTATTGTATTGCAGATACAGATAGTCTGAGTCAAAAAGTCTTAACAAAATTCTACATCTTGGCATTTCCAATAGTCTAGTTTCAAAAAAGTCAAAAATTAGAATCTGAACACTTTGGTTTTTTCTTTTGTTTGTCAGTAGTTGCCATCCCAAACAAAGCCACAGAGACAGACATCTTGTTTTCTTCTTCATCACAAAATCTGCCCAGTGCCAGGATCAAAACCACACAGCTCATCCATGATTACACTTTTTTTTCAGTGTAACCTTCTATTTCACAGGAAACTTCCCTTTTTTTTCAGAAAAAAATTCATACGTACAGAAGTGTTGATCTATATTTCAGTATTCTTTAGGCAATTATTTCATTTGCAGACAAACCATTCTAATTTTTTGCTTGCTCAAAAATACCACAGTAGCCTTCCTCTTCCCTAACAGAACTCACAACAAAGCCAATACTTGTGTCAACACAGTAGGGTTAGAACTTGCTGTTGAGAAATATTTATGATGCGCTGCCAGTGTTGGGGGAAAAAAAAAAGAAGACAACTTTGCCTGGAGTTTTCAGGCATCAGTTGCACAAGCAATGACAACAAAAACAAGAAAGCAAATCACACCTATGATTCAAAGAAGCTAAAGCATTCGGGATATTCAGACGTAAGCTGAAAAATCTGATGCTGAGCTTGTATGTAGAACAATGTATATTTCTGTCAAATATTCTCTTTTAAATCAGAGCTCTCAGGCTTTGAAATTAACGCTACAACCAATTGGTGCAATGGTGATTTTTCAAAAGTTTTACAAATTGGTGGTGCAGTTGCTGGTAGTTTATAAAGATTTCAGCTCTGAGCTTATGCTTGTAAAAATTACCTCAGCTCTTTTGAAGTATCTGACTTTGGGCACATAAATAAGCTACCACTGAGTAAATTAGGACACCACTGCAACAGCACATTGTGTTGGGAGATGACTGGCCTGCAGGGAGGGAAAAGCAGGAAGCTGTAGGGGACTCAGTCTCTAATGAAGAACTTGGTTGGGGACCTTGATCAAAGCAATTCTTTGTCTTGATGAAGATGTACCAAAGCCAGTTGGCCTCATTTGTCTTGCTAAAGACCCATGAGTGGAATGGACCCAGTTGGGATGATCCAAGCTGGGCCTCCACACAGAAATATAATGCTGTGCTGAGAGTGCTCTCACCCATATTGCCATATTGTACAGGATGTCGAAGGCATGATTTACTGCTCACTTCAGAAAGGAGAATTTAAGATTTCTATTTTCCTTATCAGGGGAAAAAAGAATGAGGAAAAAAAATACTTTTTTAGAGAATGATAAATAGACGATCAGAGCAAGTCTTTCAAGGATAATCTGAGCTCCTTTTTGGTGTCAGACATCAGCCAAGAGTTATACACTCAGAAGTGGTAGCCTCCAACTCATCTGTCTCCTGTTTTCTTTTCCCATGTGTTGTTCTTTACCATCTTCCTTGTACTCTGAGATAAATCCGTTTAACACGGTGCCCCAACTAGTTAATTCTTAAACTCATCACGTAAAATTCCCCCCTTAGACTAGTCCCATTTGCTGTTTTTTTTTTTCTCTCACTTCCTCCCTATATTTAAAGTGCTATTGCCTTATTATTGCCAAATCTAACACAGCTCTGCTTTAATCAGTACTGGCATGATCCCTTTATTTTGATTTCAAATTATTGCTGACCCTTTCCAATTCCTCATTAACCTCCATTTCTCCTTTATTTCTTTGTTAAGAGATTATTCATCCAAGCAGATCTGAATGCTTTCCTTACAAGCTCTCACCCTTGTTTAGGGACAGGAGTGCTGTACTGGCTAATACCTTTAGTTTAAAACTCCCAGTTTTCTCTATACAAATTCTCAGTCTTATCACACTACTACTTACGAATACCTACATGTACATACCTATCAGTACTAGGAACTGCAAGCCCTTCTTAAATGCTTGCTTTCATCAGGACAGCTACAGCCAGTCCTAGGCCTCTGAACTACACCCCCAGACAACTACTTGAGCAACCTCCTTTGTATTCACTGCCTCTGCAGGAGTCAGCTTTTCATGTAGTTTGCTTATTTGAATAGATATGAATATTCCTTCCCTAATGTGGCACTGTGGTGTTATAGTTCTCCAGCACTCAATTTCAGCTCATAGCCCTCACTAGTGCTTATATATCATCTGAAACATCCCCACCAGTGAGACTGGTGTTGTGTATGGCTTTCACCACACTCATGATACCAGCAGCTAGCAGAGAAGTCCACATACATACCATGTAACAGGAGAGAATAAACCACCCTGCTTGGGAATACCAGAAGAATTGCCACATGAAGTTGCAAATTCCACACCAAGGGCTTTAATAAAGCTGTAAAATCTGCGTGTTGTAGTAAGACTGGAACTAAGCAAACACAGGATCAGAGTCACTTACCCAAGTGCATATGTCAGTAGCACTGATTAGTACATCAGACCCACTATATCATTTGAAAAAGGCAAATGCACTCCTCTCACACATCAGACAAGGTATCCAGAAGGCAGGTAAACCACTAATGTTATTTTATTAACTAGACATGAACCTTTATCTGGAACTGTCTGTGCAGTTCTCCCATCTGTGCTGGAAGATGAGCTAAAGTGGGAACGGATACAGAGATATTGCTGGGGAGACCAGGGGAATAGACAGGTGATATTATGGAGGATATGTGGAAGGCTTGCTTATAGCATATCAAAGTGAACATTAAGAGGGAATATGACTGATCTTTAAAAATACACCAAAGGTTAAAACTCAGGGAGGAAGAATGGCTATTAGATTAAATTACAGTTATTGGAACAGCAACAAAAGTGTATAGACTATGAATAATATTGTACTTCAAGTCTGATGGCTTTTGTGCACTGGAGCAGCAAGTCTTCCTCTAATGGAGGCAACACAGGGCAGAAACTAGGAGTTTTAAATTGAGATGTTGCAAATGCGTCACAATGATGTACAGCCCATCTGATCCTCTTTCTTTTTTACCTTACTAATTCTCTTATTAGCCATGTTATGTTACTTTGTTATATTTCTTTTATTCAGATGTATTTTAACCAAAGTCCTGAAGTTTCTGGCTGCTATTTAATTTTGAACAACACTGTATCATGGTTTTCCATGCTCTTGTAGTAACAACCACCAGCCTTATATTCCATAAAAACATGTGAAGGTTTTCATGCCAGACAAAAGTGCATAAGCCAGGATTCTTTCCATGAAATTTTAAAAAATTGTATGATTTTATGTAATATCTCATCCAATAGAATAAAGTCAGTTCGTTTATGACTTAAGAAATTTTTAATAGAATCATAGAATCCTTAGAGTTGGAAGGGACCTTTGAAGATCATCTCGTCCAGCTTTCCTGCATGAACAGGAACATCCACAGCTACATCAGGTTGCTAAGAGCCTGGTTCAGGCTGGCCTTGAGTGTCTCCAGGGACAGCGTTTCTACTACATTTCTGGGCAACCTGTTCCAGTGCCTCAGCACTCTCACTGTAAAATACTTTTTCCTTATATACAACCTAAATCTACCCTCTTTTAGTTAGAAAACATTTCTCCTTGTCCTATCACCACAGACCTTGCTAAAGAGTCTATCCACTTCTTTATTGTAGCTCCCTTTTAGATACTGAAAGGACCACTTCTAACCATTTCTAAATCACATTATGGTATGAAAATATGGTTTTGTCACTAATTTTAAATGTTCCAGTATAAAAAAAAAAGCCTTTTGACTTTTTAAAACTTACCTGAACCTAAACCCTCTGTTGAATTAGTGATATATTCACAAAATCATTAGGCCAGAAGAAAACTGTAGTTTTCAAACATTTATACAAAATAATTCATCCATTCCAATAATATAACAGAAGTAATAACACTCTTTTGCAAGTGGCACTCTTGCTACTACATGACACTTAAAAAAATAGAATGAAAATAACCACATGGCATACACCAAAGTGCACTGGAGCTACAGCATCAGTGGATAAAGGAAGAGCAACTGACATCATCCACCTGGACTTGTGCAAAGTGTTTCACACTGTCCCACATGACAGACTGGTTGCCAAATTGGAGAAAAATGGATTTGATGGATGGACGGCTTGCTGGATAAGGAATTGGCTAGATGGTCGCACTCAGAGAGTTGTGGTCAAAAGCTCTGTGTCCAAGTGGAGACCAGTGACAAGTGGCATTCCTCAGGGTTTTGGTGCTGGGACTGATGTTATATTACATCTTTGTAGGCGACATGGACAGTGGGATCGAGTGCACTCTCAGCAGGTTTGAAGATGACACCAAGCTGAGTAGTGCAGTTGACATGCTAGAGGGAAGGAATGCCATCCATCAGAACACTGACAGGCTTGAGAGGTGGGCCCATGCCAACCTCATGAAGTTCAGCAAGGCCAAGGGCAAGGTCCTGCACCTGGGTTGGGACAATCCCAAGTACAAATATAGGCTGAGTGGAAAACATCTTAAGAGCATTCCTAAGGAGAAGGATTTGGAGGTGTTGGTTGATGGAAGACTCAATATAAGCCAGCAACGTGCACTTGCATCCCAGAAGGCTATCCTGGGTTGCATCAAGAGAAGCGTGAAGCTGGAAGAGACTTTTTATAAGGGCATGTTGTGACAGGAAAAAAGGAAATGGCTTTGAACTGGAAGAGGGTAGATTTAGACTAGATATTAGGAAGAAATTCCTTGCTATGAGGCTGGTTAGATACTGGAACATGTTGCCCAGAGAGGTTGTGGATGCCCCCTCCCTGGAGGCATTCAAGGCCAGGCTGGATGGGACTTTGAGCAACCTGGTCTAGAGGATGGTGTCCCTGCCTATACCAGGGGGGTTGGAACTAGACGATCTTAAGGTCCCTTCCAACCCAAATCATTCTACGATTCTATAAATATTTTAAAGGGTAATTGTAAGCAGAAAATCAAAATCAAATAGAAGTTCTTTTTCTGCAATTTTATAAACTAATTTTACAAATGATACAGGATAAAACATAAAGTGGTTACAACAAAACATGGAACTCAACAGATGATAGCAAGAATGGGAGAATAGTAAATAACAAATTGAAAACAGGACACTGAGTGAAAACAACCTGAATTAGCCTTGGCACATATCAACTGTACATACATACATTTATCTAGACAGATAAAATAATGCATGCAAGAAAAAGAACATATACCACATATATAGGATATAGCATATCTTCCACAGGAAATAGTGATTTAAAAGATTCAAGAATTGATAATCTCTGCATTGTGATCTGCTAGTGACAGGTATGGGCTGAGAACTAATGGAAATTATGTGTGCATAGCAAATATAGAATAGGGACAGGAATACTAAATACTTCCACATTAGCATTTGGGCAACCACTAATGCAATATTGTGTCTATTTCCAGTATGAGCAGATAAATAAGGATGAGAGTTCTGGAGACGACTAGCATAACTTTAAAGAGTCTTAATATTAAGAAAAGAACATGAAATTTGTGATCAAGGAAAGATTCATCTCTTTAGCCTACTCCTCTCCATGAAGAACAGACATTCACAGTAGAGCCCCTAGTAGAGCAGATAAAGTTGCAACAAGCAAGCAGGAGCTGGAAGCTGAACAATAACAGTTCAACACTGAAAAGGATTTCAAAAAATCTAACATGCATTATAAGTCATTTTCCATCACTGGAAATCTGCAAATCAATAAATGGAGGACAGAATTATTTGAGGGAAGTCCTTGTGATCACATCAAAAGTCCCTTCAGCTGATCCCAGTGGTTACTCATTGCAAACAAGAAATCAGAGGTACAAAGGGAGAAGGAAGAAGAGGATATATCTCCATTAAAAAGTTTTCTCTGTTTTCCAGACCCTGTTGACCTTTCCTCAGTACAATCCTGCTGTAACTCAGTTGCATAGTGCTGCAGCATTCTTCCTGGTTTGGAAATATCCGGTAGTCCTCCTGTCCTGTCACTGGAAGATATCATGATCATCATATGGGAAGAGGTCAGCTCATCTCCTATTCTGGATAGTGCTTATGAATTTCAAAGGAACTTCAGATTATCCTGACAGCAAGACAGCACATGGTGACACCTTCAGTGCTTCCTTGCAGGAAGATCTGATGTATGTTATCCTCAAGCATTTCACTGGCCTTCATGTGTTACCAATCTGACACATCTACTGTAAAATAGAATATATTAGACCTGAGGATCTAGCCTTGTCATAGCCATATTAAAGAAGATATTTGCTTCAGCTCACATGAAGTTTTCCTTGATCTGGCACACACACTGTTTCTTCCTTCAGCCATGCATGATGCCCCTCTCAGGAGCCCCTGAGGGGGGCTAGCATGGGCAAAAAGGCATCATAGGTTTATAACCATTTTGCTTTCTTCCCCAAACTAGTGGTCAGTTGCTGAAGGCAGTTGTTTATTTGCCTGCTCCTAGAGCTGGCCCTTATAGCAAAACAAGAAATTCACAGAACCACACTTATTTTAATGAGTTATCTTATTTACTCTTTCTCAAACAAAGCAGACAATGCTGTCCATAAACTACATCCTTCTTGCATCCCCATCCTGTTTTTTCCCTTGTACAAATGTCTCCATCTCACCTTCTAACAGTACATCCAAGCATACAATAATCTCTTCAAAAGAGGTGTTGTCACACTGAAAGACTAGCCTTTATCCTCAGAAACCAAAAATATTTTTTCCCCACTAACTACAGTATTTGTAGGTCATAACATTCATGGCAATATTGGTTCCTTCCTTCCACTAACAGCTACTTTCATCCACAGAGAGCAAGCTGGTATATAGGAGTGGAAGTACAATACCATCACTAAATAACTGGCCATGGTATAGAGACCACTGGCCCAGATTTTCAGCATGGACCATGTGAAAAATCTGTATTACTTTCAGAAGAAGGTAATATGGATAACCTGGGAAGGTCTCCCACTGCTTTTTGTGCACAAGCATGTTATATGCAGAGGGCAGCATTCCTGATGATCATTTTAAGCACATCCCATGCCCCACTGACACTCTAGTAATGACTGTATTTGCAAACGTGGAATGAAAGGACAATCTTGTAATCAGAGGACTTTAATCACACAACAGCTGGAATAAATTTTAAACAAACTCCTTAGTTTACTGAAGTTGCATGTCTTATATTTTCTAATTTAAAATCCTCTAAATCCCGGTGCTACATTTCCTTGCAGAGAAGCTTGATCAGATTGCAATGCGTGGGATTCAAGGGAAGTCCTGTCATGCAGAAAAGAGCATCTGCTTCCCATCTATCAATATCCTGTGGAAATAACCTTGCAAGCCTCATTATTTCTAACTGATAATATCTTATACATGTAGTCTTGTGAAGACACAGTAATGTGCATTATCCATGTACTTGTAGCTTAATGTGACCTGATTGTGCAGTCACTGGGATTTTTCTCTAATCAGGAAGCATTCAGCTTCTTCCACATTCTAATCAGTGAAAACAAAAGTCCTTCTTTATGACCAGGTCCACACACAAGCTGTCTCAAAGAGCAAAGATCTACCTGAATCTGGCTGTCCCAAGCTGTTCCCAGAGAAACAACATTTAAGGTCACCACAGCTTGAGGTTGGAGAACATTAGATTAACTGGAAATTGCCTTGAGCACAAGGTCTGAAGTCAAATCACTCCATCTGCAGCTGAGTCTATTCACCTCCCTGCTGTTACATTCAGACAAACGTTTAAGATTCACAACCCCTGGGTATTCTCATTTAAACCAGATTTACTTAGACGAAGGTTAAGCTAGTTGAGTATAAGTTCAAGTAATTGAAAATCAAACATGTTTCTGAAGTAAAACAGAGTCCATTCAGAGGACTACAGCAATATAATTACTTTGGGCTTGCGACTATGCAAACATGCGTACTGGAGACCTAATGGTGGTATATTTAAATTAAAGAAAAGAATGTGAAGCAAACAGAAAATCTGCCTGTTCAGTTTTCTGATCTCTAAATTTACTGAGATTAGCAAGCACCACAGTCAACTGAAAGCTGCCAGCAGTAAAGGGTGAGACAGAGGTGACAGGGGACATCAGGCTGCCCCTTTTCAGGAGCAGTGAGATATTAAGATATTAATTAGCTGTCAAAATACATCAGGAGTTCAGCTTCCTTTGGATTAATCTTCTATATATATAAATATTTATTGCTTGCATATTTCTGGCTTCATGATCATGGTTCCTAATGCATTTGAAAAATGGCAGCAATGGATATCTACTTTTTGAAGCTAAACTGAAATACAGTTCTGGCAAACTTTCCCCATAATAAATCCGAAGTGATGCTCTAGACTTGTTGCCTCTTTCCCCCGCAGTGCCTGGAGAACAAAAACACTCGTGAGCATTATTCAGGACCATGCCTTTGTTCCTTTGAGGCAGGCTGCTGAAATGTCAGAACAAGAACTGGAGCCATAATCTCCAAAGGAGACAGCCACATCCCCAGTCTGCCGCATTCAGCTACAGACACAGATCTGATTTCAGCAGAGGTGAATTAAACAGTGTCAGAGCACACCCTGAACTGACAGCTTCCCTTAAAACAAGGCTGATGAATAACACAGCTGATGGAAAGGGCTGTATAGCAAATACATGCTGAGGTTTTACATCGTACAAACAACACTGACTAGAAGAAACAATCTCTAAAGGGAGCATGACAGTGCTGAGTGATGTGTGGGAAAGAACTGAAGAGTTCCAGTAGACTGGGTGAGAAAAGTCACTTTGTAAAGCCACAAAATCAATTTAGGTTGGAAGGAACCTGTGGATGTCATTTAGTACTATGTTCTGCTCAAAGCAGGGTACAGTGAGAAGGGAGGTCAAGTTCCTCAGGGTCTTGTCCAGCCGACTTTCAAATATCCCCAGGGATGAAGAGTTCACAGACTTTCTTGACAATCTGTTCCAACACTTAATTATCCCCATTATGAAAAAAAATCTCTCATAGCCTGCTGGAATTTCTCTTGATGTAACCTGTGTCCATTAGCTTTTCCTGAGCACTTCCAATCACTGAATAGGTAGCTGAAGAAAACAACTAGATTTCCCTCATCAGCCTTCAGTTCTGCAGGCTGAACTCCTTGGCCTCCCACTGTACACTATGTTCTCTACACTCTAAATAATCTTCTTGGCTCTGTACTGGAGTTTTTGAGATTATCAGAGTCTTTCATGTAGTGGGGTCACCAAAAGTGGATACAGATGCTGCCTCATGAAAGCAAAGTAGAGGGGAACAATTGGTTCCCTTGCTTTGCAGACCACACACTTCCCCATGGAGCCCAGCATTCACTGACAGAAAGATGTACCCCTGACTCATGTTCAGCTTGATGTCCAGTACAACCACCATTTTTTGCAAAGATGCATCCTATTCTGTAATACCAAGCTTAGCAGCGTTGCACAGAGCTGCTCCATGTCAGGTGCAGGGTGTCTTGTGCTGCCAGCTAGGTTTTGAATCACTATCTGTTACACTTTGACTCCAGTTGCTTGACTAGGTTTCACTAAACTTGCACCCAATCCATATCTACACAATTCATCACAAGGATACAACAGAGGATGGCACTGAGAGCATTGTTAAATGAAGATGAACAATGTCTACTGTTCTCACATCATCCACAGGGCCAGTCATCAGAGAAAACAATTAGGGTGCTCAGGCAGGAATTTTTACTTGAAGAAAAATAGGCCTTTCCCAAATATCTTTTTTTCTTCTATGCTCACTGGCATGGCTTTCAGGAGGATTTGCTCGACAATCTTAGAAGGAACTGAGGGGAGACCAACCACCCCTCTATTTTCTGCACAACATTTTCACAGACACTTTCCTTTCTCCAGGTATCAGAAGACTTCCCTCATCACCAAGACCTTTCAGAAATGACACAGCTTCTCAGTGATGCCCACTAGCCATCTCAACATTCCTTCTTTCCCAGTAACAACCAAGATTGTGTTTTTGCAGCCTTGATTTCTCCAATTTTTAAAAAAAGTTATCATATCATGACTATATCATGGGCCATCACCAAATTCCAGTAAACATATTCTGGAATACTTTAAAAGAGAGGTCTTCTTCAGTAAAAGGTTTACAGCTGTCTGGAATGAGACAAACCACCAGAGATCAAGGACTCTATTTTTCAGTAAAATATTCAGAGGAGTGCAGCAGTCAGATTTCACAGACAGTCAATTCATTTCAGAGCTTGCTATCAGACCACTCTGCACCTCATCTGTATACCGTCTGAAACCTTTTTTCAGCAACAAAAACTAACAGAGAAGACACACCTCACAGCAGTTCATTTTCAAGAGACTGACTTCTCCTTTGACTTGTTGCATGAGGAATTTTGATTAAGAAAATAAATGAGTGAATTCCCTGCTCTTTTGCACTTCTGATACCGCTCAGACAGAGGGGGATTTAGCTGGGAACCCTATGTTAAACTCCTGGAGACACACTGTTTTTTCTCCATAGTCTTGATACTAAGCCCATCAAAGTCAGTGGAAAGATTTTATTGCTTTACAGCATTTCCGTTTCTCTAGTACTGCAGCTGCAATGTTTTAATTATGAGTAGGCTGCTTTCAATAGGAATTCCAGTTTGTCAAAAACTTATATACGTTTTTAAGTTTAGTTCCTTTGATCTGGAAATATTGTGTGACTTCTTAGCTGCTCAAAGAGTTCAAAATAATAATACTTTAATCACATAGATTTCATTATCTTGTGTTCCACTTTCTCTTTGGACCAAATGAAAGTTCAAATGTTATTTGGCAAATGCCAGTGCTTACGAAGTTCAATTTCCTAACATTGCGGACAAAGTTAACACTGTAATGGACTGTACAGCCATCTTCTCTATATAGCTTCTGCAGAACCTTATTCATCTATAATAATGTGAAGAATGGCTACAGACTATGGTGTTTTATCTGGTGTCTTGCAGAGATGCCAAAGTCACAACATCCAACAAACACTGATCTTTTACTAAAGCCTTAGCTGTGATGCAGCACCACCCACCTCTCCCAATCTATCAGCCGTTTACTTAGCTCCTATCTGCCTGTCTTCACTCCATCGTGAATATAAAATACTGCACAATTGTAACAGTTCACCAACAGTGACAGCATCAGGACAGCTTGTTGTCTCTCCAAAATTGATTTCCTTTCATCTATGGGAACTCAGCCACTGGTGACACATAGTAAGAGACACATGTACATCTTCACCTTATAGAACTTGTCAATACACAAAGCACGAGAGCTGGAGCACAGACTCTAAGAAGGGACAAGTTGCTTGGGAAATTCATACTAACATGAAAATAGTAATTGTCCTCCAGGTCAAAAATAAAAAATGTCACAAGGAATGCTGTCATTAATGCTCACAAAGGCTACATTCATCTTTGTAAATTCCCCAAGGCGAGATGCCTGCTAAATTCAGGAACTGGCTTTGTTCTGCAAAGGGGAAGAATGAGCGGAGGGGCAGCATGGGGAGGTAGCCAGTGAGGGGCCCTTTGGGAAGCCTTCTTCTCGATCTTCTGTGGAGCCTTGGCAAAAATCACTGTGTGAGATACCAAAGGCACACGAAAACAAAACTTATAGAAGTCGTGGAAGGTTGCATCAGGTTGATGCAGAATATCTTAACTTCTACCTTCCTGTGACAGCAAGATCAAAGCTGTTCCACAACAGTGAGTTACAATTATATTAATGAGGGTGGGGGTGATCTATGTCCCAATAAATTCTCTGCATGTCTCCTGCTAACTTCAGTAGGAGTGAAATCAGCCCACAGTTTGTGGGTATATTCAGAAACAATTATACACTGCAAAGCAATCTTAGTATTGGTTACATGAAGGAAGGGAGCTATTTTCAAAGTGCACTAAGATGGAAAATGCAGAAAAGTCTCCTGGGACTTTTCTCACTGCTCTTTGTAAATATTATTTGGACATTTCACAGGATCTCTCCCACTATAATCTCACCTGCTTCCCATAACAGCAGAAAATATCAGAGTATCTATGCCTTCCACCATGAAGCACAGTGTAATTTGCACAATATTGTCCATCTTGACTCCATATTTCAGAACTGAAGACTTCTCAACTATTTAACAGCTCTGGAACTTAAAGACGGGTGTCATATACTGTAAGTCATCTTCTTGGTTTACAGATGCTTCCTTTGATATGTCATAAAACTGCTGGTAATTGAATCCCATAGGAATGGTTTTCAGAGCAGTTTGAGAGTTGAACTCTGTTAACAAATAACGACTTTCTCATGTTTCCCTCTGTTGGAACGCAGTTCTGCAGCTCCTAAGGATTCTCAGCTCCCACTGAAGTTGCAGATGCCAGAGGATATGGTCCTTCAGATGGCCTGAGCATGTAGATGTGCATGTGTTTTCAAGAGGATGCACGGAAGTTAGCACAAGAGAAAATGTGCAGGACTCCAAAGCTACGAACATAACTCAACAGTCTGTAAGACAGAAGTAAACCTCATACAGACATAACATGGCAGCTGTTGTCAGATGTTCCTTATGTTTATTAGGGTGCAAGAGGCTGAGCCCTTGTACATAGTGCCCCTATGTATTCCTGTTGATCCAGAGAGGTAAGAACAGCACCCCAAGGCTTAGTGGTCAGTACACTGGAAAAACCTCAGAGCCCATGCCTGCTGCCCTGCCCAGCTGCTTGAGGTATTGCATTTCCCTTCCAAGCCCCACAGACTTGCCCAGAAAGCTGTAGTCAGACCCATGAAGTTACCAGGTCTGCAATCCCCTTGCCTCCTCACCAGTGGTCATTTCCTCTGCCTCTTCATTCACCATGAAGCTCCATGCACTTCAGGCACTGGAAAGTCTCTCACATTTTGACATGGGAACTAACTCAGATTATTGTTGTTGTGGAAAAATACTTGTAAGCAGAATGTGAGCAGCAGTGACAAATGGAAGGAAACAAAGTCCTGTGTCATCAGCCCATCCCTTCTTAAATGACATTTCTGTAAGCAGAGGAGTCAGGGTAGGGTCAGTTTCAATACAAAGACATTGCTCACGAGAGGATTGAACCTCCTGATCCATGGTTTGCAGGGAGAAAGCCTGCTCCATCATGGGCCTCTCCATGGGCTGCAGAGTACCTCTGCATACAGAAAATTAGAAAGATGAAAGCCCAGCTAGAGCTTAATATGGCCACCATTGTAAAAGGTAGCAAAAACGTTTTTACAAATACATTAACAAAAAAAGGAGGGCCAAGGAGGATCTCCACCCTTCAATGGATGCAGCAGGGAACATCACCACCTAGGATAAGACTGAGGTACTCAATGCCTTCTCTGCTTCAGTCTTTAATAGAACAGTTATTCTCAGGGTACTCTTCCCCCTCAGCTGGAAGACAGGGATGGGGAGCAGAATAAATACCCCAGAGCCTCATACCTATTGACCAAAGGAATCTTAGAAAATGAGGTAGGCTGGGAGGAGAAGTCCCTGAGCAGGGACCTGTTTCCACTCCCCTCTCTCCCTCAGCTCCCCTCCTTCTGCCTGATGGTGAGAGAGGAGGGGATCCACCACCGCTTTCCTTCTGAAAGATCTTCATGCAGGACATTTGTTCTTCCCAGTCATTGCTTTTCAAATGCCAAGTGCAGTTCTCAGGGAGTACAACTGCTGCTCTTTCCTAACACTCCTCTGCTGACAGCTCCGGTTCACCCATGTTGGTTGGTCCCACTCTCCTCATTAGCCTTTGGCCTCCCTCCTTACAAAGACAGACGGTCTGCCTTGCAAGGACCCTAGGCTAGGAGCAGGGGAGTATCACTCGTTGTCCTCACCACCACCACTGGCCAGGTACCTGGAGACCACAAGCAACCAACCATGAGCAATGGAACTTGTGAAGTCAGTGGTGTGCCTTTGTTGCTTTAAATGGCCACAGCTGCCCCTGCAATTCTGCAGGCAGGTCTGAGCCAGCAGGAGAGCGGGCAGCATTGCCTCCTGTCCTCCCTGCCTCCAGGGGTGGGTTATTCAGGATAAGGAAGATGCAGTCTCCCTGCAACCTGGGAGACATTTTCCTCTTTGATATTTCTGCTTTTAAATTAAACAGCAGTCTACAGGTCAAGGGAGTTCCCACATCTCCCAACATAAAGCTCTGCACTGCGTCTAAAAGAGAATTATAGGAGATGAAATACCCATCTCTGGACACACGTATATGTGCACACACATAGTGCCATGGAGTACCAGCAAGAAAGACTGCTGTCCTTTCTCCTCCAGCAGGCAGATGATATACTCCAGCCCCTCAATCCCTACTGCCCCAGCATCAAGAGGAGGATGCTGCAGGACAGGGGAGGAGACGCAGGCATAGGCAGGGGAGAGACAGGACTTCTCCAGATGGTGCATTTCCATCCACAGAATAGCAGATTCTCTCTCCTGCTCCATGATCCCTTGTGCCAGATACAGCAAGCTCACATCTGGGAAGGGGAGGAGAGGACTGCACATCTGCTTAGCACAGATCTGTCTGTAAGGACATGCAAAGGCAGAGCCAAATATGTGAACCTCACATTCTGCACGCAAGGCCTGGCAGACCAGTTGTGTTCATTTACACTTGTGTCATCATGAGCTACACATATGTAAGACACAACTAAATTCAGTTGATTTGTTGGAAAGATGTTTCCCTTCTATGCTGCAAGGTGACCTCAGGTCCTGAGATCAAGGGCTTTATTCAAGTCAATATCCCTTGCTTGGCTGTCATTATATCCTCCAATAAAACATGTCACACTATCATATTTCCTCCTCCTGTTTGCCTTTTCATACTAAATATTTCTGGTCTTTTTTAAGTTCTCCTCATGTGGTTTCTACTCCCCAGGCATTGGGTAATTTTCACTGCCGTACCCTGGACATCTTCTCTCATACAATAGCCTCCTTTAATCTCTTCTCCAGTGAGAGCCAGTCATCTGCCACAATGTTTTCAGGATACGAGGAAGAAAAATGTTTTCCACATCTCTAATTGTATCACATTGGGACTGCAGCAGAGCCACGTTCTCCCCAAGTATCTGCATCCCCTTATTAAACGGTTCACCTCCATGAGACTGGCAGCATTCATCAGAGCCAGCCCTGACCTGACCCTCCTCTGAAAGAGGAAGAGTGCCGGGGGCTGGTGGTTGCTCCTCTTCTTTGCTCCATTTCTGTAAGGGACCATGGGAAATCAGATCTGACAGCCACAAGGAATGAGCAGGGGAAGTGCAGACCCTAAGGAATGAATCTATGGGAGGACAGACAGCAGCATTAAGGCTTGTTAAGAATAAAACCTCTCAGAACTCAAAAAAAAAAAAATGGCTGGGAGGAAAAGGAGGAGGGGATGGGAGCAAAAGGCAAAGAAGAAAATTCTTTGCTGACACTTAAGGTGGTCCACCAAAAGGTGGGCTGGCCCATGGGGATATGCAAGCAGCACTGGTGAGAAGCTAAAGAAGAGGTCAAGTAGGAATTATATGACAAGGGCATGAGGAAAAATCAGCGGATGGAAGGCTCTCACCGGCAGTCTGAGTGGCAGAACACAGAAAAAGGGGAAAAGACCACAAGCAGGATGCTCCTGGGGCTAATTAAGGGAACCTCTCTGTGCGAGGCAGGTGCCTATCTTCCTGACTGACAGAGAGGAAGGGAAGATCATATTGCGAGAAACCAAGCTGAACAAGTAACAGCGGGAAGCGAGACAGGTGGAGACGGAAATGAATTCCCCAGCAGACACTGAACAAGGGGCTCCCCTTCTCACTGCAGGGCACTGGCTGCACGCTTGCAGAGGCCAGGCATCACCTCACAGGCCTCACCTCACCCCCAGGGTTTCTCCAAAAAGCAGATCCAACAAGGGCAGCCAAGCCATTGCTGCAACAGAGGATAGGTCTAGGAATGGAGTGGCAGCACCTTTTGCTGTGCAGAGGATGAAGAGGTCTTCAGACTCACAATCACCTTTGCTTCTCTGCTCTGAGCTCACCTCTCCTGGTGGACCGCTCAAGGGACCACAATGCTGGTACCACGCCAGCTGGGGTCTCACCCACTGGCAGAGAGCAGGAGCTCACCACCTCCCAGCACACATCCCCAAATTGTGGTGGTGTTTTCTTGCCACTATTCACACTGCCCAGCTGACTGCCCGATAAAAGGAAAAGCACATGAGCTCTGTAAACCCAATTTCCTATGCATTTTTTCAGACTAAACCTGACATTCCTATCCAGAGTGCCTCTGGGCAAATTTAACGTGACTGTGGCATGTGCTAAGCATGGACACTTAACAGCATTAGACGACACTAACATGCGAAAACAATTTTTTTAATATAAAATCCTACTAGCTGTAACAAACCACAGTGAGGGCGTAAAACACTGCAGCTGCAAGTTAGGCTCAAAATACCTCATCACTTTATTTCTTAATGAATACCTCTTCTCAGTGTGCTGTATGGAGAAGCTTAGGCTAGAAACAACACCACCTCCTGTTGAGAAACTGCCTGCTTTTCTCCAGAGGTCTTTCAGCACAGAAGCAAAGGCCGCTGCGAGATGTTTTCAGATGCTTTGTTTATACCTGGCAGACGGAACTCCTCTGTGTTTGTGAAGGGATTTATTTCAACTCCCTATGGCCAGGGGAGCCCTTCAACCACTGTTCGGTGGCTTCACCAGAGAGGGCAGCTTTCAAATCAGCTCCTGGTGGTTAACCATAAGACATCTTAAAGTTCTGCATCTTTCAGATGCCTTGTCCACATCTCATCCCCAGTCTGTCCCACATGCCACACCTGCTGGCTCCAATCCTGCCGCAAAGAAGAGCGGATGGCATGCCACTGACTCTAGGTAGGTTTCCATGTCTGAAATGCAAGGCAATGGAAAAGAATTGCCTGGCAACAAGTCATTTGTGTCCAAAAGAAGGGGACAAATTAGTCAATGTCAACACTTCTGGACAGGGACAAAAGATTCTTAAACCATATAAAAGTAACTGACATTTAAATGACAGTGGCAATCTTTCACTTGGTGCTGCTGCAGCATACAGTGCAACGAGAAAATGATGCTTCATGACATCCCTGCACATTACTGGAATGTAAGTACAGAAATATTCATAAACAATATCAATTCCCACACATAGCAGAGCCAGGTTAGTTTCTGCCCCTGTCTGTGATTTCATTGAGCAGAAGATAGAAGTGATTCAATTTTTTGTGGCAAATAGTCCACGTTATTTCTAAATTCGGAGTTAAAAAAAAAAAAAGGAAAGAAGAAAAAATATCTTAAAAATAATAAATAAGTGCAAGTCTTCAGAAAAAAATAGGATGACTGAATTTCCTCTGCTGATATCAGCAGCAATTTCATCAACTTATAAAAAATTCTAGAGCAGTGTTAGAGTGAAAATGCAACAGTGGGCAGATAATATGCTATTTTACCAGACACATTTTATACTCAAGGAATGGGCATCTTCTGGAAAGTTTTAAGGACACCCTAAGAAATCTACTGTTTTCTACAATTCTATTGCAAGTGTCTGCTTATTTTTAGGCTTTTTGATTATTAAGGCTTTTCTGACTGTACCCATGGATGAGGGATCTTTGCACTATATGCTTACTTTCCAAAGTGTTGTCCTGCTCCCATTAAAAAAATAACAGGAAATTGTGACAGTAAGGCTCTTTCCATGGTTAATGGTGTTCAAGTAATTTCTGCATCAACAAACTTCTCTGTAGTATCAAATATGAAAAACAGAACCAATGAAACAAAGACACTGTGTCCACACTAAAGAACTCGATGATAAATATCAAGGTGCTAAGGAGAAACAAAGAGACTTTTACTTTACTGTTGTGCAAAGTCACTAAAAACCTTAGTGATAAGAACAATCTAGCAGCCATTTGTTGTAGTTTCATGGATCTTAAAACTCTGCTGTCTAAGCAGCTTCAGCAGTTTCCTCCGTGGAGGCAGTTATCCCACCACACACCTTCAATCCAGAGAGCAGAAAACCTGCACGTTGGGACATCTTGATGGCTTCTGCTGAAATATGAATCTTGTATGTGCTTTGTGCAGTGGAAAACCAGTCTAGAGCCAAGCACAGATAACATAAAAATAGTCGGTAACCAAAAAAACATATACACAAGTTTACTGTTATTTTTTTTTCATAGTCTGAAAGTAGAAAACAGGTTTTGCAGGGGAATCACTTGGTTTTAAAGAAACCATTAAAATCTTATTACTACAGTTTGGTTGTAAGGTCCTTTGAAGAGCAGTTCATACTGAAAAAAACAACTGCGTGTATGTGAGCAAGACCTCATACTCTCAGACTTGCTCGTTCTTGTTATCCTGGGATGAAAGAAGAACAGATGAGCAGGTTTCTACAAGACTGAATACTCAACAAACGAAAACCTAACAAGGGATCCCGGTCTCTTTGCAACTGCTAAAAAGATGAAAAGAGATTTTAAAATATGATAAGGCTTGAGTAAAGTCATAGGAAATATTCAGCTAGGTTTTGCTTCTCTTTTGTTTCAAATAAAGGTCTGTAAGCATCTGCATGTGTGAATGAAACTGCTGATTCTTTCTTTTTGCTCGATGGTTTTACCTTTCCAGTATCAAGCTGCAATTAAGAGTGGCTTCAGGCAGAGTTTGTGGGAAAGGTTTTGAAATCATGTACCTTTTGGAGGAAAGACATGCTTCCTGCCATGTCTAAAGACAATCGGTCCACCAGAGCCACCAGTCTATTATATCTCTTCTTCACAGATGCAGTCAATTCTATACAAGGGTTGAACCAAAAGCTGTAAGAAGCTGTGAACATCTGTATAAGAACAATCAGACTTACACACACTTGCATGGCCTCCACTCTGAACAGCAACTTCAGTATCTCATAGTCTCATACATGTATCTCCTCACCAGTACATTTCTTCACCTCTCATCACTGTATGAGGGATGGAAGAATAATTTTATTCTCCAAACTCAGTTGTGAGGAAGAAGCTTGGACCAAAGTCTCCAGTCTTACAATGAAGTTCAAATGGTGAAACAGAACTTTTAGTCTTAACCCAGGCAAGTGTGCAGCCATGTTTTTTTGTATTTAAAACCAGCTGCAAAGAGTATCTGTCTTTTGAAGAAAGATAGCCATCTACTGCAACCACTGTCTTCACCCAAATTACATCAAACCACATGTATTGTTGAGAAACACTCTTTAGTATGAGGCAAACTCTCTGGAAGAAATACAAGATAATTTTTGATAGTTTAGGATCCTTTTCGAATTATACAATGCTTGATTGAATTCAGAAATCTCTCTCCAGAATAGGGAAGTGAATTTATAGCTGTTCATTTTAAATAAAATATGTCATAGATTTGGCATGATAGTACACTTGCATCAGACAGTATATCCGTCTGCTATACCATATTTCTTAATGGATATTAAACAGGAAAAGTATCAAAATGCATAACTTGGAAGATAAAATTAGCATTAACAGAATATTTCTGGGACTATTGCTCTCCTGTGAAAATTTTTGTCTCAGTATCCTTGGAGAGGTCACGATTTTAAGGGTGTGGCAGAAAATAAGCTTTGACTGGACTATGTTCAGATGTTCGGAAAGAACATCACACTGGGGAGAGAAGCCCCAGAAAAAAATTGACTGGACAACACCTGTTTGAAGACATAAATTGCTTCACTCAGAAACCAAACTTCTTATAAGACAAGTGGAAGGAGATATTGGCACTCTGGAGTCTCCAGACTGCCAGAAAGTGAAACTAGATGGTCTTAAAAACTTCCCAGATTTTACCATGGGAGAGCATAGCATTCCATTCTTTCTTCTTACTCTAAGCATCTGCTGCATGACACTTCTGGCAACAGATAAATAGTCCTACTGGGATTTCTTCTTGTCTAGTCCATTTATTTTTATATTGTGTTGCATATGACCACAACCAGATGAGGATACATTAAGATTACAGCTTCAGCATAATTATTTGTTCCTCTAGTGCTTGAGCTTCAGCTTTCCTGAAAAGGAAGAAACTTGTGTCAGGTGCTAAGAGTTTACCAGTGATCAAATATCTTCCTTGTTCTCCACCAGTCAAGGAGAAAAAAACAGTTTAAGAAGCATCACACCCTCCCCAGTAGGTATCAGATAGCAGCTGGAGGCTGTGTAGTTTTTGACTCCACAGATGAGTGCTTCCGCAACATGCATTTTCTGAGATTATTGAGAATAAATGTTAGGTCTGGAATGTCACTGTGGTTGTAGCAGTAATTTTGATACTACTGCTATTCTCAGTTGTTGTTGCTTAACACTGGTGAGCGGCTCAGGAGCTCCACACTATTCTCACTCTACCTACTCAGAAGGCCAGGGAGAGAAAATACAATGAAAACAAACAAACAAAAAAAAAAACCTCTTGGATTGAGATAAGGACTGGGAGATCACTCATCAATTACCATCATGGGCAAAGCAGACAGCACAGGGAGATTGAAGATTAAAGCAGCAAGAATGAAAAGAAAAGCCAAAACCGTAAACCTAACCTTTCCCTCCATCCATCCTCTTCTACTTTCTCCACCAAAATGGTGAAGGGGAAGTAGGAACAGGGGCCATGGTCAGTTTGTAATGCTTTGTCTCTGCCACCCCTTCACCAGTCTCTCCCTCTGCTCCACCACGGGGCTTCTCCACAGCTGCACATAGAGATCTGCTCCACATGGTTCCCAAAGGGCTACAGCCTGCTCCATCATGGGCCTCTCCACAGGCTGTAGGGTACTTCTGCATAGAGAAAATCAGACAGATAAAAGCCCAGCTACAACGTAACCTGGCCAAGGTTGTAAAAGCAGCAGCAACTCCAGCCTGGTGGCATCTGCAAACCAGAACCACCCCTGACACCACATAGCACTGCCCAAATGCATGAGGAAACCACAAGCCCTGACCCGTCCCACAGCTGGCAGCAGCCCCAGAGCTGCCTACGTGCCCTTAGCAATGGACCTGCTAGTTAACCTGAGGGATAAGAAGGAAATGCATAGGCAGTGGAAGCAGGGACATGTGGCCTGGGGAGAATACAGGGATGCCATCCGGATGTGTAGAGTTCAGATCAGGAAAGCCGAGGCACAGATGGAACTTGATGTGGCAGCTGAACATGAGCCAGCAGTGCGCCCAGGTGGCCAAGGCCGCCAATGGTATTCTGGCTTGTATCGCAAATAGCACAGTCAGCAGGAGCAGGGAGATAAGCATACTTGATTGAATCTCAAGTACTGCATTCACTTTTGGGCCCCTCACTGTAAGAAAGACATTGAGGCCCCAGAGTGTGTCCAGAGAAGGGCAGTCCTGGGGGAACAGCTGAGGGAAATGAGATTGTTCAGTCTGGAGAAGAGTCTCAGGAGGGACCTTATCGCCCTCTACAGCTGCCTGAAAGGAGGCTGTGGTGAGGTGGGGGTTGGCCTCTTCTCCCAGGTAACAGCGATAGGATGGGAGGGAATGGCCTCAAGTCGCACCAGTGGAGGCTCGTTGAGTATTAGGAAAAAAATTCTCCTCAGAAAGAGTGGTGAGGTATTGGAACAGGATGCCCAGGGAGGCGGTGGAGTTCCTGGAGGTGTCCGAGAAATGTGTAGACGTGGCACTGAGGGACATGGTCAGTGGACATAGTGGAGGTGGGTTGATGGTTGGACTGGGTGATCTTAGAGGTCTTTTCCAACTTTATGATTCCATGATTCTATGACCTTGATGCCTGTAGGGCTGCTGTTGATCTGTTGATTTTTTCCTCCAAAATCTGTTGATTTTTTCCTCCCCTACTGTGAAGTCTTTTTGTTGAAACATATTTGCCAACTAATTGACCTTAACAAAGCTGTTTTGTTCACAGACTTAAACAAGAAATTGAAGCAACTTTTCCAGGTCTGGAAGGTCAATGGCAACATAATTTATTTGATCTTCATCCACTAGACTTAATTTTAGACTTTTATATAATTGTTCTTATAAAACAGATCCTACAGAGCTAAGCCAAGCAACTCTGGGACATCTCATGAATTTTTATGTAAGCTATTGGAAATTCAAGGATGTCTTACAAAATGTACGACCTGAAGAAAAATTCTAAAAGTCCATAATATTTATCTCAAGCAATGAAGTTCCCCTGCACCATGAGACTTTTAGGGAAATTAAAAGGGGCTAATAAGGATTAGGTATCGCTTAGTCCTAATGTTTCTGTGCATCTAATAAGAACAGGGAATTGAAGATGTTCCTTGCTTCAGGGCTCAGATTAGGAAGAACGTGAACTCTTCAGAAAACAGCATGGCTGAGCAAGAGCTGTCAGGGTCCCTGATGGCTCTAAGAAAGTCTTTGTTGCCCCAGAACAGTTTCTCCACCCTGCTCATCCTCCATAACCCACTCAGAAATGTTACCCAACCTTTCTTCATAATGCCCAGTTCCCTTTTGGTAGTGCATCCTGGAAGCAATGAGACATAATTCAGGGATTAGGCCCCTTTATTGGACCACAAAATATTCATTAATAATTGCAATCACGTTTTTGTTTGGAAGTAGAGAGGAAACATGAGTGAGAACCCAGCTACAAGAAGCACATGAACTGAGGTTGCGGTGGTACCACTGAAACAAACAGCACGGCAGTACTCTCCGGCCTGGTGTCATCTGCTGCAGAAATGCTGAATTCCGTAGTGCCAGATTATATGTTTTTTTGTAAGACATCAACAAGTGAAATGACCAGTACGTTCTGACAAGCTGCTGGTGGTCAGAGAAAGTGGTAGGGTAACCCCAGAAAGGAAACATAGGGTAAATACTGCTGGATTCGTTCTATTTACGTTTCTTTGCACGCCCTGAATCCCTCCTGCGCGCGGAGTTGCGGCGGTCAGGTTTGGCCACCAGGGGGCTCTCGTGCTCCAGAGGAACGAAACTGCAAGCGCAGGGACAATTCCATCGACGTTAGGCAGCCCCGCTCCCAGCGTTTGCGTGTGCTCCTTTGCAAAGCAAAAGAAAATAAAAAAAGTATTATAACATTGCCTAAAAAATGTCCTTCCAGCAGTTGGCTAAAGGACACATTCAGACAAAAATGCGTTTAGGCACAGCTTCAATACGATCCTCCAGCTACTTCCACGCAAGCTGCTGTAAGGGTACTATGATATCCACTCAAGCAGATTTTCAGGAGAACTGTAGTTTTCCTAGTCACTTTAATTACCTGAAAAATCTGCCACTGAAGGGGTCTGCACTATCACCGTGTTCTCTGTGGTGGTGACCCACTAATCTTCCCAATGCCGAAGTAAGACTCTACATGTAATTCTGTCTTTCTAACTTTCACTGTGGAGTTCTTGCAAAAATTAAAAAGCTGCATGGCATATTCTGAGAACAGAGGTCTCACCATGAGCTGGCAGAGCATCAGTTTTAGTGTAAGTGTTTATATAAACTGTTTCAGCTCCTAAACATTCCCAGCCAGCCCTACAGGCAGCAGCCATGCTGACTAACAGGATGCATGAGCTGAACAGCTGGATTTAAAATTACTTCTCATGTAGTGTAAGCAGCCAGGCTGTTTCAAGCCAAATGGGATGGAAGCACTTTTGAAACAGAGGAACATTAGCACTGAGGCTTTGCTTCTTTGGAAATAGGTTTGGGGATTTCCACGGATAGAAAGGACAGAAGGGAGCTGACTGGGAAGGATTTTCCATTGGCGCACCAAGGCAACACTAAACATTTTAGAGATACCCCCAAAGCAATCTGTGTCTGGGCTGCAAAACTTCCGCACTGTGCTTCCAAATACCCTGTTTTCAAATTCTCCATCATTTTCACTGATTCCTCTTTTCTGCCAGCTCTCCCTTGCACCTGAAAGTCTATCATTTTTGTACACATTTCTTTTCTTTGAAAAGTGTCTGTGCTATTAGATTGATACTGCTGCCTAGGGAACAATGTGATGACCACCTGTGTTTCACAAGGACATCACCTCGCCAGCAGGAATTCGGGCACTGGCGCACTGCTCACCGTGTTTAGTTCTAGGACTTCGCACAGTGCATGATGCTTTTCCACCTCTCCAGAAGCCTTGGTTAATACTTTGTGATGGAATTCCACCACTAGGAGTGAAAAATCTGCTCATTGTTGATAAGGGAAAAGGCTGCAGCTTCAAGGATAAGACCCTGGTGAGCTTCAGGCTGTGGGAAGCCACTCTTCAAAGCCAGAAATAGAATCATAGAATCACAGAAACATTGAGGTTGGAACAGACCTCTAATCCAACCATCGACCCATCCCCATCATGCCACTAAACCACATCCCTCAGTGCTACATCTACACGTTTCTTGAACGCCTCCAGGCAGACTGATTCCACCACTTCCAGTGCCCCACTACTCTTTCTGAGAAGAAATTTTTCCCAGTCTCTCCCCTGAGCTTCCGCTGTTGTAACTTGAGACCATCCCACTCTGCTCTGCAGGAACCTGTGGAGCAGCAGAGTCTGGTATAAACTCAGTCACCCTGAGCTGCTCCAGTGCAAGGCACCAGCTGCCCCTGCCTCACAAGGTAGGGAATGAACAGTAGCGCTCCTTAAGACTCTTTATTAAATATAAGCACTTCTGGTGGTGCTCATCCTGCAGTGGGGGAGCTGGGTCCAGAAAAGGGGAAGACCACCTGTAGATGGAAGAAAACAATGGAAGAAAACAGTAAGTCTTGTCCAGGCTTGGAGCAGTAGTGGGCTCGTGGCCCCCAGGGTGCTCTTTGAGGACAAGCTGAAGGAAGCTGTATGCTACGTACAGCGAGATTGTTGGAATAAATGGAGCCACACACCTTGCTCTGACTGGGCACTGTCAAGTTAGTTCAGAAAGCTGGCCTGTCCAGTTATGGCATTAAGATGAGGAAAGTGCTGTTGTGTTTAAACAGAGGGTTATAGAGTAGATGAACGAGTATAGAAAAGTGACATGGGCAGAAATCAGTGCAAATTTCCATCCTAAATCAATATTCTCTTATGTTCTGAAGCAGCAGCGCTCGCCTACAGACAGGCTCAGAAGTTACTCGCAAATACCAGTTCAAATCTTTAGCTGGCCCAGGACATGACAGTCTACATGAAATTATCACTTGTCAAAAAAAGAGGAAAAAAAAAGATTCAGATTTAGGCAGATGAAAAGCATTCAGGAAGGCTGAATCTCCTTGAGAGGAATCAAAAACAATAAGTATCTTTAGCAAATGTATATGACTCAGAAGAAAAAAAACAACTACATTTTCTGACAAAAGAGAAGTTATCAGCTGGAAGGAATAAAGTGTAAAGGTGCATATACAAGCCTTAGCACTTTCTTCTGTTTCTTATCTCATGAGTGGCTTGATGTTCACAGGCTGTTCCTCTGAGGTTAAGCCCGTGCCTGAAATTCTACCACAAAAATGCTGTTTCTTAGCTTTTGTCGTAAGTTGCCATGGAAGCCAACAAACACCTGTCATGAAAAACAGAGTTTTGAGCAGAGTTTTCATCGGTGCTGACAACCATCTTTCTAGAAAAGCCTATTACTGCATAGCTGTTCTCCTGTCTCTCTCTACTGCTGCTTTCCTCTTCAGAAACAGCTGTAAATGGATCAGCTATGGCCTATGCCAGTACTACATATAAAAAAGTGGTATTTATTGGAAATCATATGTATCATATACTGCTGCTTGAGACACTTCTGGTAGGATTCTTTGTTCAGTCTCCTCTATGCAGATCAGTGTCAATTTTAACTTCAGAGCTCCTCAGTGGTGAGGATGTATCTGCATATAATGGTTCTCCAGTTGGGCACAGACAGGAAGATGGGGAGCAGCACAGCCCAGAACAGGAAAAGAGGGTGCTTCAAGCTCAGCAGACCACACGCCATGGCATCCCAACCCCCTGGGTAACATGCAAGTCATAGCTCTTGGTATGTTCCTTCAGCTGGGCAGACTCTGAATTTTAGTGAAAGGTTTGCGACAGGGACCACAGTTCACCTTAAACAGCCGTGTGATAGTAAAGGTCGTGCAGCTCTGAAAGTGGCCTGGATCTTTGTTCTGTAACATCAAACATGGCCAGCAACATTACAGCAAACAAACCAAGGTGTAAACCAGTAATCTTTGGACTGGATTTAAGATCTATCAGACATCAGCTACACGCTCTTTCTCAGTGTTTACTGGAAATGGAGGAAACTTCAAGAAGCACTCAAGCAATGGTGAAGAGCTGACCCATCTGGAAAAATGCAGACATCAGGGGGTTGGCTGAACAATAGAAGTTACAGACAGAACCCGAAACCAATTTGCTGTTACCTGTAATACAAAAGGGAGAAACAGTGCAGACAACAGCCAGTGACAGTAACATGAGATGCGGGGCACCAGCAGTGTTGGGTAACTCAAGAGCATCCATCTGTAGAAGAGGATTTGTCCTATCTGTCCACCACCAAGTGAATACTGAGTTGTGATTTCTTCTCATTTCAGCATTTTTATTATTATTTGAGTGAGTACACATTTCCTGCAACTAACAGGAGGAACTAACACGGAACTAACATAACTTCCAGGACATGGAAGGAGTTGCTGACGTTTGTTTTCTTCTTCAATCTCACATCGACATAATAGCAAAGCTCTTCACAGCTACATCAAAGTAATGACCGAACTCCACAAGCCCCTGCGTGATACAAAAGAAGCAAAAGGCCTCACAGTGCTGCCGCAGTGGGAATTAACACTTAAAGCGCTAGGAGAAAAATGCCACAATTTTTAAAACTTCTAGTGAAGAAGGAAAGCTTTCTTCAGGTTTGCAGGGATTCAGCCCTACTTACCAGCCTATGGGCTGGGCCCATGTTTCTTCTCCATCTTCACAGCCTTCACATCTCCTCAGCCTTGTGCACTCATAACCAACACTCAGCCAACAATCCACCACTGCAGGTCAATGAACAACACTTCTGGAAAGGTACTTCCAGAAATTTTAGTTTTCTGCAGGTGTGAAGTTGGCTTATACTGAAATGTGGGGAAATAATATAAAATTTAAACTACTGCAGCTGAAATACATGAGAAACAAACATGCTTCGGTTTGGTGTTATCATTGCACAGTGAGAGCTGCAGAGCGCATGAAATCACAGAATTATAGAATCTTTAAGGTTGGAAATGACCTCTAAGATCATCCAGTCCAACCATCAGCCCATCCCCACCATGCCCACCGACCACATCTTTCAGTGCCTCATCTCCACATTTCTTGAACACCTCCAGGGACAGTGAATCCACCACCTCCCTGGGCAGCCTGTGCCAATGCCTTTCTACTCTGTCTGAGAAGAAATAGTTCCTAATACCCAACCTGAACCTTCCCCAGCGCAACTGATGCAGCAGCAAAATTTTGCAGCATGTGGACTGTGTAAAAGAGGTTATGTTTTCTTAATGAGTCTGTTCATGTGAATGTAGCCTGTTTTTGCAGCAGGCAATGTTAACGTGAATTTTCTTATGTCAGAAGCAGAGTGATGGAATGCCTCTGCTGTTCCAAAATGTGCACTTGATAAGGTTTGCTTATCTGCCTCACAGAAAACAGCCTATCAGGAATGCAAAAATCCAGGTTTTGTCTTTTTCAACCATGGTGCTTGCTTTTATAATGATGTTTTTTGATTCTCATTCTGCTTCTCCACTAAAACATCATTAACTCTTTACAAATACATGGTTCCTAATTCCTGAACATCATATTTCTTGCCCATCTAACTCAGCTGGTGTATTTATTATCCTTTCTGACCACTGGTAGCACACAAGTTGATGTGCGATGATTCTGTGCATTTTAACTGCCAGGTGAGAAGTCCCAGCAGAGAGGAGATAACCACCAACCATACTCCATCACCCCTGACACACTGGATATAACACCAATTCTGACATCGTTTTGAAAAAGCTGAGAAAAGATGTTTTTTGCCTTCTTTTGTTGTTTTTTTTCCTCTGCATTCTCTTTCTCCCATTAAGTTTGCCTTGCACATAGTGCATACAAAATCATCTGTCTTGTCCAAGTGCCTCACAGCAGAAAGCGCACACACACACACACACATCTTTAATTCTGCTGCAAAATTCTGCACTGACACGTGGGCAGAACATCATGTGGACAGGAGAACAGCTAGGGAAGGAGATAAATTCGAAGGTCAGGCTACCACTGACAAGTGCCAGTTTTTCATTGCCTGATGGGGAAGCAGACCCCAGGCACAAAAGCACGGCTCTCCCAGCTCTGGGGAACATCACCTATTCAGCACTGACACCCTGAGCTCCTAACATTGTCATCAAGCTGCACCTGTCATTGCTGTGTTTAAGGAAGGGGGACCAAGCCAATGAGTATTTCACCACCTCATGTAGAATGCCTTGGATTTTTTATTTGCAGCTCCAAGTCTTCTTCTCATTCAGGTTCCCAGATATTCCTGGTTTTGCTTGTCTCCTTTATGAAACACTTAATGTTTGGCAGAGACCGGCCACAGGCAGCCCTGCCAAATCCCCAGAAGCTTATCTCCTACATCTAGTTACAGTTCAAAGATGACTGTTATTTTCCTCTGAAGTGCTTTCCTAACTCAGCTAACTGCTTCATACTTTAAGTCTGGTCTGTGGGTCACTTGTGCTACTAAGTAAGAGCCCTTTGGACAATTTTCAAGGTGTTTAAAGAGCACTGCAGGATAGGTTAAAAAGACCATAAACAATTAACTAGCTCTGTTATTTAAAATAATATTAAAAAAAAAAACTTTTGCAGAATGTTTTCTAACATCCTGGATATTCTTTTTGCTGCTGGGGAGCTTCCACTTCTACTATGCTTGCATGTATTTTCAATTTGAGCATTAGGTATTCTCCATTTAGGTAAAATATTGGAAGACTAAAGGGATTTGATAGAGAAGGAAAAAAATCTAGAATTATAGGGCATAATGCTCATAATCCTTCTTTCGGCATGAAGTTGAGCTGGGAAGTTAAGGGTAAGCCTTTGACCAGATGTCTGCTCTTCTCCCACCAGATCTTTATGGTAAGCCTCCGGCTTATAGAAAAGTATCAAGATGCCTCTGTACCACAACTATCACTGTTTCATCAGTGTAGCGGGTAATACACAGCTTAAATGGCTCTGAAGAAGGAGTTCATGCAAACAAAAGGAGAGGTGTAATTTGGAATGCCTGAATTAAATATAATGAAAATACACACTGAAAAATGAATGGATGCTATTTTGTTAGAATACATAGCAGAATGGCTGAAGCAATTACAAAACTCTCGCTGTAAGAAGGAGCCAAGAGATTTTATTTTTTCTTTTTTTATTTAACTTCAAAAAAATTCCATTAGTGATTCTTCTCTTCAGAACTTGGTAAGCTGGCTGCAAAGGTATGCATTTTGGTTTTGTACTACAGGAACAAACTCCTAACACACTACATCTGTAACTCACACTGGAATCTTTTTCTCTTGTCCTGTTTTCAAAGGAAACTTTGAGATGGCTATCAATAAATAACAGGATAAATTGGATAAACAGTCTATTACCTACTTTCCTTTCAGTGGTTGGTGAAAAATTTGCACAAACTACATAGAACAAGGCCAGTAGAAAAAAAAAATACCACTTTCACTGTTACGCTGAGACAGATGCACACTGCTAAATATAGATCTTACAAAACTGTTGGCTTCTAAGTTCATAGGATTCATTTCCGCTACTTCTTAGTGGCTCTTTCTCATCCCCCATGTCATTGTCTTTCATTTGCGCAAAATAGGCAGGAGAAGCTTTGCATTCATAGTGCCTGTCAAGAGATTTCAGGTGGATCAACATATGAAGAGCATAGGCGAGGACCAGCAGCAGAATCAGCGACATAACCAACCCCATTAGAATTGCTGGAGAGAAAAAGGATGCACAATCTTTTGCATAGGCAAAATGTCCTTCTTGAATGTTAAAACCTTGAATCTACAAAGAGAACAAAAGGGCTCATATTAAATAAAGTCTTTGCAAACAATTTTGTGAGTTTGCTCTGGTGCAAGTAAAAATTTTTAATTTAGTATCATCATATTACAAAATTATATCTAGCAGTGCTAGCTGGAGATCATACTGAGCTTATCCAGGTCCGTCTTCTGGAAACCAACAGTTATTCATCTCCTTCACTCTGCTGCCCAAAGGATTTGCAGTTGTATTTTAAACAAAATCTTCCATTATCACTCTCAATAACTTGGTCACGTTTAGTTGTAAGTGTGGTACCTTTCTGGTGCAATGTATTTCCAGTATCATTTGTTAAGAATTTCCAGACTCTGTTTTAAACTGTGCAAATTTCAATGCACCAAACACACACAATTGCCTACCCTCGTATTATATTTTTATCACCAGATTCAAGCATGTGATACATGGTAACGAATCAGCCCAGTTACAAGAAGATGCATTCAACTATGGCCAGTACAAGTAAGTTTTACTTGTGGCTTCAGTTCAAATGTGAAGTTTACCACACTGGCATTCACAGAGTTGACTGCTTCACTGAAATCAGTCCAGGGACATTTACCAAATGGAGACTAAAAGGGGAAAAAGTCCCATATCTCTGCATTTATTTACTTACATTCTTGTTTTGCTTTACTGTCACTAAAAAAAACAGTGCACTGATGGTGAGGTATAGTAGAAGTACTCAGTCCAGTCAGGGCTACTGGGCAATTTGGGCTGGGATTCATCCCCTAAAACTTAGGTATCTAAATGCAAAATATCCAAGCCGAGTCATTTTAGGATCAATTATTGCCAAATTCAGAAATACAGGCGCTCTCAGATGATGATTAACCTCATCCTAAAATAAGGACTTAGGATGAGTCAGAGGAATTATCCACTGGCTTTAGAGGCAGACTGGGGTGACTGTAACCAGGCCACAAGGTTAACATTTCCTGTCTTCTAAAGTTGAGTTAGATGAATCCCAATCTTGATGACTGGTTTTAAGAGTCCAGCTCAGAGACATCTAATAATGACAGTTAATTTTACTTCCCTCATTAAGAGGAAACCCAAAGAAGACACTACAGAAAAGCTACATAGCCCCACATCACCTTTGACAGGAGAATGACTACAGCAATTTAAATCTCCATTTCTATTTAATTTGTTTGAAGTTCTGTGAAGATCATGTAAACTGTACATGGGAGGTCATAATACTTTCTTGAAACTTACGTACAAAATTTCCCATCAGTCTACCTATGGGATTCACCTGGCTTGACTCCACATTACCTGGAAATCGATGAAAGTAACTTCCCAAAGCTTTGAAACGTCGTTTGCAGAGCTTGGTATCAGCAGTGCATCATATCTCTGCAAGCTGCTCACATGTTCACAGTGGAAGGAGTAACTTGCTGGTGCATATATTCTTGTTGCATTAAAGGTTGCTTGTACAGAGTGGTTGTAAAGAAGCTGCAGTCTGTGTAAGCTGAACCAGTTCTGAACAGACAGCTGGTAATAGCTGGTTGTTAGTAACAATCTGAAAATATTTTATGGGAAGAAAGAATAATACAATAGCAAGTCTAAGAGTTTGAACTATTAAGTTCACATGTCAGATAATCTTAGAAGACCAACCAATATTACCAGTTTCCTCCATTTGTATTATCGCAAGCTATCACTCTCTTGAGCCTGGAAAATAATTTGTGGTTCTTCAGTATTGTACCTGAAGGATTTTGTTGCTCTTCCTCACAGTGAGAGGAAAGGCATGGGATTTTCCTAAAGAACTGAGATCTGTATCCAACATTGATATTGCATTTCCATCAACAATATGGAAAGTCTCTCACACCTCGGCCTGCTGATACATATGCTCATATGCCCGTAAGTCACTTCCTCAAGACTCCAGTGATCACTTTGAGATATGACCCAAACTCCACAAGAAAACACTATAGATTTTATTGATGTTAATGAGAACACTTTATGTGTGAAACGTGTCTGTCATTCCAAGTGTACTAAATTGTTGTAATGGAAAAGCTAAATTTTTCTTTTGTCACCTACACTAAAGCCCATTTTTTGCTCTCTGTGTACTATTGTTTCATACAGTTCCACAGTAGTCTACAGGCTACACAGAGAACACCACAGATTCATTACATATCCCAAGATGCTTATCTATCTTAACTTTAGTCATGACGCAGTAAGTTAGAAAGAGTGGATGGGTGTGGAAGAAAGCAAGCTAAATCAATATGATCCAGTATACACTCAATTTATGCATTGGTAAAATACAATCACACACAAAATCATTTATCAAGAAACGCTGTTTTCTTCAGACACCAACAAGCAAACAAAGTAGATCTGATGCCTGCGCAGCCTACACTATCAGTTCTTTAAAGAAAATTCCCAAACAAAAATTTAGCTAATTAGCAAGGTATAACAAATATCTCAGACTACTCAAATGAGATGACCTGAACTTTTCTCATGAGTAGAAAATTCAACATAGAAGAAGAAATGCCATAAGAAAATATGATAGGCAAATAATACAATCGAAAATGACAGCTCTATTAAATGCAAATGTCTTGATTACACCACAGAATCATAAAATGTTTGGGTTGGAAAGAACCTTTGAAGACCATCTAGTTCCAAGCCCCCTGTCAAGGGCAGGGATACCTGCCACTAGCTCAACATATCAACAGTTCTATCACATCATTTTTAACATCTCTCCCCCCAAAAACATCACACAAATAACTGCATACCAACAGATACGAACATGTGATTGCCTAATATTATTCTTTATCATGTAACTTACCTAATAACAAGTCCCTTTAGATTTCCAATATCACCAAACTTCAGAGAGAGCCTAGGTCAAAAAGCAAGTAATGTCAGGCTAGAGAAAAACTTCAGAAGTCTTAAGAGAAAAAACAGCACAGAAAATTAAGCAGTTACACACACTCTTTTACTCAGTATACCTTTAACATCCGTAGAAAAAAACCCTTACAATTATTAAAACTTCTTCCGTTGAAATCCAGTGGTTCATACGTTAATTTGAATGCAGCCTAGTCTATCCAAAAAGAACACAACTGGAAGCTCAATTTTCAACATACTTAAATGCCACTGTTTCAACCTCCTTTGATAATTAGGTGCATTTGATCTGTGCTCACCTTTTCAAGTCAAAAAGGCTGATCTCTAATACGTGTATTGGTCAAGTGTAACCTATATATGTCAGTAAAAAGAGCTACATGTAAACAGGTATGTAATCCTCATCTTTTTAGGTACTAGAGCATAATAAATGCAGATAGTATGGAAGTTCAAATGTTACATATGGGCATCATTACAGCAAAATAAATACACTGGCTGTGAGGTAGCTCTACAAAGCTTATGTGCAGTCAGCATGGGTAATTGAAGTGAAAGGCCCTAATATGTACAAAACTAATCAGAAATATATTGCAAACTATTTTATACTTCTTGTGAGCTTTCTGAGATGCTGAAAATTACAGAATTCGTCAGCAGTGCATGAGTATTCCAGATATTTCTTCCACAGTGAACACATATTAAATCACTGCACAAAATTATACAAGCCAAAGTTTAATCATTAAATAAGAAAACTTACATGCCAACTTAGTAACAAAAAACGCATGTCTTCACAGGCACTACATATGTAGGTAGGTCTAAGCATTATCAGTAATCACTGCATTGTATTCACCAAGCTGCACAATTGAAACGTGGGTTTCAATTCGACTAAGTATGTGTGGTGGGCATGAGAGGTGGAGTCAGCTCTGCCCTGAACCCTCCCCTCTGCAGCATTCCATTGTCACCTACACATCCACACTTGAGCTACACACAGTCTTCTCATGAAAATTACCACTAAAAATCATACAATAATGTTGAAAGTTTCCAATCATGTGGGAGCCGCATTACTAGTCATCCAGGACCATATGTGGCCCACAGGCTGCAGGTTGCCCCCTTCCCCTGAATCTAGACCATCCCATGTTTTATTACAAAGGCATATCATAGTCCAAGGATAGACACATCACAAAAGAAGATTAGACACTGGCAAATGCGACATTTTACTTACTTGCCTGATCCAGGAATTGGTGCATAAAAACCAAACCAACCAACCACTGGCTGGTTTATTATATTATATTTACATAGCAAACGCATACACATTTGTAGCCAGGTCCTGGCTTCAGCTACTTTGCATTGATCAGACAGTATAAAGCAGCTTGAAAGCTAATCCAAAGCCACAGCACAGGATTGTCTTAACAAAGAAGGCTGCGGATGAGAGAAGTTTAAGGGACTTCTCTGGGGAGAGAAAAACAGGGCAATTCATCGTGTGAGCACTCAGACAGATAATCCGCTATCTAAATTGCTAAGCCACTATCAATCATATGTGAGAAGTCATGGCAGTCTGGTGAAGTTCCCAGTAACTAGAAAAGGGGAAATGTAGCCCTAATTTTTAAAAAGAGAAAAAAAGGAAGACCCAGTAACTACAGGCCAGTCAGTCTCACCTCTGTGCCTGGCAAGACCATGGAGCAGATCTTCCTAGGAATGATGTTAAGATACATGGAAAACAATAGGTGGTTGGTGACAACCAACACGGGTTCACTAAGGGCAAACTGGTGAACTTCTACAGAGGGTTTACAGCATTGGTGGATTAGGGAAGAGCAACTGACATCATCTACCTACAAAGTATTTGACACTGTCCCACATGACATCCTTGTCTCTAAATGAAAAAAACATGGAGTTGACAGATGGGCCACCCAGTGGAACTGGCTAGCTGGTTGCACTCAAGGAGTTGAAGTCAATGGCTCAGTGTCCAGGTGGTGATGAGGGGTGCTCCTCAGAGGTCTGTATTAGGTTTGGTACTATTAAACATTTTTGCTGGTGGCATAGGCAATGGGATTGAGTGCACCCTCAACAAGTTTGCAAATGACACCAATCACAGAATCATAGAATATCCTGAGTTGGAAGTGACCCATAAGGATCAACAAGTCCAACTTCTGGCACCACAGAGGACCTCCCAAAAACCAGACTATATGACTGAGAGTGTTGTCCAGACACTTGTGAACTCCAGCAGCTCAGTGCCATGACCACTCCCCTGGGAGTCCATTCTGATGCAGACAACACGCTGGAGGGAAGGGATGCCATCAAGAAGGAGCTGGACAGGCTTGAGTGGGCCTATGTGAACCTCCTGGAGTTCAAAAAGGCTAAGTGCAATGTCCTTCACCTGGGTCGGGACAATCCCAAATATGAATACAGGCTGGGTGATGAGTGGCTGGGGAGCAGCCCTCCAAAGAAGGACTTAGGGGTTTTGGTGGATGAAAAATTGAACATGAACGAGCAATGTGCACTTGAAGCTGAGAAAGTCAACTGTGTCCTAGGCTGCACCAAAAAAGTGTCGCATGCAGGTTGAGGGAGGTGATTGTCTCTCTCTACACCACTTTCAAGAGACCCCACCTAAAGCACTGTGTTCAGCCCTGGGGCTCCTAACACAAAGAACACATGAATCTGTTGGAGCGGGTCCAGAAGAGGCCACAAGGATGCTCAGAGGGCTGGAACACCTCTCCAACAAAGAAAGGTTGTGGATACATCTCTAGGCGCTAAACAAAACTGCTGTTTTCTGTCACAATATTTTTAACATTATGTGTCATTAAATACATTCAAAGGATAGATTTAATGCTTGTGTTCAAGTTAGGTATTCATTGCCTAATTTCTAGACTCCTGTCTACTAGAATGGAACCACCAACCTGGTGCAAGACATGCAGCCAGGTAATACAATAGTACATGGAGGGAAAGAAGTTGTCAGGCACACTAAGAAGGATTAAAAAAAAAGCATACCTTTCTAGTATGGCTATAGGATGGGAGGAGTTGGGATCCAATTAGGTTAACTGGTAGGAGTGAGGCAATGAACTGTTCACACTAAAGTAATTCATGCCAGACTAGTATGCAGATTTCAGGGTTCTGGAGACCTTTCAAATCACATGCAAACCTGTAGTGATTTCACCTTTTCAGCAATTCATAAATCACATTCTGGGATGTGGGGCTACTTAACTCTGTTTCTAAATACATATCTGCATCTTGTAACAATGGTTTACATTATTGTAAACCATTACAATAATGGCACACATCCTATGTAGAGGTAAGTAATTAGTCCACCACCCAAAGTCACATACAGCCAGCCTCTAAATCCTGACATTTAGCATAGGGCCCGTTATTCACTTTCCCAAGCAGCTATTCAAAACAGCTGGAGACTGAAGAGATCAATAGCTGCAACCACATAGGCACTAATGGAAAACTGGCCACAAGGATTGACGTTACTGAAGATGGAGACAGCCATGTCCATCTATATGCCCCATGAAACATTGATCTGAAAGCATTTAAGCCACACCGCCTTGCTGGCTGCAACATGCCCTTGATGTACTGGGGCTCTATACTACACATTACAAGGTTCATTTCTTCAGTGTTTACTTACTAGACTTGTTATCTGGTATTAGTTTCACTGACATCTTACATTGCATTGTCTTCACTGCAGTTTGAATCTCCAACATCCACTGTTGCATGGACACCAAATGTCTTCTCTGTCAAATCCAGCTGCGTGTGGTTTTCAAACTTAATCATGATCCTCTTGGCCCAGAAGAGAATGCAAGGGATGCCGTTAATTGTGACATTGAGAGGGCTGTAGTGGTTGTGGGTGAATGGCCTCCAGGATGCTCTTTCCAACTGTTCCTTCCTGCTCAAGTTGTAGCTGACAACCTGATGGACCATACAGAGGATAAGTATCAAAAGATGGATATTGCAGGAGATAGTCTCCATCCTACTAGAATAAGGTGAGCACTTGTAAAGCATTGCAAGAGCCAGGTCTTAGCTGCAGCAGTACTGAGCTAGGGAAGCAGAGAAGTCCCTGGCTCACCCCTCCCTACACTGGGCAGTGTATCATACAGACCTTTAGCTCCAACACAACTGGCGAGATAGCTAATACAAGCTAGAGTTGTTCTTCTAGTCACTCTACAGAAGTATCACTAGGGTAAATAACATTTTTAATCGCATCTCAGCCCAGCACAATCAGAGCTGCCCAATATAACAAGATGAGGCAATGCCAGAATCACAAGCTGCTCACCCCTGCAAAAGGCTCTCTAGGATTCAGCTGTGGCAAAGCATACAGCCTGCTATACCAAAAGCACATTAGGCAGCTGTAAAGGTGGAAAAAAAAATCAAATTTAAATTGACCTGTACACAGCTGGGTCCTTAGTATGGCTCAGTGTGGATCTCTGCTTTTACAGAATCAGTAGTTCATGACATTAAATGCTGGGAACTTCAGCTTCCACCATGTTCTCTAAGGGCATCAAAGATCCTATTCTCTCTGAGTCAAAGAAAGACAATCTGGCTGTGAGATAATATAATGTGAGGCAGTAAGTTAGGGTTCAGAAAGGATTTCAAAATTTGTCATTTTCATATTTTAAGATTTCCAGATTTTAGCTCTTTTTTAACTATACATATGTCCTATCTGAACATAATAATGTATGTAGTGCCTTCATGGCTGTTTTGCATGCCATATGATTGAGGAAATTCAAAGCATGAACAAAAACAAAGCAGGTATTCTTTCTAAGTTTCAGTCACAAACAGTACCTTATCAGGCTCCAGAAGGGACACAGTTAAGCCCCAAAGCTTTGTCTTGGCTTAAAGAGAGATGGGTTTTTTGCTGTTAAGATTAGCAAATCACATCTCCCAGCTCAGACCCTGAAAGACCCTTTTGATACTTGACCTCACATACGGCACAACGCTGCTTTAGGAATTAAAATTAGTTAGTACTCACAGCAACAAGCAGAAAGCAAGGTAAGATCAGCAAGAAACACTGACTATGAATGTTATTAGCATAAGCAATAAGGCTGCGTTCTATGAATTACCAATGAAATAAATTTTATAAACCAGTTTTTTACATTAGAACACATCACTTGCAGGGTTTTTGATAGGGAAGCCTTTTCCTCTTCATTTCTGACAAGACTCACAGACTGGACTCAGGAAAAACTCCAATGGAATTTAAACAATCAATCAGCAGTTTTACTTCAGATACTCTTTTTGTACCCAGCAAAATAATGGGCACTGCAGTGAAATGGAATTGTTCAGAAAAGGGGGAGTAGAATTTGGTTCTTCCAATACAACCCTGTGCCTGAACCCAGTGCCAGTCAGCTCCAGCAATGGAGCCTCACCTCACTTCTCAGAAAAGCAGAAGACACTGAAATGCATGTTGGGAATCAATAGCACACCGCAATGACTCAGAATTTTGTTGGCTGTTTCTTGTAAATAATAGATTATTTAATTCAATAATAGATGTAAAAAGATCTCAACATGCTATGAAAAAAAAAAAGACAAAGCTTTTCCAATACAGTTCCTTCAAACATTACCTGTGCAATTCCCGCTTGATTTACGTTGAATTTTGGCTTCACATCACCATCATAGCGTCGACCTACAGATAAAAGTGTGTTTTGAGCCCACAGAGAAAGCATCCAATCATTATAAACCCATAATCTTGTGAGTTCTGACGCAAGTAGCCTTGAACAAAATCCTTGATTTTGCTTTAGAAAATATGTGTCTGATGCAAATATCACCTTCAACATCCATCTTATGTTTTAGTTTACCTTGCTCACAAAACAAAGTCTCCTTTTCACTGTCTACTTTGCCATCCTTACTGGGAAGAACTCTGGTGGCCAAAAATGACAGGACTTAGCCTATGCTTGTATACATGTATATACATCTCACACATAATAAAACCTTCTTTCTTCTTTATGCAGCAAATTATTTTCAAAAGGTGTGTGTTGAATTACATGTAAAAGCCTGTGTCTAGGGGTGGGGATTTTTCTCCCTGCATGGGACAGGGATGGGAATCTGTGACAAACAGACAGTCTGCCTGGTTGTCAGGACAATGAAGATTCATAGATGTGAACTTGCTTCATGGACATTCTCACATCTTCACCCTTCAAACACTTAGCTCTGTTTTCATTTGGTTAAAAAAAAGAGAAGACTTCTTCGTTCTATATTCTCAGTACATTTCAGAGTCAATCAGTACCTGACTGTTTTAACCAGACAAATCCCTTAAAGGGTAACTGTTAAAGATGGATAGTTTTAACAAAACATTTGACAAAATAGCAATACCAGAAGCAGCTCCTGGGAATTAGGCTTTTTTACAGCTGCACTGACAAAGCCAGTATCCAGGCATTTAGCCCACTCAAAACCTTACCAGTTCTTTGCAGAGAATCTTGATCTGAAACTACATGTGAACTAGAAAAGAAGAGAAAAATATTTACTTTACAGCATCTGAAGTCTCCAACAGGTTCATAAGGAAGAGCTCCTGCCACTATGTTTCATTCAGTATAACATTCACAATGCAAAATACTTGAAAAGATGCATGCAAAGACCAGAACAACGTAAGGACAACAAGCGGGAGTTACACCAACTTAAATGACTTCACAGCATCCTTAGTGGCAGGATGGTGAGAGTGAGAGCATCATAACCTCATGGAGAAGGATCACAGAGTGGCCTTGAAGTCTGCCCTATCGCGTCCAAGAAGCTCTGCAAGCCAGGGAATTTGATCCTTCTGCACCTGGCTCACTCGAAACCCATGTAATTTCATGAGCCAGCAGAGTGCCCAGGTGGCCAAGAAGGCCAATGGTATCCTGGCTTGTATCACAAATAGTGCAGCCAGCAGGAGTAGAGAGGTGATTGTCCCCCTGTACTCTGCTCTGCTGAGGCCACATCTCAAGTACTTCACTCAGTTTTGGGCCCCTCACTACAAGAAAAACATCAAGGCTCTGGAGTGTGTCCAGAGAAGGGCAACAACGCTAGTGAGGGGTCTGGAGCTCCTGGGGGAGCAGATGAGGGAACTGGGTTTGTACAGTTTGGAGAAGAGTAGGCTCACGGGAGGCCTTACTGCCCTCTACAACTGCCCGAAAGGACAGTGTAGCGAGGTAGGGGTCAGCCTCTTCTCCCAGGTAACAGCAATAGACAAGAAGTAATGGCTTCAAGTTGCACCAGGGGAGGATGGATATTAGGAAAAAAATTCTTCTCAGAAAGAGTGATGAGGTATTGGAACAGGCTGCCCAGGGAGGTGGTGGAGTCACCGTCCCCGGAAGTGTTCAATAAGAGGGCAGATGTGGCACTGAGGGACATGGTTCATGGGCATGCTGGAGGTGGGTTGATGGTTGGACTGGATAATCTTAGAAGTCTTTTCCAACCTTAATGATTCTATTATTCCATGATCTCACACATAACACGCTGTTTACACTCATGGTTTGGAAGTGCAGGAGGCTCCTCCTTCTGATGAGTGCCTCCCTAGCAAGAGCAACTTTTCACAGGGATACTCTGTGCTGCCAAGAATAGATCTGTTGTGTGCCCCTGCATACTCCTCAAACCCAGAAGGCAAAACAGACAAAAGTGACATGAGTCCATATCCCAGCTTGTCACTTTGTCACCAAACACCAGACCTGATGAGCAGTTCTGCTTCTGACCATACAGGAGGCTCAGTCCCTTCAGCAACCAAGGCAATAAAACAGAAGACAGTCTCTGTGACACAGAGAAGATGTGACACAGTACAAAAAGACAGCTACAATCTGCAGCACCATGCAGTGACTCTAATCTGAGCTGAACGAGCCAAAAAGATTTTATGTTATAAAAAGTTCAATATATATAACACTGTTCAAAATCATTTTGGCAGTTTTAATTAGACAAAGTGAGCCCAACCCTCTCCCCAGCCAAGAGCTGTCAAATCCCACAGACTTCAATTAGTTTGTGCACTTTCAGCATGGGTCCCACTCTCACCACATTTTTGAGCCAGGTGTTAGTGCTAGGCCAAGACCTCAAAGTCATGCAGAGTTCCCACGCCAAGTGAGAAGCCTACTTTGATAGACAGGTAATAAAGAACCGCTCACGCCTCTTACCAACCTATCCATGACTAGCCAATTACTTCACTGTCTTCCCCTTCTTTTTTAAACCACTACTTCACAAGAAAGGAGCAGAAGCAGAGTAGTTTTGCTATACCTACCAAACCCAAGCAATCCAGAGCATAATTCCAGAGCAAATTTGTTGACTGTAACTTCAACAGGATCCCACTGAGATGCATGTACTGGGTGTGTATACTGACTGCCCTTAACCTAAGGCTAATTATGGCCCAAGCTGCACCAGAAAGCCACTGTCAGATCACACACAGCAGACTTCAACATCTCCAAGAGTCCAGTGCAAGGAACAAAAACTGGCTGTCACAAGATATGACCAAAACAGACTGAATTTTGTTCTCTTGATCAGACAAAGCTCTCTCTAAGGTTTTTTACTGACTAGGAGCATGGACTTTGTCGTTTGGGCCCAAGAGTAATTTCCTTTTCCAGTTTCTCATGACAGATTGTGCCTTTGGGACAGAGAAGGCAGTAGCTCATCTTGGCATTTTTTCACGACAAAAGCTATAAAAATGAGGCACACGAAAAAGAAATTAGTGTGAATTATTTAGATGCTAACTCTAGTTACATTTAGTTATATCTATACATATTTAGTTATGTTAGATATACACTTAGCTTCTTTACATATGCTTAGATAAAAGCTCAAGGCCCATTATTCCATTTTGGAAACTGCCATGCTGAAGCAAGTGGACTAAAACTAGGATGAGAAAAGACGGGTGAAATTGCATAATTCGGTTAATTTCATCACTGGACTTGAAAGGTTTTTATGTTGCTCTGGAAAGAGGAAGGGCCGGTTTAGGTTTTATGATTGCTGATAAGAAAATCATTACTTAGCTCCCATCTGGGATAATGCTAACACCATGGCCACACCAAGTCGTTCACCTTGAGGAATACTAATTGATAAGCAACATCAAGCCTCCAGGAGAGCAAATAATGAAAATATGAGGCACCATACTCATGGGAAAAATCTGTAGGGTTATACCTTGAACAGAGTTACAAATGCCCTCTACACAGCCTGTGAGGCTCAGGCTGAAGCCTGTGACAACGCAATCTGACTCCTCCACATCACATGCAGTACACTACAGCAACACAGCCACGCTGCTCCTGAAGGCCAAATTGCTTCTCTCAGCACGAAGATATTCAAATATAGATGAATGTGCACAGCTGATGAAATATTCATGCTTTCATGAGGAATGTAGTAGAGAGTGTGACCCAGGAATCACCGCTAAGTGCCACAGTATGACAAACGCTCTCAGCCACATGGCAGCCTTCTCACACACTTGGGATGCAGGCAGAGGCACAGCAGTCAAATGCCTCCACCTGAGTACCACTGTTACTTATCGTGCTCACCAGCAACACTAGCTGCCTCCTTACTTCTTGTATACTGTGTGAAAACCCACTGAAGGGTTTGCTTTGTCTTCTGTGGCACAGATAGTGGGATGTGGGAAGGATCACCTCCTTTTCTCTGAGCAGAAAAAAGTCTGTTGATTTTATCAGGTCCATCAACTGCTTTTGACATTTATAACCCTGAGGTTTCATGGAAGTATGTGATCTGTGACAGAAATGGGTGGCCTTCAATAACCATCCCACTATTAAATCAGTGACCCTTCCAGCCAAGAGCAATTGACGGGTGACTTCTGGCAGCCAGGTGCTTTTGCCCTCAGCTAGACCATGCTTCAAAGGATGAAAGCATTGTAAGAAAAAATGGGAAAAATAACAGCAAAATAAGTACACACATTTGCTTGTATACACAAAATGTTAACTACAGTAAGGGGAGAAAGGAAACTACCTCTAGCTAGCCCTAGAGCTTTCTTCTCCACTGCCTGCAAAACTGATAACAGCGGGGCTGCAAATCAGTAAGAGCAAATCATTTTTAGCAAATAAAAACATACAGCCGACTTATGACACATAATTTTTTTTCAGCCATTTTGTCCTATAATAACTTCGAATTCAGGAGCACACATGGTGTATGCTTTGAGGACTACCATATTTATTTACCAATTCAGAAATAACTAGCCCAGACACAAGCAGACAAGTATGCTGTATGTTGAACTTACCATTCTTAGTGTGTCAGGAGCCCACATGAAATTGGCTTAGCCCTAATACAAAGCACTGGGATGACTAATCACTATGTAAAACCCAATTAAATAAGATTATAAGAATAAAGAAGTGTAAATTCCCTCTTATCAGACAACATTATCCATCTACAAAAGATAACAAAGTCTAACTTGTGTATCTAAAATGTTCATTTAGATTCCATCCCTTGAAGACTCTCATGTGAGCAGTCTTTTGGCCACTGAAGTGAGCAAAATGAATAAACCTGGTATGCAAGAGTGATCAAGTGTGGAGCCCACAGTTTTCATGCCATCAGCTTAAATGTTTTAAGGGGAAGCCATATTGATGGTTGTCTTTTACTTTTCATATTACTGCTCTCACAAACCACATCAGGTGCCAAAATACGCTCTGCTGCAGTATTTACCCCAGCTACACTCACTCTATTGTACAGCTGCAGACTACCTCACTGACTGCTGAACTAGTTTCAGTAATATATGAAGTACTTAGTTGAAAAATAACATAAACCTTCATACACACTAAAAATGAAATTATGACCAAAAGAGAGGAATGCTTGCGGAGCAGCTGGCAGCAACAAACAGATTGTAGTCCCAGGGACATTGTTCATAGGTAATTTCACTGAAGTTATTAAATTATAATTGTGAGTCACATTCAAGGTAAAATCTAATTCCTTCTAAGAAATGTACCTAACAAAAACAGTAATTATTTACAATGTATCTGCTAAAGAAGTTATATCATTAACAAACACCTATAAAGCCTATATCTCTTTACAGATTTTAAATTTTAAATATTCAATGTCACGTTTTGGTAGCTCCATCTGTGATGGGACATGGGGAGACAGACTTACATAATTATTTTATTTTGCACTGAGTATTGTCTGATCTATACTTTTAACATATGTCCAAACAGAATTAGAACCTACACAAAATTCTAGTTTCAAATATAAATAACAAAACAGAGCTCAGAGAAAGTCTATCATATTACAGGTACGATCTCACCTCTGCAAATGCTGAATTCCCATTCAGTTCAACAGCATTAGAAGCACAACTACATTTCTTAATTTTTATTAAAGTTCATGCAGTGTTTTACTCCCTTCTCTCAAATTTTGATCTGATTGCAGAGAAGTGCAATTACACTAAGAAGGCACTGACCAACCTGAAAACTGGCAGAGGAGAACAAGAAGTAAGCTATTTAAATGAAAACATATTGTAGCACTTACTGGTAACTGACTACTAGCTCTCTTAATACAAGCTTAAGCAAATCACCACATGTCCTTCTTGCCTTAGTGCACAGATTTTATTGCCAGCTGTGATCTTCATCAGCATATTTGATGTGTGTTATTAGTGACTTGGGGGCATGATTCAACTAATACAGTTTAGGCTCTTTACACTTTTATAATGCTTGGCATGAGAAAGTTCTCTTTCCCTTACTTTGATTTGGGCTTCCTATTAATATTTCATTAAATAAAAAAAATGGCACAATAAACAGTGATAAATCCAAATTCCTTGCAATTTCTGAACCGTAAGACTTTTGAGCAATGTTGAATTCATGCTTCTGCACAAGTCGAATATTTTAGCACCCCCGTTTCATGGAGTAGTTTTCACACCTTTGCTGTTATTCTATTTATACCTCTTAAAAAAAAATAAAAGTCAAGGAAAGTCAGAGCAAAATAATCATGAGCAAAAGAATCATTAAATATAATGTAAGACAGATGCTCAGAAAACATTCATTTTTAAACCATTTTTAGTGTTACATATAAAGTTGTTTTAAAGTTACGTTTTTACACAGTGTAGGCTTCAAAATTATTAATTTCTACATTTGCCCCAGCTGTTCTCTGACCTGAGAGGAAAATTGAAACCATGCCCTGATATTCTAAACCACAGCCAAATCTTCCTCACGACATACACCACTAAAGGACAACATTCAACACATGCACCCAACTTCACCAAGGGTCGGTCAGTGAGCACTCCATCACTCACCTGCCATCCAGTGTGGCAAGCGTTTGTTCCGCAGATGCTGAGAAGCCCAGACATGAGAACAGAACAAACAACCTAACTGCAGCGTTTCTTTCCATGGAGAAGAGCCCGTGCATCCACACCAAGCACATCTGCTCCTCTGGGCTGGGGGGTGCTGCTGCGCGGCCCCGCACGCCCGGCGGTGTGATGGACAGCAGATGCAGCCAACGAGAGTCGTCTCCGCTCCGGTACCCGACGGGAGAAAGTCTCTGTATGCTCCGATGTGCACTGAGTGCACGCATCGAACGTGGGCACGGCCCATTTCCCTGCGAAGGAAAGATTACCAGTTTGGGGGGAAAATGCACTGGGATGTGAGATGTCTTTCAGGAAAAAAAAAAAAAAAGTAAGAAAGAAAGAAAGAAGGAAACAAGAAAAAAAATAGGAGAAAAAGATAAAAAGAAGAAAAATGGGTGGTCTCTGCAAGCTCTGACTACACTAAAGCTGCAGTTAGAAGTGCTTGTTATCTGTACTCAACCTAAGCCTTAAAGAAGGGTGAAGGCTATGTTTCCAAACAGCTCATAAATTTCCCTATCTGTATGATAACCTGATAAGGATTATTTGTATTATAAAGAAGACTTATAATACCTTAAGAATACTAGTGCTAGCTCCATTTTACTGATGGGAATTAGACACAGAGAGCTCAGAAGTCAAACATTCAGTGTTGGTTTACTTCAGTTTCACTCCATTTGTGCGTGTCCACCTCTCTGGCTCAGATGTTCACATACCTATAGACAATGTGAAGCAGAACTAGCATTGCCAAATGTCCACAAAGTGACAATGCCTCAGTTTGGGAATTGTCTGACTGAGGCACCAGGGTCCATGCCTAGCACAGGTTGGGTCTGGGCACTGGATCAGGTCATTCTGACAAGGGCAGTGGGTCATGGGCATGGGCACCTCCTTCCTTAAGACCTCTGTCATCATGCGACACATCAGAATGGACTTTCAGGTTGGATATTAGGAAAAATTTCTTCACTGAAAGAGTGGCTGGGCATTGGAACAGGCTGCCCAGAGTGGTGGTGGAGTCACTGCTCTTTGAAGTTTTCAAGAAACGTGGAGACATGGCACTGAAGGACAGAGTGGGCAAGGTGGGGATGGGCTGCTGAGTTGGACTAGATGATCCTAGTGGTCTTTTCCAACCTTAATGATTCTATGATTCTATTACTGCAGCTCTATCTGTGCAGGGAAAGAAGAGGGTAGGGCACAAAAATTATTTCTCACCCTGTTGTCTATGTGCTTTCTTTACATATTGCTCACTAACAGCAACTTGAATTCAAAGCATCCACACCGGGAAAGCTGAAATCAAGGCAATTACTGGTGGATCCACTGTCAAAACTGTGCTCTTCCACCTACTCACATCCAGTCTGCCATCAGACATGAGCACAGCTATGATCAGTAATCAAATTGGGAAAAAAAAACTGACAGAAATGACTTCTTAGTATAGGCATTCAGCATGGACAGCCCACTCTTGAAAGATCAGTTTCAAGAGGCAGTCCAGACCAGAGCTCAGCTCACATTTGCAGTCATGCTGCACCCACAGGAGATAGCTACAACCAGTTCCAGCCAACAGCTGCCTTTATATATCTGTGTCTTTATCTACATACACCATACCCAACCCATACCCAACCATAACGCACACTGGTGCCTTGTTTGGCAGCTAATGTAAGCTACCCACTGATGAGATCACAGAGTAAGACCTACTTCACTGACTAAGAGCTCCTGTCTATTGCATTCCAGATACAAGATTAAGACAGGGGCTTTAGCACTGTAACTATTCAAAAGGATTTGCCATCTCAATTTCTCTTTCAGGGACACAGAGAGTATTCACTAATCTTAAAAATCTCTCAACAGCCTGTCCACAGTCATGCTGCTTCTATCCAATTTAAGGTGGAATCCAGATACTTATGCGAGAGTCCTCACTTGAAAAATGAGGTGAGGGAGAACAGTGAAAAATAATGACCAGGTGACAATAAGCTCCACATTTTCTGTGAAACAGCAGAAATTTATGATGCTGAATGTAGAATAAATACACCAGTAAAGAGAAGTGCCTCAGCTGAGAATTTTAAGAAATCATGAAAGGAGGCAAAAGTGTCACACACATTTCCAAAAATTAGTAAGCCACTAAAACAAAGGACATGTTAAATTCTTTAGTACCCCTGATGCATAGTTCCTTTTAAACAAGTTTTTGTTGTGGCTTTTTGTTTGTTTGTTTGTTTATAAAAAGGCACAGTCTTCCTATTTCTGCCTTAAGATTTCACACATGGGTATTTTGTACATGATCATTTTTCACCAGTACAGGAGCAAAAGCTAAGAAAGAAAAATGCTGAAATGCAAATACTTACTGCCCAGATTAACAAACCGTGCATCCTTTGAGGCAGAGAAAGGGAGACAAAATGGTATCGACAACATTTGGCAGACCACAGCTAAAATAAGTCACTATAGGCTGAACTCAATGAAACATCCATTCTCTGTCAACAGAATGTATATTTAATTGTACTTTCTGCCTGCATGTTTCTGTGGGGCTCTCAGTCTTAAAGGGAAAATGCTTTTTCAATCCACTGTTTCACTGAGTGAGGGGAAACGTGCATATTTGTATGCTCAGAAATAAGGCTCTTTTGCAGACAACCAAGAGAACATGTACTGCCAAACTGCTAACAGAGGCTAAACCAATATAAATCAGTGACAATATACTGATCTTCTCACTACATACTGCTAGCACATGCTGATAGAAGGTCACTAACTAGCAATCATCACCTGACAAACTGAGAGAAGCAATGGACATGAAGAAAAGTCTCTCCTTACTTCTCAGCATTTGCTCATAATAAAAAGCATTCACCACTCTTGAAAAGGTTCTTTTTTTAAACAGACTGTGCTGAAAGCAAAGAAGCCATCCTATGCATACACTTTGTTCTGGTGAAGAATCATGATGAAACATCCAACTCTGCAACAAAATTTCTATAAAGCCTGTAAAGAAAACTTTTTGAATGCAGCCTTTACAACAGTAGTCTTGAGTAGGACATGATTAGATGAGCTCTTGTGATTTGGTTGACAACCTACCGTGTACGTTTGCGTGTTTTATATTGAAATCACACAGACAAGCAAAGCTTAATCAGATGTACCTTAAACTGCAACTATATACATACACACCAGGCAAAGGGTGAACAAAGGATCATGGGCAAAGCCCAAATTGTGTTTTATGGAACACTCAAGGTCACATTCAACTTTGCAAATGCATCCAACAAACTTCCTACAGGACAGAGCCAACAATAAACTAACAGTTTTGTTTACATCTCACAAGATGGGCTATTGTGGGCTGAGAGTGGCTAATATTTCAAATAAGAAGATTAAAATGCTGTTTATTGTCACAATTCCTCCATCTGACAATATGGTACTGCTTAGGATCACTCTTCATGCAAAACTTGTCCTGTAATGATAAAGCTGCTATCACTCGTTTATTTCTCAGCATCATGGTATTTCAAACACTTCTGCTGCAAAACGTATAGCAGTCAGGGAGAAGACACAGCAGATCTCATTGCATCTCTTTTTAGATCTGCTCTTAACTGCTCTTATTGTTTGGGATTTGCCTTGCAGAAAAGGTAGTTCAGAAAGCAGTTGGCAATTTATATTCAGAATAAGGGTTCACAGTTTCATGTGGTTTGTGAAGCAAAAAATCACAGAGGCCAATAGGTAAGCCAATCAGCATTCCTGGCCTTCCACATACCCCCAAATGTGTCACCACAGTTCAGCAAGCCCTCTGTCAAAGAGGATGATTACATAAATGTTGATGGAGGCCTAGAGATGACAGCTGTTCTGCCTGATGCTGCAGTGATTATGTACGCAGTGAGTTTGCATGCAACGAATGAGAGTGCAGACATAATTTTAAACATGGATAATTTATCTCTTTGGAGGGCATCTCCTCAGGCAGACAGTGGCACAATTTATTTTCAACACAGTTTACCTTCAGATGACATATCAGGTCACTGTGATCACAACAGCTTTTTAAAATAACATGCCTAACAAAATAACTAAGTATGACATATAAGCCACTGTACAAACACTTAAGAAACCATTCCTATTTTTCTAGTTTAAGACAATGAGGTGTTCCTCTGGTTCACATACAGCTAAAATGGATTGATTCCTGAAATACAACAAAAGTACGGACAGAAAATTGGCTTTAATACATAGAAAAAGTTTATCCCAGTTTAAGCAAAATCTCTTCTTGGCAACTAATTTGCCTATGAGCTTTTCAACCATCCATACCACACAGGCTGTGATGCTGAAAAATTGAATCGTCACAACACAGCTTCCTTCTCGCTTCCCTTCTACTGCTAGCATCCTTCCCATTTACCTCAAAGGATCTCACTCTATCCCAAGGAGCTTTCATACAAAACTGGGATCTTGCTGCATCTGGCTGGTGGGGATGGAGACTGGCAAAGGCTGAGGGAAGTGTTCTTGTTCAGCCTGGAGAAGAGAACGCTCAGGAGAGACCTCACTGCAGCGTTCTACTACTTAAAGGGGACCCAGAAGACTTTCTACTACTTAAAGGGGACCCAGAAGACTTTCTGGAGAGGGATTTTATACAAGCACACATAGCGACAGGACAAGAGAGAATAGTTTTAAAGCAGATTAGATGTTAGGAGGAAATTCTCCACAGCCAGAGTGGTGAGGCCCTGGCACAGACTGCCCAGAGAAGCTGTGGGTGCCCCATCTGTGGAGGCCCTCAGGGCCAGGTTGGGTGGGACCCTGGGTAGCCTCACCTGAGGGGGGGAGGAGGGCAACCTGAGGGCAACCAGCCACAGCAAACTGCTGGAACTGGGCGTACTCTAAGATCTCTACCAACCCAAGTCATTGCGTGATTCTGTGATTGAGTATATGGGAAAAAAAAAAAAAAGTCTGTTTCACAACGTTGATCTACCACGGTGAAAAGAGATCCCAACACCCTAGCGGATGGAACATGCGGAACGGACGCTCAGCCCCACAGCACTTCGCAAAGCACAAAGCCATCAGAGGCCTCTCCCGCCTCTCACAGCGGCAAAATGGCGGCGCCCGCGCGAGGGCCGGCGGGCTCACAGCGCCCCCTTGAGGCCGGGTGGTCCGCCGGAAGCGGTGGTGGTGCCACGCTGCCGGGTGCTGAGCCTTGTCTAAGACAGCGTCACCGTCGCAGATGACATCTCTCCTTGTTAGGGCGTTACCGAGCAATTGTCTTACTGCATCGAAGACCATCGTTTGCTTCAGTATATTCCGTTTCAATTTCCTTCCCATCAGCTTTTATCCACTGATACCGTTTAAGACTTTAAACATTTTTACAAATGTAATATTCTTAAAACTACCAAATCGTGCCTCCATAACACCCACCCCGAACAGCCGCCAACTCCACACACACCTCGCCCCCCGGCAGCCACGCGCCCACCTCAGGCCGCTCACGGCCCCGTCGCACCGCCCCGCCCGGCGAGGTCGCCCTCCGCCTGCCGGGCGCTTTCAGTCAGGCGCGGCGCGGGCAGCCCGCGGCGGGTCCTCGCGGCCGCAGCTAGGCGGCGCACAGCGAGCAAGTCGCTTCCTTTTGCGCTCGGCAGCCGCAGCAGCAGGATGGGTGAGAGCGGTTGGGCTGGGTCGGGCCGGGGGCTAGGTGGATCGGGGCCTGGGCACGGAGGGTCGGAGGGGCGGGGAAGGGTTCCTTCCTTCGTCTACAAGCCTGCTGCCGGCTGAGGGCCCTGGCGGCGCCGCCGCGGTTCCGTGGAAGCGGGGCAGCTATTTCCCGCCGCGTGGCCGGGCAGCAGCGGGGCGGCTGGGCCTCACCGCTGGCCTCGGGCCTACGAGCGCCTCCTCATCTCTTTCTCCCGCCGTCTCGCAGGGAAGTGCCGTGGTCTCCGCACCGCTCGTAAGCTGCGCAGCCACCGCCGCGACCAGAAGTGGCACGACAAGCAGTACAAGAAGGCGCACCTGGGCACGGCGCTGAAGGCCAACCCCTTCGGCGGCGCGTCCCACGCCAAGGGGATCGTCCTCGAGAAAGTGTGGGTGACCCTCCGCCGCTGCGGGGCCGGGGGAGGACCGTGGGCTGGGCCTGGAGGCGGCGTGCGCGGGGAGGCCGACCGGGCCTCGGAAAGGGCCCGCGGGGAAGCAGCGAGCATAAGCTGTTCTATTTTATTTATTTTATTGTATACCGAGTAGCGTTAGCGATCTCTGGGACATCATATTTCTTATTATTGCTTCTTTACTGTGCTAGGTTAAAAAGCACGGTTTTTTTTCCTAGCGATGGTGTTGAAGGATTTTTTTTTTCATATGGTTGTCCTTTCTTGTAAAGCAAAGTAAATACATTTTTATTGGTCTAATTTAGGTTTCGATGGGTGGGGTTTGTTTTTTTCTTTTTGAGAGGGGAGGAATTCTGTATGCCATGTGCTTGTCTTCAGGACTTCCTTAGTGATTTGTAAGCTTTCTTACAATGCTGCTAGGACCTCAAGGGATTTTTTTCTTTTTCAGTTTTATTTCCTGAGTTAATATTTGTAGGAGATGAGGTTTTTGTTCAGCCTAGGAGCTAATTAAGCTTTTAATACTGAGTAGCTCTAAATGCATCAGTGATAGCTTTCTGTGTTGAAATACGTGCCCAGCCTGAAGTTAATACAGTATTATGTGGTGGTGTAGTAAGGGTCTGCTAGCTCATCAAACAATTTTTTCACTGATGTGTTTTCACATGCTTCCATTTTAGTGGAGTAGAAGCTAAACAGCCCAACTCTGCCATCAGGAAATGTGTGAGAGTCCAACTCATCAAGAATGGCAAAAAAATAACAGCCTTTGTTCCCAATGATGGTTGCCTGAACTTCATTGAGGTGAGTGATACCCAGGAACTGACTGATAATGATTGTGTGTCACAGTGAAGAAACATGTAATTGATGGATTTAGGTGATAGTTAGACAAGGTTTCATGTCATTCTAAACAATGTGTATTGTGATGTGGTAGCTGCAGAGGAAGACAGAAGACATCAGAGGTGCTTTTATACTTTACACTTTGTTGGCAAAGCCAGATTTCAGTGCTCCTGTTGCAAGCTAAATAATATTACCCTTTCCAAAACACTGAAGGGGATATTAATCTGTGTGCCCATTGAAAGCCTTCAGTATTTCATGTCTTTTCCCTAGAAAGTTTGTATTGGGGCTCAAATTTAATGCATATTGCTTCAGGAGCATGGATGGCCTTGTTGTTTATAGCTTTGTAACTGCATGGTTTTTCATTGCAGGAAAACGATGAAGTGCTGGTTGCTGGTTTTGGTCGGAAGGGTCACGCCGTTGGTGACATTCCCGGAGTTCGCTTCAAGGTTGTCAAAGTAGCCAATGTTTCTCTTTTGGCCTTGTACAAGGGCAAGAAAGAGAGACCAAGATCATAAATTTCTATTAACTTGCCAAGAATATCAATAAAAATTTTGATTGGAAAAGCTTCTATCTCATCATTTAAGATTTACAATCTTTTTTTAATGTGTTACAAGGGATGGGCCTCATGGAGGTGGGGCACAGTGCCCTTTTGTTGCAACAGGTTTTTCCTTATGTAACACATGCTTTGCTGTTGAATGAAAGAAGAAAGCCAGAACATCTTTAAAACCAGTATGTTAGCTCAGAAGTTCCCAAGTTAACCAACTCCTGTGTTTGGTGGAGCCAACATAGCAGCTGTTTGCCTGGAAATTCAGAGATTTACATAGTATGAAATTGCATTCAGTGCTTTTGGGTCTGCCTCCAGTTGTCAGATCCTTCATGAAGGCTTCTTTTGCTGTCACGATGGACCAATAGATGCCTCTGAGGCCTCTGTCCCTTCACAGGCCCTTTCAGAAAGCTGTTGCGAAGATGGTCCCGTCAACAAGTTGCTGAATAGTCATGCTGCCACATGAACCTCAGGTCTGAGTATGATGCTAGTACAACAGCAATCTGGGGACTTGACATTAGGAAGGAGGCTGCATTAGAGAAGAAAGAAAAGGTCTCTAATTTTTGCTCTGTAGTCTGGATGTTTTCAAGGGATGGAGTGCTGTAAGAGCATAGAGGAGACTGGTGCATGATGCTACCACGCACATGGTCTAGCACAGAGCTGACAAGCCCTGTGTGCCCAGTGAACGCAGTATCTGCAGCAGCTACAATTTCTTAGGACGCTGGAGCTGAGTTTTCAAGCTCCGTGCCTGAGTCCAGACAATGGCTCCTTGTGGTGGGCTATTTCTTTGGTGTCAAACCTACGATGATTCTAATAGGGCTGTATTGTACAGCCAATGTCAATCATTAGTGGTGGCTTCTGTGGTGGAAAGGATTGAGAAGTTTACTGCTTTATGCAGTAGAATTGTTTCCTTGTTTATCAACACCTAGATAGTGGGGAAGAAAATTCCTGGAGAGGGCATTTCTAATTTGGTGTACAGTTCTTACAGATAGAATACAGCAAAGCTGCTATGACCTTTTACTAGTCATGTAATATTTTTGAGAGAATTAATTCCTATTTTATAAAATATTTCTGAACTCCACAAAGAAAGATAGTTTCTTTGGAGTGTTTCAGAAAATACTCTAAAAGTAATGCCTCCTATTTTATGATGTTGGCCCACAATGTCGGAGGTGGATGTTGATGGTATGGCAGCAGAGGTTGAACCTTCCCAATATTTTGTTGCTGTGCAACAGATGGCAGCAGAGGGGCACTGACAGAATGGTGTAACATGGAAGTGCAGATGAATTAAAGGTGTGCTGTTGCATTCCTCCATGCATAAAAAATGGCGCTCGCTGACATTCACTGGTGCTTGCTGAACATTTATGGCGAGCAACCAGTGGGTGTAAGCACGCTGAGGCAGCAGGTGGTGCATTTCAGCACTGGGGAGAGCAGGTCACCTGTACCGGCACTTGTGCACGGCATGCAGGCTCTTTTTCATCACTGGTGAAAATACACAGCTGATGGTGGTGACTGTGTTGAAAAACAGTGTTTTGTAGCTGTGAATTTGCCCTATCAAATGGTGCTATTGTAATGGTTGTAGTTTCCATGGAAATAAACAGGAGGCAGTAGTTGCCAAGCAGTCTACATAGTCATTTTTAGTATTCAAATAATGACAGCAATTCTACTTTCTGGTGTGAAGGCAGGCAGTGGCACCTGATACACAATTTATCACTTAGGTCCTGAAGGGATTATTAAGGCATTTGCCTAATTTCATCTCAGTACTCTTCAGCCCCCAGGACTTCACCCAGCTGTTTTCATATTATATGTTATGTGTTAAATAGTTTGACTTGAGCAAGTCTTGCTGATTTGAAGATACTAATTTATTTTAGTGCATTCCAGTTGTTATCCGTTATCACTTAACTACCAACATACTGACTCAAATAAATCTCTGAGGAATGCTTTTTGCTTTCCTCTGCCACATTAAAACAAACTTCTAAATAGTTGGGACTTTGTTTTGCTATTTTGGGTTGGTTCGTTTGGCTTTTCAGAGGTCTCTAGACCATACTCAAGCTACCTGAAAAACTGAAGCTTTTATCACTTCTCTCTATATTGTCCAGATTTTCAATATTACATTACAAAATGGATGTTAACATAGAATTACAGACGATAAGTAAAGAGGTCAAAATGTCCCTCCATGTTAGCCTTTAAACCACTTCCAAATCTTCCATTCTGTCAATATCAGCACTCTTTTTACCTCAAGTTTGGCCTTCTGAAATTACATTTTATGTAAAGCATATGGTGGAGCACTGGGTCCTTACTTTCGTGCTAGGGCTATCTTATGCAACAAAAACTAAAAATATCTATTTGGCTGAAGTTGTGAGTGTAAACAGTTCCCTCATTAACATCATGGTTCATCTGTGTGTTCATCCACAAGGCTCTGTTTCAATTAGCATTCACTAATTTATATGGAAGAGGAATAAAATGTAAGAGCAGGCTGAGAATCTCTGCCACTGATTGTTTTGCAGCTTAGTCACCTAGTTATTTGTGAGATTTGGATTCAAATCTTTGCTCAGATCAGGCACAGAAGCAGTGTTGAATTTCGTTTTTCCGCAGCCTTGCTAATGCTGTAATTGCTGTTCACAGCATAGTGAAAACTTATTTATTTGCATCCCCTTCCCAATTTTGGGAAAGTTGCTGTCTGTGATTTCAGAATTAGGACTCCCTTAGTTGCAACCTGAATTAAATACCCTCAGATTTTCAGACCCTGACTTCAGAGGCACAGTACTCTTTGGTGCAGAGAAAAATGAGGCTGAGAAGACCAGGGCCATGATGAGTGGGGAAGACACAACAGAACAAGACAGACAGAGAAGAGGGAAGAGTTTTTTAGGAGCTCCACCAGACAGACTGTAGAAGCAGTGCAGATGCACAGCACCAGTAATGTACTCCAGCCAACCAGCACTCCAGAACCTGCGAAGACTCTGGATGGGCCCCATGCCATCAGCTATCCCCGCAGCTTTGGTACCCACTGCCACCACTTTTTTACTGAGATTTGTAGTTTGGCAGCCTTCCTCTCATCTTGGATAGTGGAGGGTTAACAGCTGACATTTTTGTTCTTTCGTGCAACCATATGTGTTTTCTGGATGTGTTCTCTTCACCTAAAAATGATGTTGACAGATTTTGAGGATATTCTACATCTGCCCAATATTTCATATAGCTTCAGTGAATCACATCTACTGTTTATGCACTGTAACTTCAACTATGATATTGTAAGCATAGACAGACATCCCAAATATGTCACTACCACGTGTCCGCTGTGGCTCTGTGTATTGCTTCTGTGAGACACACATGCAATAATCAGAGGTTGCACACAGTAGAAACGCATATATATCCTCCATGAAATCTCTGAAATCCAGCCTTAATCTAGGAGCAGAACCGAGTATGGTGACATCCTGATCTGAAAGAACTGGTTGCTAGTAGTACAGCTGTATGTATCCATAATATGCATCAAATCAAGCGCAGGTAAACAGGTGAGAGAAATCATAATTACACACAAACCTGACCAGCTAAAATGCGATTTTTTTTTCAGCTGATCTTTGATTACAGTAAGATTAGAAGCTGCTGGATTAGCAGACCAGCCACTGCACTCAAGGCTGTGATTCACAGCTTGCAGACCTGACAGTAGTTGTAGTGGAAGAGGCAGGTCCCTGTCAGCCAATTTAACCAATATATCAGTCCCATGTACACAAACGTTATCCTGCACCACTGCTGGTGTTGCATTATTTCACCCAAGTTTATCGCCAGCAAACTGAGTCTTATCATTCCTACTGTGATTTGGTTTTCTTGCTTACCAAAAAATATCAGAACGGCTTTCAGTAAGAAAAAGGATTATACTGCAGCTAGCAAAGAAGACTGTTAAAGAGGTTGTGGTTCGTATTCTTTTCAAGTCCTGAAGTCAACCTGGCAATAGAGGAAACAAGGGTTTAGCAGGGGGTAAATGGAGCTGTTTCTGTAAGTAGGGCACTGTCGTGAGGTAATCTCACCACTAGATGTTGCTGTCAGTATGATGAGGGGAGAAGGTGGAGCACAAAAGGTGTAAACCAAAAAGTTGTCATGCACACTTTGACAGAGGAAGTCTTCAAAATGGGAAACTTAGCTGTTAACCGATTTGGTGAGTTCCCATTAGAAAAATGGGGCACTTCCTGCCCTTTGTCTTTGTGTACCCAATTGAGGGACAGGTGCCATACAGAAACACCAGAGCTTACGATGTGATTTCACTGGACATCTTGTTAGATCAAAAACACAGAATAAAAGAATACAGAAGATTACTACTCCATTGGGCATGTGGACATTCTACAGGCTTGGTTAGATTAGTTTCTGGTTTTTTTAACTTCTTGTAAAGACAGTATTAGATAATATTAGTTGCATGAAGTGAGCAAACACACAGAACTGGGAGCAGAGAAGCAAAGCACAAAATTATTAAAGCTAGTTGCACATTTTGAGTTGCATTTTGCCACTGGTTTTATAAACGTGTTTAGCATCTAATGTCTGGTCAGAATTTGGGCACCAGGATTCTTTTAGGATGTCTATCTACAGAACCTGTCAGTGCTCAAGAATAACGTGTGTTATCTGGATGTTGCAGAAAAGAATTCGGAGGAAGATGAGCCAAGCCAGGCTTTATCACAAAGTCACTAGTAAAGTGGTTCTAAGCCTAATTGAGACATGTTAAAACTATGAGTTATGCAACCAAATCCTCCAAAGCAGAAATCAGAGGTGAACTTGTGCAATAAGTACAGCAGACGTGTAAATTCTGAAGCAGTTAGCTAACCATATGAAGCCAGTCATACCTGACTGCTGGATGCAGGAGAATGAACCTTACACTCTGGAGAATCAGTGTTTGGCCTAGTAAGGCCTGGATGGAATTTACCAAAGATCATGATTTTGACATGGATCAGGTGCAAGGAAAAGAAGGACTACCTAGTTCCTACAGGCTGCCAGATCATTTTCCACCTCTCTCAGCCTAGAGCTGTGGGCTCTATCTGCCCCTGAAGTGGGGTGGCATCAACTGTGACACTTTTTGCAGAGGCAAAAATCACCAAGTCATGCCTCTCCATTGTAAGGTGATGGATTCCAAGAGATGGATTCCAAACCTAACACTGGAGATTCCTCTGGTGACGCAGATGACTGTTTACTGGGATCCTTCTCTGTCCATAGCCTAATCCCAGGCAGAAGCAGAGAGAGGCTGGGAAATGAAGTACCTGAATACTATCTGTCTACCTCCCTCCTTCTGACTCTGCTGCTGCAGCTCATCACGCCTGGCTCCTGAGTCTGGCAGAGCCATGGAGAAGGACATGGCCTAACCTTTTCAGACAGCGCAACTTCCTCCAGTGTGCTGCACTAAAAACGTTGTTGAAAAATAATACTGCAGGAAAACATGCTGTTTTCTAGCAGGCTGGAGGAAAAAGAAGGTGTTCAAGGTGAGACTCTGTAAAAGCACTCTTCTCTCACTTGAAGTTGAAATTCATCTTCAGTAGGTGCCAGTTACAACAAGCTCTCTAGTGGGTAAGTCAAAGTTTGCTGTTTTTTTTTCAGGCACTTCAAGACTCCAGACCAAGACGTGAAGGCAACAGCTGCAACTACTTCCTAATGCTTTCTGAGCACTCAGCCCAAAGCTACACTCTTCAGGGCCACTCTCCTAGCATGCCTCCCCTCTGTAATTAGCCTGGCTTTCTAAATTATGAATTAATGCTGCATCTACTCAACAGGGCAGCTTTGCAGCTATGAACTTTATGCATACATCTTTTTTCCTGGATGGTACAAACTCATTGCTAAGAAATGCTTTAAACTCTTCAAAACATTTTTAAAGCCTACACGTGCTAAAAAATATATACACTGATATCACATGCTGTATTCCCTAGAAGAGAGCACTTTGGAGGAAACAATTGTAATTCACAGCTCAGGGGAAAGAGCAATTGTTTTCCTTTGTGCTGGAGCTGGAATTCTATGCAATATAAATACAGATGTCCAAACAAACTCATTAAATTGTAGTCACAGCAAATGGCAAAAAAAAAAAAAAAAAGATATTGAAGAAGTTCTGCTGAAATTCACAGAGTTGCAACAACTGATATTGATTACTTCACCATATTCCGCTCTAATTAACTAGCACTACGCTGTTGTGAAAACAAGCATGTGATTTGACCCAATAAGTGTTTCTTTTAGTAACCAAAACCAAACAACAAACCTTCTGGCTGACCAGATGGAGGATAAATTCTAACCTGATCATTCTGACACAAATGAGGGATTATGTAGGTTGGAACTGTATTCCAAAGCAGAGCATGTTTTTGGCTTAGTTGAACACATAGAATTCATTTTTCATGCTGATTCTTGTAATTAAGGGCAGGCATGAATTGGTTCCCTTAAAAGAAGTCCCCAGAAGCCATGGTCCTCAACATCTTTCCCAGATTAGCAAGGATGAATGACTGAGCAAATTTACAGAACTGTTTGAGTCCAGAAATTTCTTCTGCTAGGCTGTAAGATTTCAGATATGAAACTACTAAATATCTGCCACATACTAGCAGATAACTTAATTTTGAAATAAAACAGGATTTCAAAACATATCCAACCTCTGTAAAAAATCCTGTAGAGTTATTAAGGCACAGACACAAACTGGGATGCCTACCTCCACTCAAGCCATTAGAAAGTAGATTGTTGAACATGATGATAGTTCACCTTAATCCCAAATATTTAGGTTATTCTGTATTTGTCTCTCAAACTAAGCTTAGAGCATTTGTACTAACTTAACTGAATTTTTGTTTGGTGGTATTCCGGGCAAATTTCAAGGAAACATTGGCTCTGATGATGATACTGCTCTGTTCCTTAGTTATTTATGGTGTTAAAAGGTTCAGAATTGTAGCAGGGCAGGGAACTGTCAGTTTGCTTATCCACTTCATGCTCTCTATTATCATCATTGTGTCCAACTAGCTGGGAACTGGGTCAAGACACTGCAGAGGAATTTGGGGAGGTTTTATCAGCAGAAAGGAAGAGAGAGACTGCTTTAGAAACTGGGAAGAACTATGACTTTGCAGCTAAGTGAATGTGTGGTTATAAGATATGTAAGAGGTAGAGTGATTACCAGCAGAGGACATCTAGAAGCTGGAGTGTGACTGTCAGGACACTGACAGAGCAGTACCCTGCTGGGTGAAGTCATCCCTTAGCAAGTGCCTTGGGTTGTCTCCGACAGGGGAAATCTTCAGCGTAGTACTATTGCAGTGCTCTGTCCAAATAATCCACAGTTTTGTTTACAAGTGATAAATTAATGCAGAAAGTAAAGGCTACTGAGAATTCCTTCATGTCAAAGAAAATATGTCTCATATTAGAATGGCTTGGGTTGGAAGGGACATTAAAGCCCATCCAGTTCCAATGCCCTGCCATGGGCAGGTTGCCACCCATCAGGTAACACTGCCCAGGGCCCCGCCCAACCTGGCCTTGAGAGCCTCCAGGGACAGAGCACCCACAGCTTCTCCGGGCAGCTGTGCCAGGGTCTCACCATCCTCTGCATAAAGAATTTCTTCCAAACATCGAACCCAAATCTCCCTTTAGTTTAAAGCCATTTGCCCTCATCCTATCACTATCAAACTGTGTAAAAAGTCCATCTCCCTCCTTATCGCAAGCTCCCTTCAAATACTGGAAGGCCACAGTGAGGTCTCCCCAGATCTCCCCAGAGCTTTCTCTTCTCCAGGCTGAACAAGCTCAGCTCTCACAGACTTCCTTAGTGGGAGAGGTGCTTCAGACCTCTGGTCATCTTCATGGCTGTCCTCCAGACTTGCTCCAGAAGCTCCGCGTCCTTCTTGCACTGGGAGCCCCAGGTCTGGATGCAGTTCTGCAGATGGGCCCCCACAATGGCAGAGTAAGAGGGGGACAATCCGCTCCCCATCCCTGCTGGCCACCCCCTGTTGATGCAGCCCAGGATACAGTTGGCCTTCTGGGCTGCAAGCACCAGTGCTGGCTCATGTCCAGCTTATTGTCCACCAGAACCCCGAAGTCCTTCTCTGCAGGACTGCTTTCAAGTTCTTTCTCCCACACTGTACACATAGAATCATAGAATCATAGAATTAGCTAGGTTGGAAAAGACCTACAAGATCATGTAGTCCAACCATCCACCTACCACGAATAACCCCACTAAACCATGTCTCTCAACGTTACATCTAAATGTTTCTTGAACACCTCCAGGGACGGTGACTCAACCACCTCCCTGGGCAGCCCATTCCAGCGCCTGACCATATAGATATTATTATATATAGACCATATATTATTGCCGTTATTGAATGGAAGAATATTAAGGAGCAGTGGAAGGCTGATGGTGTGGGAAAGGTGATTGAGGTATATTTTCCTAGAGATTTCTTATTTATTTCTCCTTGTCTATAATTACACTCCGTTTAGTTACACTGTCCAATGGACAATGTCACACAGATGATACAACATACTTCTAATAATCAGTCTTGTCAATGATAATGAAGGAACGCAACTGCTCAAAGCCTACTTCAAATAGAAGTACTGTACCACAGTTTCTGCTTTTGAGGCAGAAACAGCAAGAGATGGTCTCAAAAAAATGTCTATGAAACTGTGGTTATTATAAACTTTGCAAAGCAGCAATTTGGCAGTTGAATCTTCTTAAGGTCTAACAGTTACTATTGAAAAGAATATTCAAGGGTGTTCAAGGCTCTTTTCATTTCCTTTATCAAGTAACAGCTCTTGTCCAGTACTTGGAAACATTAATACTAACATGACGTCCGTAAGTTGTTCCAAAACCACTCTGTATTCAGGATTACATCTTTTCATTATATTCCTTAAAAATGGAATTTCTTCCCAGTACTTGATTGTTATCACAGTACCAGGTAACATCCATGATGATATAAGAAAATGAGCACATGTGATCCTGAGGTACACTGATGCAGCATTCAGTGTTGATGGTTGATACGAAAAATTCCATCAGTCCTTTCCACTTTGCTGATCCTAAGGACAGGAGGAGCTAATTCAGACCTTCACTGAAGTAACAGGACCTGAGGCTAGTTCTCAGTTATCCTGGGAACAAAGGTCCAAAGGGCTTGCCTGCACATAGTGAGTGTACCACTGTGCTGGACAGAGGCAGCAGAGCTGGCCAGCAATGCTGAGCAGCTGAAAGCAGCTGTGTGCTTTCACCCCTCTGTTCTACTGCAGTGCAGACAAAGATGATACAGTAGGGATGAACATTTAACAGCTCTTACAACTGCTGTTATCTGCTTTTTGTTTTTCCTCCTGTGCAAATCTTAAGTTTCAAAAGGGGCTATGGATGTAACCATCAAGCACACGTTACTGTGTAACTTAAGTGTTAAAAAAGATAATGTAGATGCTGTCATGGAACATGAATGGAAGTCCATATTTTACAGATAGTACATGGAAAAATGCCTTTTCCGATTGGTATGACCCAGAATAGGATAAATGATGTGGTTTTATTAGTAATTTCAAAGGGTTGGCAAAACAATACTGCACCAATGAAATTTCAAAGGCTTTATTTCAATCCACTAAAAACATATGATGCAAGTTTAAAATATGCAACCAAGCACAATATAAAGAAAAAAAAAACAGAATTTGAAAACTGCTGTATCTTATATTTCCAGCTCTGATGTGGCATACGTTAGATATTGCTGAACATAAAAAATAAAATTTGAAATTCCATCCTGCTTAGGACTAGTGGTCTGTTTTATATTACACATAAATGTGATTGGGAAGGAATCCAAGATGCCTTGTACAGAAGTTTCGTCTGTTTCTCACTGACTACACTACTATGTGATTCCTACTTGCTCGAACTTCAACAGCTGTCAGGGGATGCTTGCACAAAGTCTGCAGGATGGGGACTAAACATGTGAACAACTACTAGCACAATGATAAATACTAACTGACTACAACAGTTACTCTCTCAGGGTATGGCAAAGCTTCCTTCAGAGGCACAGAGGCAGGTAAAAGCCTGATGTTCTCACAGGATAGCATTAGGCACCTTGAACACTAGAACCATACCTGCTTAGTAACAATATAGACTATAAGTACTCTCTGTTCACAGAATCCTGATCCAGTTTTCTTTCTGAAGCACGACATACAGAATATCTTCTGAGGAAAGTTTTATTCAGCTCTGGGATTCGGATATTTTATGTGTGTGATGTGGAATACCAGGAGGGTCAGTGTATCAGGCTATGGTGGAGAAGGCGGTCCCTAGACAATGTAGTCCCAGGCACTGATTGCTACAAGCTTAAAACACATTCTGCAAGTCCTTCCTGTACATATTATCACACACCGTGCAGTAGAAAAGTGAAAGTAGGTACATTTAGTAGACTCAAACACAGCATTTCAACTCTGTATCAAGGAACCGGAGGTTTGTGCATTTGTGTGAAGCCCTGCTAAGGCCGTAACCACAGTAAAGCAGAGGAAGAAAATGAGTGACTTCAAAGGGTCAGTGCCATCACAAGGGAGTACAAGTATTCATGGTGTTTGGGAGTTGTCATCACAACTACGGCCAACTCTTAAGGCTTCAGCTGTAACTAAGCAAGTACTTGCCAAAGAGAGCCATGAACAGTCATCTTTCAGTGTTGTACTGCTTACCAATTACACAGAATTCCTTTGGTCTGTGTTTGTTTCTTCTCTAGCAAAGTCTGCAGTAGCTTTACTACATGGCTATATCACCTGTCCTCAAACTCAGGGGTCTGGAGACATCAAAAAGGAAAAAGAGAAGGAATGAAATCAAAGTTACAGCAGCACCGTTTTGACAGATCGCACCATCAGCCGTGAGCTGGAAGGACCACCACTAAATGCTCTTATACACCTGAGAGATACCTCCCTTTCAGGAACCTTCTGACAGTCAGGAAAGGTCACAGCTACGTGCCAAACATATATCTCTCAGTGCAAATTTCCATTGCAAAGCAGGAAAGGTAATAAGGCAGTTGTGTAAGCAAAATACCAAAATCTGAGTCCTACATGAACTGAACCAAGAGCTTCAAAGGTAGATAATATTTCTGTCAGTTATCCAATTTTTTTATAATTTTGGAGAATGATGGGAGAAAGAAGAGGTGATACAATTTTCTCTTACCTTTCAATAAAATTTCAATCCATTTCAGCATTTGCATTCTGCGCGGGTCCCAGCTTTGCGTAACTCAAGGGTAGATTTAGACCCACAACTGGGCCTACAGTACTTAGCCACAATATAATGTAATTTCTGTGTCTAGAAAAAAAAAAGACATAAGGAATCCATAAAGATCTTACTCAGCTTTTCCTGGATTACAGATACAGTTGACAGTCATAAAGTAACTTAAAACAGGGCTACTCCTTCACTTGAGCTATATCAAGTGTGTTATAATTTTCAGCACTGAAGTGACCATACAGAATCCTGTTCCATTTGGACCAAGGAAGTTGTTCTGCCCATGTCCACTTCCCGGCTGATTTACTTTATCTACAGCACATAAACCTTGCAAAGCACGGTAGTGTTTCTCACCTGTTCTCTTTTCGTGAACTGGACAGTATAGAGCACATGAACTCATTAGTCCGGCAGGGGTGTAGAACAAAAAATGGCTGTCCAAGTAAGGGGTGCTCCTAAAAAAGAAAGTCAGTTATTTTATTATAAAGAAAGAAAACAGAAAATACATCATATGCATTTGGAAAAGATGAAGGGTCCAGTTGATGCAATTTTTCTCTTTTCAGAACTTAACTCATATTGTTCTTCTGCTAAGTCATTGACAAATCAATATTTAACAGCACATTATCTTACCTAAAAAGAGAAATAAAACCACCAAGTTGGCTATGCCTCAGTTTTAGTTCAAATGTAAAGGTTTCCAAAAGCAGCTCCAGTTACTGTATCAATATTTCTCCAATGCAAGTAGGCAAATCTATTGTATTTAATCAAATGTAATATATAAAACAAAGCTGCTCCAAGGATAATCTCTTTAACATAAAGCCTTGTCAAACTTCTGCTGGGAAGTAAACAGAGTTTAATGTGGAGCTCGTAAGGGGAAGCAGGAGGAAGAGCCACAGAGGTGGCTTTAGCTTCCACTAGATGGCATATCCTCATTTAGGCTATTCTACAGAAAGATGTCCTGAACAGTCATTGTTTGTCAGGGAGCCCAATCAAGATTGTCCTGAGGAAAAAATCATTTTGTGATTTTTAGTTAAGTTTGCAGTCTGACACACTCCCCACAGCAGGACTTTCATTCTTCCTTTCCAACTTCACACGGCACAAGGTGATGCTGAAAAGTCAATCTGATGTTCCATAAAGCTTTTGCTTTCTTCTCCAACAGGCACTTACACTGAGTATGTGCTCTGACTTAAGCTTGCACTCAATCCTTGGCCGTAACAGGCACCCCACATCTGCTTTTACACCAATGATACCAAGATATCAGCACATCTGACTGCCTCATGCATTGTGCCCTGGGAACTGATTTTCCTTAATGCTGCTGAGGTCACTGTTACTGCTTTCCACCAAAATAAACAAATTCCACCTCACACTCACATTCAGTAAGGGCATAAGCACTTAATACAGGACAGCAGGGAACAGTTAGGGGGCGATTCCAGACAAGGAGGATGTCAGACACAAAGGGCTAGGGTAGCCTGTGTACAGCCAAGCTGTGTGCATGGCCATCTGCTGAAGCTTCAAAGCACCGCACACAGCAGGGGTGAGGAGGGAACCAGGCATAGGCCACCCAAACTAAACAGCAGGATCATCACCTCCACACTGTGTTCTCTGTTCTCTGACATGAGCCTGGCTGACAGCACGGGGCTGCTCACTGTGGCCTCAGCAGACCAACAACAAAGACTGATGTGATGGGCAAGGGATCCTGGGTTAAGACCCTGTTCAGTCTGCTTCTTGTGGTGGCTCCATTTCTGGTTGGCTGAGAACAAACTACACAATATCTATACTCTGAGACACATTTATTTCCTTTGTCCAGGCCAAAGCTCCCTGGTTCTGTGACTGCATTTTGTGACTGCACTGCCTGCACTGAAGAAAGGAGGCTCACCAAGACTTCTTGCTGCACAGTAAAAACTCCTTCTCCAGCCCTTTGCCTACAAACAGAAAACAAATCCTGACCTGTCATCTTCAGCAAAAAGGGTATATCCCATTTTGTCTCTTTCAGTTAAAGAACACTTAGTTCTCATGTTGAAAACACACTCATGAGGAGTCGTCCTTTTTTGTCTAAGAGAACTTTAAAATCCAAAAGCTTCAGAACACACAAAAATAATGTTTGGAAGGCTGTGTTTTTACACTGCAGTGCAAGTAGATAACTTATGCATTAATGCTACTATCTGCTGTTGGTAGCAGTGAACTGAAGCCTTTTTCCATTGAAAAATATTGACAGTTTCAATCAAAAAACCCTTTCAAATTATTTGCTAGCTTAAACCAGTTTAGGTCTCTAAGAAATTCTAGAAAACACACAGCTTGGGCCAGTGTTAGTCCTCAAAGATAGTAAAAACCGTTAATTAACAATGTTTACAAAATAATTAAACAAAGAAAAAAAGCAGCAATTTGAGTCAATTCCCTTACATGAGCAAAGAGTGTAAAGAGTTTATACAAGCACCCAAAAAGAATGGAGAAGATCATCTGGGCTTTAATGTCGAAGCACTCTGAAAAAAGCATAGTTTTCCAAAGCTGAACATTGAGCCTGAAGTCAATCCCAACCATCCTGTTACCCTGTATTTCATTCTACCCCCTCCCACTTCTCAGTTGAGCCAACTACCAATGAGTGACAAATGGAGGCCAGAGGTCATTTCTTAAAATAGCTTATTAACCTTATGTTCTACATATCTCTTTCAGTTTTTCCTCCTCTTACAAGATGACAAAGTGAGACTGAAAAATTCCCCAACTCTAACAATTAGATGTCCATATGAAAAAGCAGAGTGCATTGCTACCCAGTCTTCCAAGAGGGTAAAATCCTTGGTCCTATCTTTAGTGTCAACATATAACATGAGCATGTGTTAAAAAGATATAAAGGCTCTCAGAACGCTTGGTTTAGTTTAGCCAAACTCTCCTTCTCCCAAGTCTCCCATATTCATCAGCGTATCAAGGGTTGCTTCATACAGTTTCTGAAGCAACAGTAGTGCCAGAGTGGTCCAAATCTTGCTACAATATGCATAATTTATAATGTCAACAACGAAGTGCCCATGAAGTCAGAAAAGTTTATTACTGCACAGATCCTTCAGCAAGACAGTCCATAGGCATGATGTCAAGCAAACACTTGTGTCTAAAATGGGAAATTTTCAATAAGGTTATTGCATCAGTTTATCTTTCCCACCTTAAATAAAAGGAATGAAACTGCAAGAATGCAGTACTGTTCAGAACTGCTCAAAGCCTGAAAGATAGGAATACATCATACACCGCGTGTCTGACAGGAAAAACACAAAAGCAGAAGAGATTAAAAGAAACACCAAGCCAAGGCTCATTATCAGGAGTCTCCAAAAAGGGAAATGGCTGAGGCAAGGAGGAGAGCTGCTGAGCAGTTAGGGAAAACATTCTAAGAGCACCAGATCTGATTCAGTCCAATTCTGAATTCCAAATCCTGTACATAATGGACTCCCCATGAGGCTTAATATATACTCAAGGTTAAATGACTGACACAGCAGCTCTGAGGAGGAACTACCAGACAGCTGCCAAAAAAAAATGCAAGAGTTATCAAAGCTCTGAATGATTTCAGAATTGATATCGAACTATAGGGCCTTTTCATTGTCAGGTCACCAGTTCAGATTCAGCCTGGGCTGGCAGTGGCTAGAACTCATTATTATGTGATGGCTGTATATGCAACTGTTGGGCTTCACACAGGCCAACCGGCATTACTTAGTGCCTTGCTGGAGGCAGCTGCAGATGAGTCCAGAACTAAGGACAGTGGCTTATCTTGTCATCCCAGGGGTAATCCCAGTAGGAGCAAAGAGCTCTGTCAGGACAAGTAGGCAACGTGCACATGAAATAGTATCCTGACTAAAATACCAGGGCAACAATACTAGCCTTCAGGTAGCCTCTTCTGTGCACCCATTAAGGAGAAAGCATGAAGTCCTACTGAAGTTTTACGCACACCAAAAAAGATCACTTTAAATAACGAAGAGTCTTCTCATTTTTGATCAGTCATGTAGCGATGTCTTTTACTGCGTGTATGTGACTTTCAAGTCAATTCTCACAATCAGTCACTGGCATTGTATAGAAGGAACCCGTTTAGAGGTTGCTCTCAACTCTTCTGCACAGCAGTACCTGCTCAGTTTATCTGAAATTGGCAACTTTATCTTCTTGCAGCTATCCCTACACTGACCTGCAACACTGCTCAGCAGCAGGCACTGCAGTCCACCACACATCTTTGTATCTTTGAGTCTGACCCAGCTTTAATGGGAAATCAGATTTTTACAAGGAGCAACTAGCTCCAGTGAATGTGAAAGCTCAAATCACTGCCAAGTTTACTCCCTGCAGGAGACTGTCTTTACTAGGTAACTTCAAGAATGACCCAAAAGGATGATCTGCACCCATTTCTGTAGCTGATCACTCAGCTTCTCTCATATAAAATCATATAAGAGAGATGGAAGAGAGATGTGAAATATTTCACTGGTAGTTTGGTGATGAATGCACCTTTGTTTAAGGATGCTACAGAAGACTAAATGTGACTGAGCAGTGTGATAGCCTCCTACTTGTTAGCCAAGCAGCTAGAACCATCCCTGCAACTGGGGTGAGCTTACTGGACTATGAAGTCAAACTGGTGATCTTAAACTTCTTTCACAGGTTTATGTTAGGCAGTGTGCCTGAGCTCTTGGCAACAACAATGAAAATGAACACTACGGGCTACTAGAGACTGAAAAACACCTCTGTTTTAGAAGCAGCTTTTTCCCTGTGGTATAGGAAGGTCTGCTCTCAAAGTCTGTCAGGGACACAAAGGCTCCATCACTGTCCTTCACCCATTCTGTCATCATTTACTAACACAACTGGATTTCCCTCACAAGGTTACAAGGAGTGAAGGTGTAAGCTTCATTCCCTCTCTGTGCAGCGCCTGTAACACAGTGAGATGTCAGACATGAATCTGAACAGTGGCAAAAATTGGGTAGTTCCTAAGTGCAAGTAGCGTAAAATACAAAATTTCCATCAGATTGGATTATGTCACTTTATCTAGCAGTGCATGCAGGAAATACTATCCATGTCAAATTTAAATTAAAAATAAACATTACTTCAGGTAATGGGTAATTGCCTGTAGGTAGCCGTACTGTGCTCTGCACTTCTCTTCCCCAGCCAGCAGGTATTCTGTTGTCAGTACATCTGTTGTAACAGCACCATTTATCTTCTGTGTCATAACTGGAGACTGTCCACTAGTAATGGCTTCTGTCTTCTCCAGTGCTACATTAACCTGCCTCTGAGCATACATCATAACTTTTATCGCCATTTACGACAGCGCAAGGGATTCGTGCCTGAACTACCTCTGCCCAGATCTGGTTCGCATGATGTCACTTTACAAAAATAACTAATTGAGGGGTGTCAGAACTTTCATGTGGGATACCTTACCAAAGAACCCAGCACCAATTGTTTTCAGGTATCTTGCCTGTGGTGTTTGCAGTTCCAGTTATCAGGTCAGAAAAAGATGGTAGGATTAATAAATCATGGCCCCAAAATCTCTTCCACTTAGGGGTACAGGAATAGGGACACGATAAACAAAGAAGTTGCACATCCTTCCCTTTTCACCAACTCTTAACCACAGTTACTCAAACAAATGTTTAAGTAAAAATCCTTCACTCAAGATTAAGATGCTAGAAGTATTTTATAACCTTGAATTCACAATCTCCATTTTCATTCTTTGTTTTTATATATGCCAACAGTAACTTACTTGCCAATAAAATCAAATTTCTCTCATTCAGAAAGACAGTGGTAAGATTTTGCTTTACAGATTGAACACATGTCCCATGAGCAGAACAATAACTGTACACACGTGAAACCTAACTTGTGTTGAACTTGAGGTCAAAAGAAGACCTCATGCTTCAATTACACATGTGCCCCAGTTCAGGTATAAAAGAGCAAGTAACAAGTAACAAACTCCCATGAATGAGGGCTAGGGGAACTTCGAGCCATATGCATGTTGTGATTACAAGAACCACGAATGGTGCAAAGGCAACAGGACAGCAACAGCTGTCAGATGAAAAACGTTTCAAATGTCTCTCTCCTACTGTTTCCTTCTTCTTACACAAGTTTTTCCTCTAATAATGCAAATACTACAACAGAAACTCCATTACTATGCTATTGCTATGTTGCAGAAGCAGCATTATGGAAATGCAATTACATCAGGAACTTTTATCACTCAGTTAGAAGGTGTAGATCGCAGCAATAAAGCTGTTAGAATACTAACTGCATAGCACTTTTCCATTCTAGTGACATGGGTCACAACATTGCTATTAATGCAGCCACTTCATAAAAATAATGTATAAGTAATAGGATTGGTATGGGTTACAGAGAAATGATAATTTAAAAAAAACCTTCAGAGATGGCAAAAAGGCTGGTGAAAGAAATGTGCTTTCTGTAATAGCTGTCAGATTAAAAAAAAAATCAAAATCTCCTTTTATCTTAGTGGGCACAGGATACAGTTTATTACCTAGGACAGGTAACATATTTAGTCACCTTGATTCCACTTTACAAACGGAAGCCAAGTCATCCTCCTGATATAACTGAGGAAAGTTTCTGTAACTTAGCAGTAAAACACAGAAAAACACTCCTACTGCAAAGCCTGATGATGATGAAACAACCTACTTCCGTCCGTAAAGACTGCTAAAGAATGACTATCACTGTTCTCCTGCATTTGCTTAGATAAACAAAATAACTGCACTGATACTGAGCAAGGGAAAACTACAGACCGGCTAAGGACTCCAAAGAAACAACAAAGTGAAAACCAGACCAAAAAAGCAAGTTTCTGTAATTACTCAATCACTTTTTGGAGAAGTCCACAGAGGGACTCCAATTTATGCTCAAGTTCTTTGTATAAGAACAGTTACCATTGTCCTTATGATTTAATAGTTGTGTTCCCTGGGTATTTCTAAAGACATATCAACTAACTTCAGTGGCAAGTTTACTTTAATCCTTTTATTACTATGAAACTCGCACAGCCAACTAAGCTTTCTTTTTGCATCAAGTTTAAAGTCCAAGCTGAAAAAGCAATCAGTCAAACTGCTAACAGTTTTCCTGAGAAAAATGGAGTTGCTCTGGCAGATTCCACAGCACAAATACATGAGGCTACTCAATACAGCCAGAAATTCTGCGAGATGAACCACACCTGCCACTTTGTACCCGCTGCTTCAAATCCATCATGGCCAAGAAGGTGGAAATGCTGGTTCAAAGAAACAAACACTTCATGGCACTAACTGACAGTGCTCTTTCCATAAATGACATCTAAAACCCTGCTAATGACATTAAGCCTGAATGCAGCCTTTTGTCTATATTTTACAATAAAATTGTTTTCTTGCTTTGGGCAGAGCTCTGGCCACCATGTTCCATACACACGTCACCTCCATATTGCTAACTTACTGCTCCTTGTGTTGACAGCTGCAGCTTCTGCTGAATGTGACACTTGAACATGTCTGCAGTCAAATGTCACAAAGATATCAATCTCGCTTTTCTGTTTTTAAAGCTATCAGAACTATCAGAGTGTATCCAAAACCAGAACAGTACTTCTGTCCACAATCTTTGAAGACAGCTTTGCTTCTCTTGTCTAACGCACAGCACAAGTTAAAAAGACACAGACAAAGCCAGTTATCCAGAAACAGTGTTTTCAAGGGCAGCAGATCAAAATGAGTTTAAACAGGAACTTTTACATCAGTATACTTAACATCTTTAGGTCTTTTCTACTTCAGGTGTATTCAAAAGATAAACACAATCTCCATGTAGTGATTTCTCTAACTACAATTGTGGTAACAACAGAAATTCTGTAAGATCTGATGTGTATGTGTACTTTTTGTGCAGAGTTAACTGATTATTGCCATACTTTAAGAGCAGAGAATAAAAAAAAGTAATACATAACTAGATAACCAAGATTTATTATGTTTCATTCCCGAAATCAATTCCTTTGACCAATTCCAGAGTGATGAGGTGATGATCCTTTTTTACAATTAGTAAATACATTTAATAATTTATTTAACATCTAACACAATATCCTTGAAAGGCATACCTAAGACATCATGCAAGACAAGCATAACATAAATCAGTAGACAACACAGCTAATACTTACATATATAGAGTGAGGTTTTGGTTATTAAATTTAAGAACAACTGGAATCAAAGCACTAGGTGACGCTCACACAAAACTATGTTTTCAAAGCTAAACTTCTCACAAGTATGTAACTTGCATTTAGGATTCTTCAAGAAAACTCTATAGCTAAAAATTGGCAGGTCCATAATTACATTGTCAAGAAATGGCATCTCAGCCATTTTTCCAAGAAAATAAACAGATGATTCTTCTCCCATGCTTGCCAAAATGAGATTAATTCAGTTGTCACAATTTTAGTTATGTAGCATATAGTCTTAATTAATTACTATTTAAAATCTGTTCTTAAGTTAAGGGATTCATCTAAGGAACAAACCTGAAAGATCCAACAAGCTGTGGAAGTATGGAAAAGATACAGGGGGACACATTTCCCACCCTGATTAAAAAATGGTACATTAAAAAAATAATAATCTCTGATAGCATTTGACAAATGCACCCCTAAAGGGCTCACTTTATGGTCCCAGGAGTTCCTGGACAAAAAGATCTTGGGAAGAGAGATTTCATTGGAATTTTGAGCTTGAAATACTGTAACTAGCAAATGTGAAAGCAAATATTTCCACCTTCTCTTTACAGTTTATCAGCAAGGTAGTATGGCTGATAGCTATAGCACAGTCAAACAGTTAGTTAGAGACTGTTACCACAGGGTAAGGAATGGAAAGCAAAATTCTACTGCAGCAAAGCAGCAGAATGCTAATTTAACTTCTTCAGATATAAGGAGGCAGTGAAGAATCCATAAAAGTGTGAGTCAACCCTCATTCCAAGTTCGGGCCAAGGGAAGAAGACTTTCTTTGTTCCTCATCTCTTCCTACAATGCCAGATGACTGCGTTCCTCTCCTTCAGTTGAAGCACCTTGTGTTGCCTACTACTCGTGATACCATTTGTTGGACCAGTACTCTGAACAACTACTGAAACTGCAAATATTATATTCTTGCACAGACACTGTAACACTGTCAATAGTCAGCACAATTTTACTCATGACAGGCTCCACAGTAGGCTACAAACACTGTATGACCTACAAGCCTGACCTGTCACAAGTTTGCAGAAGGTAGTCGAGGATTTTCATACACAGTCTGGCAGAGGCAGAAGTTTAAACTGGGATTAGTATCCACGAGAAAAGGAAATGCTAGCACAACAAAGGTGGACAACAAAAAATGCCCAAAGGAACTGAAATTGTCTCCAGCAAGGCTTAACAGCCTTCTCAGGACTGCAGCTAAATGCTTTGATGACACCAGTATCTAGAGTTTAAAACAGACTTTGAACACATCAGTGTCTGTAACAGCACAAGTGAAACACTGAAGTCTCTCCTGAGACTAAAAGCTTATGCAAGTGTGAGCTCACCTTTTCTGCAGGAGCCATGCTCCCATCCTGCAAGGGCATCTTGGGTGGTGTATCTCCTTATTCTTGAATTAGGCTGCAGTGCAGCCAGAAATGCAATGTACAAAAAAGGGAACCAAAGCAGGGCTCCAATCGACTTTCAACTTTAAGAGCCATCAGCTGGCGTTGTGAGCTTTGGAGTCTCCATGTAGTTTCATTAACTACCCCGACTCCGTGGAGAACATCCATCTCCCCTCATTATTTCATTAACTTTCTTGAAGCTCAGACTGCCTTAAGAATGCAAGAAGCACCTTACTGGATTGGACTAAAGGTCCATCTAGCAACATATCTTGTGTCTGACAGCAGCAGTTGGGACAGCTGTCTTAGAAAAACAGAAGCCTGGCCCTCCTCGGTGGTTCATCCCTCTTGTACTGCTTCAGCATATTTGTTGTACTAGAGTGTGTGAGGTAATTCTGTAGCCATTTACGGACAAGTGGTTTCATGAACTTCTCTAAATGCTTTCAAACTGCTGATACCATCTGCTTTCAAAACTCGAAAGCACAGGTACTTAGGCATAAATACCTAAATTCCATGTTAAATGGTAATTTAGGAGCTTTATTAATAATAATTAAAAAAAAAATTAAATCTGCAGAAGGGCTTGACCAAAAGCCCGTGCTGTAGAAAGAAAATTGGACATTCTTACGAAGTTTACAACAGTTTTATGACCATGCCAGTTGTTTTTCAGATGGAGTTTAACTGAATGTGACTTATGTGATAACTGCTTCTCTCATATTGTGCAATCAATGTTGCCATGTATTTTAGAATTTTTCATAAAAACTTTCAATAAGAGGGGAACATTCAGTACCCAGCTTTACTCCAGTAATGAACTGCTGGATCCATACAGGTCTGCTGCAAGGTAAAGACACCTCACCTCACAATGAGTAATGCCAGACCAGGTAGAAAATATGCTATTCCATCTCTTTCAAAAAATCTCCACCAGAGGATATCTGTGGAATTTCTTTTACCAGAGAAACTGCAAATGCAACATGTAGCATTGACACAATTTTTCTACAGAAGAAGAAGGATAAGGATCAATACTATTACACTGTAATTCATTCAATTAATTATGAATCAGTGTTGAAATATTATTAAATCTCTATTTCAGAATAACTGATCAATTCAAGCACTGGGCTTGAATACTAGCGCTTGAAAGGCTATCCTGAATTGTGTGCTGCAAATTGGCAAGGACTCTCCCACCACTTTTTATTTCTGTATGAACATTATCAGCTAAGCCTCTTTGTTTATTGTACATCATTTAGTATTAGCCTACTGTTTGGTCTTTTCCTCCTGTGAAATTAGTCAGACCAGGTTTATGTTCATAAAGTCTTACTGGAAGAAACTTGACTCTACATGTGACTATACATTATTAATTAATGCTTAATTTTTTAACAAAACCTACTTGCTAGATCATACAGTACTGTTCCTTGTTTTCAGCCACACAAGTTCAATATACCACAGAAACTTTTAGTTTTAAATAAATATCCACCCCGCTTCTCCATTCTTAGATTTTTTCCCTTTGAAACCACTTTCCAATCCATGCTGGTAATACTCCCTTTCCTCGGGATGTTGTACTAATAATTTTCCAAAAATATTAGCAGGGGATCCATAGCAACTGTTGATATGACTCAAAATGATTTAAGAGCAATCTTAGCAACCTTCTGTTAAGATATACTTTATACAGCCTCCCCCACTTAGCAAAATCCCACAATATGGCAAGAAAGATTTGTATGTCTAAGAATAGCTACCTACACACATTTTTCAAGATGACTGAGCCATAATGATTTAAATCCTCCCTACCACAGTTTCAGCAAGATGTGCCTCTACAACACTATATCAATGTGTTCTGCTCAGTTTTGAATCTTTTTCCTTTTCTGAATCACACCATTAACATCCCTGCCATTTTAGAAATAATGTTTATTGATTTTTCTGTTAACACTGCTATAAATTAAGTGATGTAATGGACAGGATTATTGAAGTACTATAAAGAATATGTCTTTCAGATACTTAACTACATATTGAAAAAGCACAGACACTGGAAAAATACTGCAGTTCTCTGCTGTTCTTGGAAGTTAAGGTTTGGAAAGCTACTTTTTATATGACAGAATGAACATATAAGACAGATGATATTACAACTACCTGCTAAGTACCGAATGACAAAAGAAAAACACATGATTCAGATGAAACTGACAAATAAATACGGAGAAAAAGTCAGAAATAAGAAAATTCAATATCACTTACGATTCTGAAACTTAAGATCAGTAATTTGGGGGACACAGCTGCTAAAATCCCTTTTTGTAGTAGAGTTGTTATTAGTAAATGCCAGCAGCTTTGATCATTGTAGGTGAAGAATCAAAGAAGAGCTGAGTAGTCCAAAACTCAACATGCATGAACAACACAGAAAGAAAACAGAACAATCACCATCAGCCTTCCTCAGTTAATGTTGGTTTCAACAGCCGACAACTTTGGTTATGGGTTATACCAGGCAAGCTTTTAAGCTAAGACTTGAAACATTGCAGAAGATCTTTTAACAGGCTACCACATAGACAACAACAATCTCCCATTTTTAAGAATTTATTCAAGGTTACAGAACAGCAGGAACATACCAAAGGAGAAATAACTTTTTAAGAAAGAGGTATTCATGAAACAGAGCCGTGAAGCTGTGAAGGGTCTGGAGCACAAGACCTATGAGGAATGGCTGAAGGAACTGGGATTGTTCAGTCTGGAGAATAGGAGGCTCAAGGGAGATCATATCACCCTCTGCAACTGCTGAAAGGAGGTTGTGCCGAGGTGGAGACTGGCCTCTTTTCCCAGGTAACAGCAACAGGACAAGAGGGAATTGCCTCAGGTTTCACCAAGGGAGGATCAGGCTGGTTATTAGAAAAGCTTATGCTCAGAAAGAGTGGTGAGGTACTGGAACAGGCTGCCCAGGGAGGTGGTGGAGTCACTGTCCCTGGAGGTGTTTAAGAGAAGAGCAGATGTGGCACTTAGGGTCCTTGTTTAGTAGGCATTGTGGTGACGGGTTGATTGTTGGACTGGATGACCTTAGTGGTCTTTTTGAACCTTAATGATTCTATGATAAGTTAGACCACAAGGTCCATCTTTTCTGCAATGCCACAGAAAAGATACTTCCATGTCAACGTAACCACTGGAAACTTCTTAAGATTCTCAAAGTTTTTTGCACCCATTTGGGAGCAGAATTTCAGGCTGGCAGAAAATCTGAGTTGCTACAGTCCTGAAATTCAGGCCTGCATCTGTCCTTACAAATTACTGCATTTACAGTCAGTATCAGAACGCTATCAATGTCTTTCTTTCTGGGGCATCTCCAAAGCAGAAAAACAAGCAAAACATCAGATCACAGAATCATAGAATTAGCTAGGTTGGAAAAGACCTACAAGATCATCCAGTCCAACCATCCACCTACCACCAATAACCCCACTAAACCATGTCTCTCAACACTATATCTAAATGTTTCTTGAACACCTCCAGGGACGGTGACTCAGCCACCTCCCTGGGCAGCCCATTCCAGCGCCTGACCACTCTTTCAGAAAAGTAGTATTTCCTAATGTCCAGCCTAAATCTCCCCTGGCGCAGCTTGAGGCCATTCCCCCTCGTCCTGTCACTAGTTATAAGTTATCAACATACCATACATGAGACTTGTCTACTCCCATGCTTAGGGACATGCACACAGATTCTGAGTTCATATTTTGATAGTAGATACACTGGGTCTGAACAGTTTTTAACTGGCATGGCACAGAGATGGAGGGAGGGAACGCACGGTCTGTAACTTCATAATCCTTCAGAGCCCTTCAGACCCCCACAGATCAGTTTTTTAGACTGTTTCTACAGGACCTTCAAGTCACCAATCTTTCATTCTTGTTTTATTGGGCAGTTTTTCAACTGCAGAACCTCCCATTATAACACAATTCAATTTCTGTCCTTGGATGTTTGATTTTACATTCCATCATCACTACGCATTGATTAAGCCTTAGCTCATATACTTGATTGTGTTTATGGGTTTCTCAGAGGAAGGCCAGTGTTTATGACAACATAACACTCACAGTTTTGTTTTTGTAACAAAACTCTTGGTGATGCTTGTTCCCAACTGCAATCAGGTTCCTTTAAAATAATCTTGTTAGTTTGCTTCAAAACAGAAACAAACAAAAAAGAATTACAGAGACAGGCACAAGTGAGAAGAACAAAAAATGGACTTGGGCGCATATTTTCAGGGATATATGTTAGATATATTCTCTGAAATTCTCACTCAGCTTCTCCCTAGCCTTAGGAATATCTGTTTTTCAGACTGCTAAGTCCCTCCTCCCAGGAAAAAAAAAAAAAAAAAAAAAACTTTTCTGCTTCTCACCATGTGCATAAACAACTACAACTTGCAAAGATCAGCATCCGACCTATGCCCAATTTGACTCCTAGCATATGTCTGCAATGCAAGTATCCCATAGCCCTTTATGCGGCATGCGCAGCAAACCTGGTCTCACAGAAAATATATCAAATAGGAAGAAGAGATGGTAGTTTTGCCCCACTTGACTCTACAGGCAAGCAGAGAACTCATCAGAGATGCAAGAGACCTAGATTCTGCTTTCTTTTCTGCCTGGTTTTCCTAGCAGAACCATTCACCACTGACCTACATGGTATTTTGAGGTGGGAACATTCCACTTTTGACTACTGAAGTTGTTCTATCCTGAACACAGTTTTATGAACACCTGTCAGAACAAAGACAAGATGGAAATGAATACTGCCTTCCCCTATTGCCCAATCCAATAAATATTCCACTACTTCAAAACAACCTCTAGAAGGTGTCTGGAAAATAAATAGGTCTTCGTAGTTCGCCTTTTAATAGGTAACTGTATGCATCACCGGGCCATAAGTTAGAAAAGCAGGTGTGTAAAAATAGAGGACAAAATCTGACATTCACAGGTACTTACGGCCTGTGAAACTTTTAATTACTGCACATCTCCCATTCACATGAGAGGAGATTTCCAAAATGACAGAAGATGAAGTACAGCCTTTTTAAATGAACTTAAGTTTAGTTATCTCTGTTCTATAAACTCCTGGTTGTTATACCACACACTCTCCACTGTTTGGTTTTGATAGTTTTTCCTATACTTGTGGGTTTTTTTCCTTTTATATTGTCCCATCATTTAGCATTGAACCACGTCAACTTTTGGAATTCTGCCAACTTAGGATGCCTCTGGTACATCATACCTGGATTTTCATATGGGGGATCTGACGTTGGCTTACATAAAGGGGGACCACTACGTTGGAGTTTTTATACGCAGTGCCACTATCTATCTACCAAAAACCATACTGGATTTCTGTGCTAAATATCAGAGCATTTGTGAGAGAAGCACGTCTTTCTTGCTGGCATCCATTACCACAGTGATTTATTTCATCATTCCTTTGTATAGACTTCTACTACCATTTACCTTCAACTTCTTTTAGATGGATCCATTTACTCAAGGCTTTGGAGAATGTTTCTTGTTTTGTTCTCCATTATGAATTGAAATCTCTTCAGGACCTTCAGAGTTATTTTCACATTCATTCTGTTTTCAACTTCTCTTGTGATATTTCTGTTTCCCCCCAATCCACCCTCCTGAACATTTACATCTCTTATTCATTCCAAAGGCCAATATATAGTTGGCTTAATAAGTACTTTTGAAATGCCATGCAACCAGGGAAAAAAAAACAAGGCTGGAAGCCTGAGGAGTCCAGAAGGTCCCCTAGGAAGCTGACAGGGGGATGCATGGCTGGGATTTCATCCTAATTCTCACAGAACAAACCAGCTGGAGGACAGTTGAGGAAAGCTATGTGTTTGCATTTCAGGAAAGGTTACACCAGGCACTCAGAAAGGAGCTTCTTCTAAAGAGGGCACTTCCAGCATCCATTAATTCAAAAAGGCAAAGAGCCATTCTTTTGAAGTATGTAGACAGTAATAACTAACACAGGATATCCTCAAAAGCACTCACCAAGTTACAAGAAAACTATTCAGGACACAGACATGCAATGTCTGCAATTCCATTTCTGACTCTTCATAAAAAGAAGCTAAAATCACAGTTGGCAAGGGTTCTAAAATGCAACAGTAATCCATAAATACTCCTTAATTTTCCTGTCATTGCAGAATTAGGCTACTTCCAGCTCACACAGATCTTACCAGGTGTGCTAAATTGATGTCATTATAAACCATCAGGAAATACCCACAGAGACCTGTAGCAACATTTAGAAGTTTTGTTAAACAGCTGTGTGTTATAATTGATTTGTATTATTTAAAACAGCTAAAGCAAGTTATCTCCGGATGTAGAAAAGGGATGACTGAAGACTCTAGGGAGATTTAAGTCACAAGAAAGCCAATCATAGGAACTTCATTCGAGCATTTTAAGATTATTACTAGAGGAAGTGCAATTAAATCATCACCATTTATCAATTATCATTATAAAACACTATGCAACCTTATCACACTAATTTATTTACAAGAAGGTAACTAGATGACTTCTGCTTTCTCCAATGATAATCATCTAGTCAGTAAAAATATCTGAAGGCACTTTCTCTGAAAATGAATGTGACTTTCCAATGGTAATCAAAAGTAACAAAAAAAGTTCAAATTTTACCTAAAATTTGTTTTTAACTACACCGGCAATGTAGCTGCCAAACAGCTAAACTCTTTGGAGCTTAGGCAGTGGTTCATTTCTGGTCTCAGATATGTTTTACCATATAGAGTACAAGCCAAAATATAGTTGTATCATAACTACACAGGCAAAAGTATGTACATTTCATAAAACATATAGAATATAAGTCCCATATGCTTAGTTGAAGATTGTGGATCTGTGACTTATAAATGACAGTATTACTTTTTTTTTTCCCCTAACCTACCAACCAAGGGTTAAAAGTTAAGTAATGTTATCCAGTGATGGTTTTTTGTTCATTTTTTCCCAATAGTGAATTGCCTGTAGAATTTAAAATTTTTGCTCTGTTTTGAAGCAAAATCCTAAATGTTCTTTCTCTGCTGTTCACATGCACTGAGAATTCAAGCTTGTTTTGGTGAATTTGCCCAGTGACTTGCATTATATGACCTGCGTCCCTGCAGGCAGAGCCTAACCCACATAACAAAATGGGTCAGCAGAAATGCAGAAAAGAGAAACTGTGTATTTCAGTTCAGAACCCTGACCCACTTGAGGGCAAAAAACATGCTTTTTCTTGCAGACCTAACTCATTTTGATCTGAGCTTTGCAGGCTATTGCTTCCAGTGTGCTTGTATTATCTTTTATAATTCCTATGAGAACTCTCTGATTTCCGCTGCTGTCTTATATATGATCTGGCATATGTATCTCTCTATTTACAAGGGGAAGTGTTATAGCAGCAGTTGCAGGCACTTATAATACTATAGTGTTGGCACTGCTAATTGTGCTGGTGCTTTCCCTCCCCTCCAACTCAGCTAGAGATGTATTGAAAACCATGCATTCCCCTCATATTCTGATCACCTGACTGAATGACCACGAGTGAATGCACCCTCACTGCCTGGTGCCTTCCTGCTTTCATCTAAAATTAAAACTATAGACCTCTTAAAGCTGCTTTCCCAGAGGCTCTCTCTCACAGACATGTAGAAAAGCACATTTTCAATCCACGAATGCAGCTGGGACCTATGGACCCTGTTCAGTACTGATATGAAGTAGGCTTACCTCATTCAAGACAGTGAAATTCAACAGCCTTAAGCCACAGGTACATAGTCTTCATGGAGAAGACATATGTACAAGAGATGTAGGAAAAAGAAAGTAATTCCAAATTATGCATTTAGTAGAACCGCTGAAGGATCTTACCACCTCCAGCTTCTACCTGCCAGCAGTTCCAATATTATGCTTGATGCTCAGTCTGTATTATTCTAGAAGAAACAGTTTAACTTAATCCGCAATGTCCTCATTTAATGGAATATCACTTTGATGTGTTATGTTCAAAAGTATTTTGCTGTATAACTTATGATTTCTCTGAAATGTTCTTTCTTATATCCTAATTTCTGTTTGTCACTGGACTCATATAGGCTGAACTGCCTCTGGAAAAGTGCCACCAAGTCAAGAGGTTCAGCACACCATACATTTTACCATCTCTAAAATGTGTCTCTGTAAGCCTCCGCATGCATGGGTCTCATACACATCTCTAGTTATAGTATGCAGGACAGTTTTACTTTCCTGTTCCTTAAGAGTAATCTCTGAGTGGGAGTTTTCTTTTTATCCTTTTGGCTTCCATTACTCTGATTTTACACATTTCAAACATATTCTTTATGCTTTATTCTCAGTAGCACTGTATTATGATTTATTACCTACACAGGGCTGTAGGTTGTTGCAGTGCTTTGCATCAAATAGAAAGAAAATGCCTTCTATTGAATGTGAATGTGGCTTTAGGCCACAGAGGAATCTGGAAGGGTGTAGAGAAGGCAAAAACACCTCAGAAGTGCACAAAGCAGACACTTCTATACAATTTTCCAGGTGGGAATATAAACTACCCACAAATCAGAACAGCTCAGCTGGGAAATACTAGAGATGTTAACCCTGAAGGATTCTTATCATCTGACTGTAGGGTTACTGGTCTCTATCTACCAGGAATGCACAAAGATGGATTCAATGAAGGAGAATTAATTGAATCCTCTGCCTCTCTATGCAGAAACAATGACCATTTAGCTACAAATCTTAAAATTCAGCTATGAATCACAAAACTTTACAGTCTGAACTATGAAACTTTCTTGTACAGATAGGCAGTTCCTGCTAGCATGTTATTTTATTAAATCTAATTTTCTCATCTTCGTTCTGCAGTAGACAAGCTGAGTAATTAACACTTTATTTAAAAGCATCTATCATGAGAGAACCTGCAAACTTACAATTAGAATTCAGAAATGCACAGCAAACATTGGATAACCAATGTCTGTGAGATTCCCAGGGAGCTATTATAATACAAATAATAGTCTGTGGCTGCAAAAACATGAACATTGCTTGTGTTCCCATGATTGAGTACCATTTACAAACAGTAATTAAGTTGTATTAGCTGAATTATGGGAACACCTGTAGACCTCAGTTGAGGTTACATCCCTGTTGTGCCAGCTGCTGTGTTAAGAAACCTGTGTACCTGAAAACAGCTAAGATCAAGAAGCCAGTGATGGAAGCAGTAAAAGAATGGAGACATCAGTATCTTCCTCTGATGATAAAAACTTCACACTTGGAGAGTCCTCACTCTTTGCTCAAACTTGCCCTGCAGGCCTGGAGCAATCAGCTCAGCTCTGAGCCTTATGTCACCCTTCCTATGCACAAGTGATACTGTTTTCAAGACAGCCACCATGCAACTCTGGGTACAGGGCATAAATTGCTGAAATAATCCAGTGTCTTCAAGACCACTTCAAATAAAAGTGATTTGAATAGCTCTAAAGCAAGGCAGTGATAGCAGAGTTTTCTAATCTGTTTCCTCTTGTAAAACACAGCATTCATTAACCACTGATTCTTTAGCACAGTTGTCAGGAATAACGTATCATTTGATTGAGAGATTAATTTTCTCTCCTTCAATCCTAGGAATTGCAAGTTTATTTAAAATCAAAAATTATACAATCTTTTTGGTAATTCGATTAGCAGACAATTTGGGAAATGTTGCATACTAGGTAGCACTTAGTTAAGTAAGACTACTTTTCCATTTACCCAAACCCATGATTACTCAGAAATCACCAAAAGGTTTCAGGATTGGCTTTGGAAAAGTATTTTAAATAAGAGAGATTGTCACATTAAGTCTTAAGTGGTGAATTATTCATTCTTCAAAATCCAGGTCTGAAAATGTTGCTAAGTGGCTCAAACAGCGCCTCAGTGAGACTTCCATATATTTTATTCGTGTACGGGAGACAAATAAGACCTATGAGGATTTGGGCATATACTGCGCTTATCAATTTTGTAAAGGACCAGTGGCTTCTCACCTGCTGTGTAATAGTGTCCCACGGCCCTTCCTGCAGACGAGCCTGGTAGCACACATGAACACTTTTCCATATTTCATCCAGTGTCAAAGGCCTTCCATCTGTGGGAGTGGAAAGGGGAAAAACCACCCACAGTTAACACACTTAAGGAGGCTATATCTTTAATAGAGAGCAGCAAAAATAAATACAAAAATACTGATTACCTGGAAGGAGAGGGAAACAATCATATCGAAATGTGATTGAGACACTTCTCTTGCCTCATAGCTCCAGAACAGCACTGCTCAAATCCTAACTGGATGTGTGTATAAAACTGTCCTAAATTCTCTGATCGTCTTTATTCTCCATCACCTGAGAGCAACAACTTACTTTTCATGTTGCAAGTTGTAAAGTTAAACTAATTATGTAAAGCAACGCCTGGGTAAAAGAGATTAAAAGCCACTGCCCTTCAGTAACCTAGATGGCTGCATTGTTGCAGTAGGCTTTTAGTGGTAGTGTTAGGACTATGCCAAGATATTAGCGTCAACCATTTTGAAAATAAGCATGTCAATTTTTTTCCTGAATATTTGTTTTTGACAAACAGCAATAGGATATTTTGATATACTTTCAATAAGCAGCTTCATCTTCGCATTTATTAGGTGTCAGAGACTATTATTCCATGATAACTAGTTTTATTCTACTGACATTTTCACGTCTGTAAAATGAACAAGATTTATTCACCCAATTAACATTTGAATACCATGTTTAGGTGTAAGTTAAAAACAGCTGCCTACAGCCTCTGTTTTAGTCTCTGCACACATTTTATAAAGCAGCTCCAAGTTCTGCCCTTACATAAGCACGACAGAGCAGGAGCATTAAGATATGTAGCAAATGAAGTATCTGTGAAGGCAACAGAATATTCTGTAGATAAACTAAGCCATCCTCAGGAAGGTGAGACCTGCTAGACCTTCATGTCCTATAGCCTACAATGGCAGATATCAAAGTTGCTCTGGAGACAGCCTAAAACCTGCTAAGAAATTTGGTACTAGCGTGTAAGTCAAGTTTAGAAGGAAATATTTGTGCTGAGATCATCAGCGTATAGGTAATACAAAATGCCATGGATGCTTGCAGTTTCCTGATTGCCTGCAAAGGCAATCCAGAACAAGTCCCAGTGCAAAATGTAAAATAACACACATTTGAGTGAAAAATTCCATCTGCTTCTCTAGATTTTGCTCTGTACACCTTTGTATTTGTGAACTGTTGAAGCAACGCATGAGCAAATGCAGGTTATACATGGAATGTATTATTCTAACTTTAACTGTCTCATTTATAGAAATGATTGAATGCATATCAAGTATTAAGCACAGTATAGTTAAAAATCACCAGAGTTTTGCTATTACTTCATGTGTGAAAAGCAGTACATCTTCCACTATATTTCAGTACAGAATTACTTCATTTCCGACAAAAATATGAATAAATTAAAACTAAAACTCTTACAATAAATGAGATCACAGTAAAATACTTCACCAGTTATTATAAAGTGATTGCAGTGTTTCATATAGGAACAAAAAATTGATCTGGGCATTCTGATCACAGATTTACATACCAAAATATGTTTGGATTTAAGCCCCCCCCCCCCTCAAATTTTGAATTTTCTTCAGAAGTTTATTATGCTTCATTAAACTTTAAATGAGTTTGAAATCAGTCATTTTTATTAATTTTAATTGACTATGGTTTCATACATACTCCTAAATTCCTATAAATTCTTATCTGATCTTGACCAGCTTGGTTTCCTAGAAGATGGGAAGATAAATACAGAGAATAACTTCTTTATACTTAAAAAGTACAAGAGGTTCAGCGACAAGCTAGGAACTGTACAACCCTTGCAAAAGGACAGGTGATTAATGGGCAGTTTCCACATTGCCCCTTTCAGGATGAAGATCTGAAAGGCTAGCACTTTCTCTCAGCATAAAAGAAATAAAATACAATAACTAAACTAAAACAAAATAGAATAAAAAGTACATTAAGATCCCAAATGAGTAACAAACATAGGAGAAATAGAAGAGTTTGAAGTTTTGGCAGTCTGTTTTGGTTTTGCTGCTGTTTCCATGTCAGAATATATGTATTTATGATAAAACTCATTTCAGGTAATTAGACTGGAGGTGGGTCTCACGTTATAAACTCCTTGGCTTGTGTGAGGACGATACAACTGAAGCCATTTTACCCCCAAGCTCCCACCCTTGCACAAAGCACACATCTGTATTCTCTGGGCACTTTTACACCACTCTCTGCAGGGTTGCCAGCATTCACAGGTTCAGCAGCCCATTTCACATCCCTGCAACCCCCAGGTGCCCAGCTGGGCAGACAGGGCAGTCAGTAATCGTTGCTACTGGCAACAAGGGGCCCACAGCACCCACCACGCCTAGCAGCCACTGGGCCTCGCCACTGCTGCATCTCCACATGCAGCACCCCACAGTGGAACTCAGCTCAGAAAGCCCTGCTGGAAAAGGAAGGCAGCAACAAGCAAAGAAACACAGCAGCAGGGGAAGGTGCGGGCTGCAGATTCACTCAGCAATGTATTTATTTATTCACCAACCACCCAGTGGCTGAGGTGTCTGCCACTCATCCAGAGCCCTACACTAGGTTTAGCTGGAAGCTGGTGCGTCGACGGAAGAGAAAATTTGTGGTTTTGTGTAATTCTGTTTATTAAATAATCACACAGTTTGCCACAAAGAGTGAAAGGAAACATATACCACACAGCAGGAGCTGTGTGTGGGCCAGCCCAGGCTTACTGTACCCTTTTGAAACACTGTGCTCATAAAGCTACAAACCTGCACACAATCCATCATCAGTACCAACACAGGTGAAACGCAGACTTTGATGCAAACAACATGACGTCTACCCTGCAAGAGAGGCCAAAAGTGCCTGGGAAACAACCAACAAGGGTATTTTTAAGAGAAAGGTGTTAAAGGACGGGAATCAAAAACTCCTAAATATTGGTTCTGCCTCTGCCATTCACTAGCTGTGAGCTTGAATGAATTGTTTCACCTGCACTAGCCATCAAGCAAGAGTTAACTACAGCCTTCCCGTCAGAAGCTCGGATTTCTATGATTTGAATTGTCTTGGCTGTAATAAACTTTTCTGAGAAAGTCTTGTTGAAGTCAGATGGGGTTAACTCTCTTACGTCACTACAAGCTAGTTAAAAATACTTTAAAAGCAGATGGGCTTTTTTGGTTTTTGTTTGTTTTTGTTGGGTTTTTTTTAATGTCCAAAACCATGATACAACTCATTCTTATAGGACAAGGTCTTAAGAAGAACCATTTTTCTGAGAAAGAACAGAGCGGTTGCATGCTTCTAACTTCAGAGAGTAAGCCTGATTTCTGGAAAGCGCACCAGTCAGGCTCAGCACGATTATGAATACAGAAAGTCATGCTTTCAGGGTTGGAGGAAGTTACATTATCTCACAAGCTGTCTCTCCCTAACCACTGATTAGCATGGCTTTTAATGGCAGGGACCTACCTATGTCAGAGAGCTAGCCATATTTTGAGCAGGTCAATTTGAAAATCCCCTCTCTTCTCTCTTTTCTAGGTGAGTGAGGCTGTAGCCTTTACTGACTCCGATTAGTCCTGCTCTTTTTGGTGCCTTGCAAGTATTAACGATTATTCCTCTCCCTTTGTAGGAAAAAGAAGCAGCAAACTGTGAGACAAGTCATTCTTTTCTTGCAGGGTGTTTCCTGACTGATGCCTGTGTGCGCCTCTGATTTTGTTACTGCTACCTCACTGTCAGTGCAAGAGTCGTTTGAATGTAAGGCTTTAGATGAAGACAGTTCAGGAAAAGAACAAAGTTCCTTGACATCTTAAAGATGAAGAAAAGGGGAAAATACTCTGCTGATTAAAGAAAGCTTACTGGACCTAGCCCAGCCCATCTGGCTGATGCCAGCACTGAAGGGAAAGGCTAATTGCCTAGACCATCTGTCTCTAAGAGGGCTAATTGCTGACATCAGATCTCAGCAAGGGTTCGTGCATTTCTTCAGCTACCTCTTTGGTAATCTCAGAAGCCAGAGAAAGGGCTCCTGCTTTTGAAAAGTATGACATAGATAAAACGGATTTTGGAGAACAAACACCTAGTTCTCTGACACTGAGGTACTGAGGACCCTGAGCTCCTGACACAGACTAGGACTTCCTGTGGTCTGAACTTAGGAAAATATGCCACATGGCAAGTATCATGAGGTAGTGAAAAATGCTTCTTAGGTGTATACATGTATCCTAAAATCATGGTCTTGTCTCCCACAATGTTTCCAATCATCCTTCCAGGCAGTCACCACATTTCATCATTTTCAGTTGAAGTATGTCCTTGCACAGAACAAGATTATCCCTGCAAACCTACTCCCAGAGACTACCAAGAAGTTTAGATGCTGTTCAGAACAATTTAGTTCTATTGCAATTGTACTTGTACCTTGTCATACCTTACATATTTAACTTCCTCTGACAAAAAAAAAAAGGTCTAAAGATGAATACCAGAAAATAAATTATCTCACGCAATTTAAAAAGCAGCAAGGATAAGAATACAATGTAACTTTGTAACTTCTGTCTTTCCACAGGAAGGACTGACCTGCAATGTTCAATCACAACTGCTAGCAGAAAGGAGTGAAAACCAGATGTCTTCACTTCCGTGAGCTCCTGAAGATGCAAACCCTGCCAAGGAGAATAGGAAAAAACTTCACAGGAATTTTTTCAGAAGTCTTTTTCCTAAGAGTTTCTCCTGGAATCAGTGCAAATTCATGTATGATGGAAGAAATGAAGGATTTAATTGTTCTAGAAAAGTTGTTAAGAGTCTATTTGGAATGCTGCAGATTTGGACAGGCCAGCAGCAGTTGCTATCATAACATACAAAGTGAGACGATGAATACTGCAAAACAAGCAAAACTACTTTGTCAGGTTGAACAGAAGAATTATTATTTCCTAGGCAAGCCTCGAGTTGTAATGGCCACTTAACATACTGCCAGAGAGGAAGCAGAGTGTTAAATTCAACCTCCTTACTCTTCTGCTGGGGAAGACAAGACAGGGCAGGGCTGTTGAAACTCTGAAAGGATTATAACTCACCTTCACCTCTTGCAACATGCTCTAATTAGCATGAGGATCAGTATGGACAGGATTCAAGGGAAACCAAGAGAGCTCACAAGAGACTTGTGAAGAACCCATTCTGCTAGTTAATCTGCAAACAATAGCAGGAATTTGGAGTGGGAAATCGATGCAGGTCTCAGAAGATTCTTCCGTGAGTATTTCAGATAAAGAATGCTGCAGTGAGCATTTCTAGCTGTCTAAGAAACAAGGTGAGGAGTCTATCACAGAAAGACTGTGACCCTTGTAAGGAAAAAATATTAGGGCTTTACCTAGAGTTTCCTACATAATAGACTCAGGGCAAGACAAAAGATACCTTTCTCAGCTCAGGTGGCTGTGAATGCACGTTTCTGAAAACACCATGATGGTGCCTTCAGATAGCACAGGCACAGTCAGGTAAATGATCTGCAGCTACGAAAGAATGTTGTTTTTTAAACTAAACTATCCAGAACTAAAATCAGAGAATATTAGCTGAAAATATTCTTGGAGAAGTACTTAGTATCTTGTAACTTTCTCTCTTCAAGAGTTAGAGAATGTTAATGTTAGAAGAAAATGTTAAATATGAAAGACAGGGTAGGTGACTTAGGGAATTATCTGAAAAAGTCCTTGTTTTCCATCATGAAAGTTTCCCAAGAAGCGTTTTAAACCATAGTCTTACTTGCAGGAACAATAACAGATTTGTACTGCAAGGGGAGCTGTTGGCACGTAATACTACAGCTGTGCATTAGATCATCCACTAGCTTCTGAAATATCCACTTCCAGATATAAGGAGTCATGTTTCAACACCTCCGATTCCCTGATGCTGACAAGCTAAACAACTTGTTTTGTCTCTGGGAGCTCTTCTCTGGTGATTAACTGCTTATGGTGAATACTAATTATATGAAAGTACAGTACAGTCGAAATAGTGTCCTATTTCTTCTACCTGCAGCATCTCCATCCTCTTCTGTAGAGACTGTGCACTATTAATTCTGCTAAAACCAAGATGATGACATTTTTCAGGACCACAAATAGGTTAATCTGTCTCTTTCAGCAAAACTTCCCTCATCCTTCAGTCTGCAAAGTAAGTTTAAAAGCAAAACACTGCACATTCATAAATGCTTGTAATAGAAAAGAAATTTGCAGCAGGATGTGTGCAAATGAGTTCTGTTGGTGGAAGGCAGAGCAATGTCCCCTATTCCCCATGTCTCAGTTTGAAAATTTGCCCCAAATTATCCATTCCTGAAAGTGCACCTCTGACTAAAATCTTTTCACCAGGGAGTCTATGAGAATTTGTTCTTCAATTTTAAATCTAAAGTGCCTTTTAAAACGCTAACACTGCAAAATTAGAAACCATTAAACAATATAAGGCAGAGAGTGATTAAATCTACCAAACACATTCAAAGCAGCTTAAGCTACTTTTTAATTAAAAAGAAAAAGATATATCTGGCAACATTCAGACATCTTTATCTAGATAAAGTTAGGAGATTATTCAAAACACAAAAGATGCTGATGCTACCATGCAGGAGACTGAACAAAATGACTTGAAGATTCCAATCCCTCAGCCCTCGGTACACAGTCGTTGGGTAGGGAGGAAGAGAGCACAGCCAGTGCTGCAGTATGATCATTCTATGCTTGCTGATTAAATAAGTGACACTAACAGTGGCCTTGGAGGGAGGCTCTGTGTTCCTCCTTCCTTCCTGACAGGATGGTGAGTGAAATAACAGTGGCTGTAGCAATTGAGTAACGCATAACAAGATGTACATTTTAGGAGGAAAGAACATCCGTTAGTGTTTCAAGAACTGGTATTCATAGAGAGAAAAAGGCAATACCCTATCGCTATTATTTTTTTAAATGAGCAAGGTTAAATAGAAAACAACATACACATTTAAAGGTACACTTAGACCCCAGCCTTGGGGCTCAAATTCAGGCTTCAGAGAAACAGACACAGTTCTGCTGAAGCACTGTAATTATGTCCACTTATTTCATAGCCAAATTCAGACCTGCAGCTTTAAGGTTTCTGTATTCGTTTAAAGAAAAGAACAAGAAAAATGACCAGTAGTTTTAGTCAACCACAGGCAAGATGCCAGGAGCCAAAGTTCAGCCTCCTTCAGGCTGAGATGATATCATCTATTCCAAGGTCCTGAAGCTCTCTGTCTGGAATATTACAGGATTTACTGGTGAACAGCCTCATCTCTTACTTTCTTATTCACACATGATCATTACTCTGTTCCTCTGTTTAATATAAAATTTGAGTTTTTAACATCTACAGCATCTGACATGTTTTTCTACATTACTGTCTAACAGAAAATGGGTCTTACCTAAAAAACAAGCCCTAAAATAAAGCACAGGTACTTGGTAGCTGCTGGAATACAAGACATGATATTCATAGCGAATTACTTCTTCTGTTGCACAGACTCCAGCTACTTGAGAATCATCCAAAGATTCCTAAAACAATAAACACAAACGTAAAATTATATCATTTTGTATTTCTACCAAGAGGAAATTGATTACAACTGTTGTAATTAATAAATATACAGAACAGAAAAAATAGCAATCACCCCTTTCATAGCACTGGAATTCTAATAGGAGCATGAAAATCATAGAAGTCCAAACCCTGCAAAGACATCTTCCACTTCACTTTTACAAACTGTGAACTCTGTGTAAGCATTTGCAGAACTGAGGCCTTTCAAAGCACAGGCTGCTTATGTGGGCAAAAGAAGGCGGCAAACAGTTTCTTAAATCTTTATGGCAGAACACCTGCACAGTAAGGTAACCGCATCTGCATCTCTTCTGACTGCCATTATTATAAACCATTTTAAAAGTATATTCTTGAATAATCTGGTTTTGCCTGCCAAAGGACAAATCAACGGTATCCACCAAAAACCCTCTCTTTTACTTTCTTTAAAGGCTTTTTGCAAAAGTCTGGTTTTAATAATAACACTTCCAAAAGTGGAGATAATTTTTCCCCTGTTACTGTATATTTTGGGTGCAAAGTAATTTATATATGTTGCAGGCCTGAAATAAAGCTGAAGAGATGGAACTTATTGCATTAAAACATTTCCCAGCTGGAACAAAAATCTCTTAACATGTGTATTAACTTTCTTAATTTCAAAATAATATTCAATTTGTACAAAAATATACCAGCTATTCTGACTTTTCTAAAAACTGCCAATTCTTCACAACTCTGAAATTGGAGACATTAAATTATTAATGCCATTAAGATTAAATGTTAGAACAAACTTTCCAAGAAGACACTATGGGTATGGACTTGTTTGGTTTTCAAACCCCCAAATTTTCATGCATGAACTAAGCAATGATAATGCCCCACAGGTTGGGTGTTTACTCCACAAGTTTATTATTGCCAACCATGAATACCGGTTTGCTGCTTCTGTCCAAGCACAATGAAAAAGACTGAATGGAAAAGAACCTGCTTTGAATCCCATATTGGTTCAACACACAAGAAATTCAAAGAATTTTGCATTTTTATCTCACATTCGCAGCTAAGCCATGAAACAACCTATGAAGTGGTATAGTAACAGATAAACTACAGTGGTAATGACATACAAAACACTTCTATTTTTTTTTGGTAGTCCATATAAAAGGTATTTCCCCCACATTTAGTATATTAGACAACCAGCTGCAACTGAATGAAGCATGTGGATAGAAGGTCATGAATGAAGAGCCTAGACTGAGGGAAGCTACAGACCAAGTACTGTAAATACAGTTTTGGACATGAAATGAGAAAATCACAGATGGTCATAGAATAGAAGGTTTCTGGGAAGTCCTGCACAGCTGCAGCTCAGGAAACAGGTAACTAAAGCACTGAAAGGGAACATTAAAGCAAATCCTCTCCATGTTAACCTTGTTTTAAAAAGCAATACGTGAAGGGATACTAAAGACAAAATGCCAGAAGGGACAATGATGATTGCTGCATCTGACTTCATAGGACAGGTGAAGTTAGTTATGCCATGCCTGGCCTCTATATAACCATGTAACAGACTAAGAAAGCCAACTTTTCCCGCACATCAGAACATCTGATCAGATGTCAAATACAGCAGAATACCATTAAAAAAAAAAAAAAACCTCGAGGAAAAGACAGACTCTCTATAGTAAACAATTTTATATATATCTTCAGTGCTTTACTGTGAATAGTAAGAGAAAGAAAACCAGCAGCATGCAGTAAGGGAAATCAAAAAACAACTAGGCTTTTGAGTCCATACAGGGAGGAAAGGGAAAGTGTCCACATTCAGAATGGAACCAAGACTGAAATTTACAAAACCCTTTTGGATCAGCTTTTTGGAATCAAAACAATGCTTCTTCTTTTAGAGACATTTACATTATTTTAGAGACTTCTTTTACAGACATTAATTCTGCACCATCTTATGCTCAGTCACTAACTTACCTTGCCCTAAAAAGTACTGGAAATGGCAGAACTACCTGGCCATGTATTAAATATCATTGTTCCACCAGAAAAGCTGCATGTACACACATACTTCTCTTTCCTGCTTTCTGTATGTAAGGCTAAATAACTCTAAACCCTCACATAAACATTGATTTGTGATAATTTCAGACTGAATGATAAAGGAGTCATACTCTTTGCTACCTGCAAATACCTAAGAAAATAAATAACTTAAACTCAAAAACTAAATACTCAAAAGCTGTATGCCCTTAGGGAAAACATGTTTAGTAAATAACCTACTTACTATCTCAGTAAGTCATAAATTAAGCTAAGAATAACTTTGTAATCAGGAATTCAGATTGCTGGGTTAGCAAGGATTTCAACTGGTAAGCAACTTCTATCTTCACTTTTGGGATGAGGAAAAGGAAAGCAAAGGAGTCAGTCAATCCTTCTAATATTATTGTTCCTTGAGCTGGCCAGAAAGAAAAACCCTCTTGAGAATTCCTGCCATTACTAGGATATTAGGCAGTGGGCCACTTATCAAAACATCCTATTACTTCCAGAGAAAACTGATTTTCTGCAGAAGTGGCCTTCCCAGAAGATGTACGTAGTCTGATGGCAGGAGAGGCAGCAGACAGGGGAAGAAGGCTGTATAAAAAGTTTTGCTCTAAACAAATTACTGCACTGGAGAGCAGAATGTTTGTGCACACATTCATTTTGCATTATCCCAGAGTTCTCTGACTGATGGTTTAAGCAGCGTCTGAAATCAAGTACTCTGCTCTACGCAGAGCTTGAAGAAGCTTTGAAACTGACATTCTTCTCCTCTGTTACAAGATGGACTTGGGTCTACTACAAAGTTTCTGTGCTTATTCAGAACAGTTTCTGATAATCAGATCTCTTTTCGTGCCATTTCTAGTGACAAGCGGGCGCATTGTATTTGAGATCTACATAGAAAGACAGCTGAATCCTTCTTAGGGCTACTTCTAATCTCCTTTCCTTTTGGTAAACGGCAGTGGCAAGACTTCTTACATAAAAAATGTAGCACTGATGTGTAATCCTGTACTTTACAGTCTCTGTAAGTATGATGCATAGGATTTATCCAAGGAAAGTACATCTTGGAGCCTTAACGTTCTGATGGTATCGCTGTCACTGATGAGATGAACTTTGCTGATGAGAGGAATAAAATGAGTACAGTCACTTTAGGCAATCTCTGGAACATCTAAAAATTATGCATGGCTGAATGAGGCCATGGAAGCTCAGAGAGTGTTATATCAGCCCAAAAGAAGAGATTTATTTTTTCCTCTTTAACCAGCTACTGATAAAGCCATTAACATAAAATGTAGGTGTAACTCATAAAAAAAAAAAATCACAGAATTTTCTTTTCACCTGATAGCCTATGTAAATTTTTCTTCAAGTAATGGTTCTACATTCATTTTCAATGTATACAGTTGTTCTATCTCTTTCAGCTAATACAAAATTTTAGGTATTCTAATAGACAACACTAAAATCAATTTTAACATCAGGAGATCGCATAACTTACAAAACATTCATACATGTACATGCATAACAAAACAAATTCATAATTTTGCTTTGATCTTGTCAAGACAAACACATCAGCATAAAGAAAAAAGTTTATTAATGTGTTAACAGAAAAGGTTTTTTGACTAAATTGCAATCCTTAAAGATGAGATGAAATAACTGAAATAATTTGATTTCTCTCTTTTTTTTCTGTTGTTGGTGGTGGTTTTTTTTTTGTTTCTGCACTGCAATTTGCTTGCATGGTTGCCATGCTTCACGTTAAAACTGTGAAACCAGGACTCACCAACTGTTTCCTAAACAAATTGGGAATTTGTCATCAGGAAGCATCTGCTACTCTGTTGCTCTCATGTAAAATCGTTCTTGTGCTACTATAATGGACTGCTGAGCAGATGTTTAAAAGCAATGTATCTATTACAAAAAAGATAAGCAGCAACCACCTAATTAATTATATTAGTTCCATCATAAATGAATTATCACTAATTTTAATTGATATAAAATTGTTCTCAACCTTTAAGTATCCCCTAAACAAATTAAGTTGATTTGTCCTTTTTAAAATGCTAAATTATTTAAATCAACAGATCAGAAATGATGCCGCACATCACTCTGAAGGCAAAGTAACGTGTTTGCACTATTTCCATTACTCCTGATGAAGATGACAAGTCAACAACCGCTGGTGACATCTAGGAGCAGGACAGAGCTAGCAGTGTGCTCTGACGCTGCTCGCAGTCACAGCAGACACAGGATAGGGCAGCTTGCTCCTGAAGGGAGGGCTGCAATGGAAAGGGAAGGGACAGGAACAGGCAAGGTGAAATGGAAGGAGGCAGAATCACCTGATGGAGAAGGGATTTTCCTCTGCTGACACCACACATTTCCCTCTCTCCACCTCACACACAGAAGCTGACTGAGCCAGCATTCCTTCCTTAGCCCAAATTCCCTTTGAAAGGCTAAAGGAGCTCCTAAAGTCTTTTTTGGGGGGAAAAGGGGAAGAGAAGTGGTTTGAACAACAGCAGGCACACTTCTCCTGGATACCACATCTGCCTTTCTCCCAGCTCCCATGTTCCTCATCTCTGTTTTTGGCATCCTGACCTCTGTTTCCTCCTGCTTCCAGGGAGCCTTGTGGGATTCTCCTCACATACAGGCGGGGCAGGATGGGGCTGTGGGCACAGAGGCGAAGAAGAGGTGACGGAGGAGCAGCCGCTGGGACCAGCAGCCTCATTTGTTACTGGGGGACAACGAGATGCAGCCCAGATTGATAAGAAATTTGCTTTCATTCCTTAGAATATATTTACACTTACTTACATTTTGGCCTCTAAAATTGAAAACAAATGTATCATGCGTGTACTTCTTTGACTATTTCTCCAAAAATGACTGTGAGCTCCCATGTGAAACACAAGAGCTCCACAGAGCAGCTCCCCTCCCAGTCCAACACTTTCCCTGTGGCAAACACATGAAAACTGAACGGCAGGACAGCGTTCATCAGACAGAATTAAAGCAGAGCTTAATGTGGAGGGTGCGGCAGCACGGTGAGATTGTATCTGCACTCTTTATTCTTCCTCCTGGGTGTTCTCCGCCTCTATTAGGATTGCGTCTCCCTTCTTTGCCTGCAGCCCCACCATTCCAGTCTCTGCAGGTCACTTTGCTGACAATTTCGTACCTCTAGCACATACTCTCGCATCATCCCAGGGTGGTGAGGCCCTGGGCAGCCTCATCTTAGGCGAGGGACAACCAGCTCACAGCAGGGGTGGGAGCTGGTTGGGCTTTAAGGTTCCTTCCAGCCCAAGTCATTATGTGATTCTATGATCCCCACCATCACACAGAACCTGCCTGCAATGGCTGAGCAAAGGCTGAATGAGCCATGGGCCTGGACTCTCTTCCCAGAACAATCCCTGATGTGGATACTGTAACGCAGCCTACAAAATGCAAGAAATCCCCTTGCAAAAATAAACATCCCGAGGACAAGGGAAAATAAAAAAAAACTTCTAAGAACCTCAAAACCACCCCAGTGTGTGCTTTTTATTTTAATACAGTAAGAGAACTTCTGTTTGCATTATGTGATTGTATTTTCCTTTCAACTGTTGAATACTCACACTATGATAAAGCTCACAGGCTCTAACACGCTTACCCCACTGTATCTGGTCTGTAAAAAATGCATTAAAATGTGGACATTTTCCTGAAAATTTTAAGTATGAATGGTATACAAATGTATTTGCCAACAGTTTCAGCATCTCATATCCATTAATAAACTGCTCTTTTATCTTAAGCATATACCGGGAATTCAGCAGTCCCTGTGTGCCTTCCAGGGCAGCCACCGTTAGTGACAGACAGGCAATAAAAGCACAACAAAAGAGACCCGTGGAACGACAAAGTTACCTTATGGATTTATTTCCTGTATGCAGCTACAGAATACTCCCTACTGTCTTGTGTTACTTCAAATTCAATTAGCCAAGTGAAGAACCTAGCTAAATACTGCCCTTTGGTAACAGAGGAAGAAAGCGACCCTGAGTACAGTCAGTGATGCTGCTAACACCAACCCCAAAGAATTCTCTTCTGGAAGACACAGCTTCCTGGAGAAGCTACTAAGCCACCTATGGAAAACAGACACGCATTAAGGTAAACAAGGAATGGATTCCTACGGGCACACGGATCTCGTAAATAATTCATTTCTCAAAGGAAAACCTCCTAACTGCAAGTCAGCACCCTGACTGATGCTGCTAAAGAATCCAGGGATTATTAGAATGGCTGTTTTTCCCCAAAATATACAAGTTGCTAACAAAAAAAAACACAGCCTTTCGTCATGCAAGGCACACGAAAAGAACAAAACCAACAGTTCCACCCCAAAAAGATGCAGCACATAAAATTTTAGTAGTCCCTCATGCATTAACAATCGTTTCTAATGGTTGGAAATTAGATTTGTCTTTTGATTGCTTTAAAACTGTTATCACAAGTGAAAGTAAAATCTATTCAAGTGAAAGAAGCAATGGACCATGAAAACAGAACCATTTTGAATTTTTTTTTTTGTTCATATAAAGGTGGAGAATTCTTTCAAAATCATCTCTTCATTCTTCTCCTATTGTCACATTCAAAATGCAGAATTTGGTGGCTCCTCTCCTCCCCCTAAAGAGGTATTTTCTTTCTAATGTATAAAATAGGGCTTAGGTAGAAAATCCCTATCTCGCACCCAGCAAGGCCAGGAAAGGAGGTGAGGAAGTCAGGAGAGTGGGACAGATAAAGCTAAGTGCTGAGCGAGAGGCTAGCTAACCTGTCAATACAAGAGGCGTGTCCTAAGCCATGGACAGGCACCCATGGCCTGATGTGTGAGCTGCAGGCATGCATTTATATAAACTCCCTCCAATGAACAACTGTCATTATCAAAATTCTTCCTCCACCTCAGGCATGTGCAGCAGCTCTTCTTTTGCAGGATGTATGGTGAGACAAGAAGGCCTTTGACATGGTCTCTCATAGCATCCTTCTCTACAAGTTGGAAATATATGGATTTGACAGGTGGTCTGTTTGATGGGTAAGGAACTGCTTACAAGATCAAACCCAGAGAGTAGTGATCAATGGCTCAATGTTCAGAGGGTGATCAGTGACGAGTGGTGCCCCACAGGGGTCAATACTGGGATCAGTGCTCTTTAATATCTCCATCAATGGCATTAACAGTGGGATCGAGTGCACACTCAGCAAGTTTGCAGATGTCACGGTTTTGTGATTTTTTTGTTGTCAGTATTCCACATCATAACATCACGTAAAGCACTGGGAGTTGAAGAGTTAATGTTCTGGTTCTGTGGACTGCTGTTTCTGAGTGCTTGGTTCTGGGAGGGGGAGGGAAGGAGCTGCATTCCCCATAGGACTTTGCACTGGGAGTGGGAGGTGGAGCTGGAGCTGCTTCGCAGGTCTGGAGTCTCTCTCTCTTTGTTTGCTGCGGAGAAGCACGTGGTCCCCCTGCAGTTTACAGAGTAAGGCCTCGGTTTTGGACACCCTCTCTCCCATTTTGTTTGATTTGTTGGCCTCAATTCCAATCATATTGTGTTATATAATTTTGCACTCCAACATCATATTTAGTAAATTAACGTTTCTTCTTAGATCGTTGCCACTGTTTTCAGACCCATCTACAATTCCCCCACCCTTCCCCCCTTCCCCCTTTTTTTTTCCCGGGGCATGGGTCCACGGGTCCCCCGCCTCATTACTCAAGGGACTGGTCTGGGCCAGCCCGTAAACTGAATACACCCTTTTTTTTTTTCTTAATTCTTTTCTGCGCTGGCAGGCCTGTGGGCCTGCTGTCCCCCTGTCGCAGACACAGACAGATCCAGAGATAACTCCATGACAGCAGCTGACACCAAGCTGTGGGGGTGCGGTCGACACACCTGAGGGACACCACACCATCCAGAGAGATCTAGACAGGCTGAAACTGCGGGCCCAGGAGAACCTCAGGAGGTTCAACAAAGCCAAGTACAAGATCTTGCACCTGGGTCGTGGCAACCCCCACTATCAGTACAAGTTGGGGGATGAAGGACAGCTTGCCAAAAAGAAACTGGGGGTACTGGTGGAAGCCAAGCTGGACATGAGCCAGGAGTGTGCCCCTGTAGCCTAGAAAGCCAACTGAATCCTGGGCTGCATCCAAAGAAGCGTGGCCAGCAGGGCGAGGGAGGTGATCCTGCCCCTCTGCTCTGTGCTGATGAGGCCTCACCTGGAGCACTGCATCCAGATGAGGAGTCCTCAGTACGGAGAGATGTGAACCTGTTAGAGTGCATCGAGAGAAGAGCCACAAAAATGATCTGTGGGATAGAACACCTTCCCACTAAAGGACAGGTTGAAAGAGCTGGGGCTGTTCAGCCTGAAGAAGGCTCCATGGAGACCTGGGAGCAGCCTTTCAGTATCTGTTAGAAAAAGGGGACAAGACTCCTTAGGAGAGTCTGTTGTGACAGAACAAGAGGAAATGGTTTCAAACTAAAAGAGGGGAGATTTAGGTTGAATATAAGGAAGAAGTTTTTTTACAATAAGGATGGTGAGGCACTGGCACATGTTGCCCAGGGAGGTGGTGGAAGCCCCATCCTTGGAGACACTTAAGGTGAGGCTGGAGGGGACTCTGAGCAACCTGATGTAGCTGCAGGTGTCCCTGTTCATTGCAGGGGAGTTGGAATAGATGGCCTTTAAGGGTCCCTTCCAACTTAAATGATTCTCTGATTCTATGAAGAAGCTGGAGATGGTGGCGCTCCTATCTCTGCTTTCTAGCCACCAGCCTTGATGTAAGAATTACCATACCACACAGATGAGGTGCAGGGATCACTCTACATAGGTCCAGCTGTAGGGACAGAAGCCTCAATCTCTTACTTTAGGTAAGCGGTGCAAGCATCAGGCCAAAGTCCTTCTCTCGATCTTTGTACAGACAGACATGAACGAAATTGCAGCATTTTCTCATTATTATTATTATCTTGAATTTGTACAAATTGTAAGAAGTTACTACAAGACGTAGCACTATTATGTAAGATTATTTTCTTTTTGGACCTAACTGCTTCCTGGATTGAGCTCCATGCTTCATAATTGTATGCTTTATGATAGGCGAAAAAGAAAAAATACTGATACATCAGAAGAGAAAGGTAACAGTTCAGCTGTATTTTAGGTCAGTTTTATCTTTTTAGAACAAGATTATTATTTCTGCATTGAGAAGCTCAGCAGCAACCCAGTTTTGGCCACAGTTAATTCAACAGGGAGACTGACAGAAATTCCTGCAGCTCTTTACTTTACAGAAGACAAACTCAAATCCTCATTAATTTCTCAGATGGGAAACTGTATGAAAATGGTGCCAAGACTGACAGTGTTTAGTGGTAATTGAAGTGAAAAAGTTACAGACAGAAATGCTCAAATTGTCACTAAATCTGGCATGATAAAAACAAGAAATTTAAAGTTACAGGTTGTGATTACAAGCAGCTGGAAGGGAAACTATGATGGCGCAGTCCAGAAGCCTTGTGCTATGCAGAGCCTCTAATTAAGTGCATGTCTGTCAAAATGACACCACTTGGCCATAAGCTGTACTATACAATCACAACAATTAGAAACTGTAATCATAAACCAGATAGATCAATAACAACCAACTTATTTCAGAATGACCTCTGATTAAGTTAAATATATGTTAAGCCTGAAGCACATACATTACTATCTTATTATGACAACAGAAAGAGAAAATTAAAATAGAATGGTCTATTTCAAAATCAAAATAATTATAATGCAAAAAATGTAACTATAACACAAAATAATTATTAACTCACTTGTAAATCCTCAAAAATACTCTGATTTGTTCCCACACATATAAAAATCAGTATCGCATTCAGATCTAGTGATCTTTTCTTTTTAGAAAGGTGAAGGAATAATGAATATTTTTTTAAGGAACAGGGCCAGAGTTTACCAAGTCCAATCAGTTCAGCTTTTATCTGCTCTGAAAAGCTGTTTATTAATATGTGATGTAATACAGATGGACTTACTCTCTACTCTGCAGTCACTGCTACATAGGAAATGCAAAGCTCTGTATTCAGATCTGGCAGGTCAAACGCCTTTCAGTTCATTTTCAAACAAAATACTCTGTATATTCTAAGTATTAATAACTATAATGTTATCAAATGCCGTTTATCACAACTATCCCAAATGTATACTGGTGACATTCACACTGGATGGAAAGAAAATACTGAATGTTTCTTTTATTAACATGATAACAAATGAAAATGGCCATGCTATATTACATGATACTATTAATTTTCAGGAATGCAGTATATAATAGAACTCAAAGCAAATTTAATCACCAGCAGGCTTTACAAAGGAGTAATTGTAATTTAACAAAATGTAGTTAAAATCTACAAAATTCAAATGAGAAGACATAATGCAATACATTCTTATAATTAAAAATAGACTGTTATGGCACAATCTAACAATAAAGGTAGTCATACTATATTCCTACTGTTGAATAGCATTGCTGGGAGAATTCTGTGGGCAAATAGAGAAAATACACAAGTAGAAACATATCTCAGCTATAACCAGCAATTCTGGTACAACACTAGTAGTTTTGTACAACTCAGTACAACTGCACCTAGAAGCCAGCTCTGCTCCAAAACTAAGAAGGTGAAGAGGAAAATCTGGATGAATTTTTTTACCATGTTTCTAAATTGAACAAGTCCTCTAACAGTTCCCATCTTCACACAAAGTTTGTTTCAACTGATGAGAAAGCTCAATACCACACTAGGAACACTTAAATAGATTTACAACAAAAGTTGGCTGAAAACACTTGGGATGGTCAACAACACTGCAGTGACCAATGAACACCACTGCAGCAGCAGAAGGATTACAACAGCCAGGAGTAGCACACACGGCCAAGCTCCCACCTGGTGCTGCGACAGATAAATTACAGAGATGCAAAATCCAAATAATCAGTGAACGATTAAATACACAGATGTATCTCATTTTCAGGGGCTCAGTGAGTGAGAAACACCACGGTGCACGGGTCTGCACAGATCACTTTTGTGTGCAGGAGGCACAAACTGTGAGAGGCTTGACAGACTCAGTTTCCTTGGCTCCAACAAAAAGTGATGCACTTGACATCCCATAGGATCAGAAACACGGAACGCAGTAAGGTAAGAGAACAGCTACTAACCGTGCATACGTGCACACAGACAGAATATAGCTTTGGCTGTTTACTGCACTTCTCCCTCTTATTTCCCTCAAATGCTACTCAGCAGCTCCTGGAGCTAATCTGTCCCTTCAATTCAATTAAGGTAGCTCCGGGACTATTTCAGATATTCACCCCTATTTAAAATAAACTGAAATCACAGCTAAGACGATGAAGCATTTAATTGGTTAAACTGCTCTCGCTTTTCAAAGCTGAGATATTCCAAGTGTCCCGAAGGCATTTAATTCCAAAACAGGAAGCCAAAGAGGAGAGCACTCAGCAATTCTAATCTTGCGCAGATCTCTTGGAAAGTACTTTCCTAAACATTTGCTGAAAGAACCTTTTATTGTACTGCGTGCTGCCGCACGTACCCCAAATAGGGTCCCTCAGAAACTGCAACATATTTAATACTTAAATAATTTCTGGTTATATAAAGGAATCAATCAACTATGAACATGCTTTCCTAAATATTAAACTTCAGGAATTTGCAAAACAAAGGATGTAGAGGGAGAAACAGCTAAAAATACTCTGGATGTATTTTTAACATCCTATATTATAACATTATTCATAAGACTGAGGCTATGAATGATAATCCTGCACCAAAATCAAATATGTACTTCAATTGATTTTTTTCTTAACTGCTGTTTGTAGGCTTCTGCAACTCAACTGCAATCCCTGAAAGCATAATTTTAGAAGAAATGCCTGGTGTCCATATGATATTCTAAGAATTACCACAGAGGTCCCCATTCCCTAACATTTCAGGTACAGGAGGACCTCTGCATTTTTGACCTTGCCAAGATGGAAATACTATGGGAGACAACCAAGAATTTATGGTTGCAAGAATCAGTTTCCAAGTACCAGGACCCTTCATACACTGAATTCCACAAAACCATATGCACATAATAGAAAAAAGGCAAATGTTGGCTTTTAATATCAACGCATATGTTTTAACAAACATTTGGACACGAGTGAACAGGATGAGTAGATATTTAGGCTTTTTATTTTTATATTTTTATAGCAGACATTGAGCTGAAGCACTCAAACAAGAACTGAAGTTTCCTAACTAATTGGGTTCCCATGCACATTCGATCCACTTAGGTGATTTTTTAATCTCCTCTCAGGGGGCTCTTTACCCCTTGCAGCACACAAGGGACAAGCAGCCAGCGGCAGCATGACACTTCTTTATTCTTGTTGTTCAGTATGCAGCATCCAAGTCATAGACTAAGACAGAAGTGTGGGAAGCTCTACTGAGGGTCCCTCATATCAAAATAAACGATAAAGCCTGATTTCTACAGAAATGACTCACAGATGACTACAGAGGATGACAGAGGAAAATACTTAAAGAAATGAAGGTTTAATTGAACTTTGGGTGGCAATTTTGTGACTCACTGGGAGTTACCTTTTCAAGAGAAAGAAGGTGGAGGCATGGTATCAGTGCTGATTAAGAGATGACTTTGTTGGGGATGCTTAGTCACTGGTAAGCATCCACACAAAACTGAGACTTCTCACAACAAAACATTATCATTTGCACTTGGCTAACGTTTTCAGTCAGGTCTAGTACAGCTAGTAAGTATTTTAAAATAGAAAACAAGATGGAAAATTTGAAAGATTTATCTGTTTACCAAACAGAATAAAATCATAAATCATAAAGGAAGAAACAATAAAACATCTATGTACGTAAAAAAATACCAAATAAGAAAACATCATCATCATGTTTGGAAAGTCATGGTTGTCAGGCAAAGCCCACATGACTGGAAAAAGGGAAACATCACTCCCATTTATAAGGGCAGAAGGAGGACCCAAGGAACAACAGGCCAGTAAGCCTCACCTCTGTGCTAGAAAAGATCATGGAACAGATCCTTCTGGAAGAAATGTTAAGGCACATGAGGGACATGCAGATGATCTAAGACAGCCAGCATGGCCTCACCAAGAGAAGGTCATGCCTCACCAATCTGATGCCCTTCTATGATGGAATGACAGCATCGGTAGACAAAAGGGAGGCAACCAGTGTCATCTACCTAGACTTGTACAAGTCCTTTACAGAGCCTCCAACCAACCCTTATTTCTAAATTGGAGAGATACTAATCTGAAGAGTGGACTATCCAACGGATAAGGAATTGGTTAGAAGGTCACAGCCAGAAGGTCAGCAGCTCGAAGTCCAGGTGGAGACTGGTGATGAGCAGCGTCTGCCAGGGGGTACATCTTAGGTTGGGTACTCTTTAACATCATTTAACATCAATGACGATAGGACTGAGTGCATTCTCAGCAAGTTTGCTGACAATACCAAGTTGAGCGGTGCAACTGATACAGTGGAAGGAAGAGATGCCATCCAGAGGGACCTTTAACTCAAAAGGTAGGGCCTTTTGAACCTAAGGAGGTTCAACAAAGTAAAGTTCAAGGTTTCACACTTGGGTTGGGGCAATCCCAGATATGTGTACAGACTGGGAGAAGAATTCATTGGGAACAGCCTTGCTGAGAAGGACTTAGGCGTCCTGGCTGACGAAAAACTTAACATGAGCCAGTAGTGTGTGCACGCAGCCCAGAAAGCCAGTGGTATGCGGGGTTCCATCAGGATGAGGGAGGTGATTGTCCTCCATCCCTCTGCCCTCACGAGGCCTCAGATGGAGTACTGCACTCAGGCCTGGGGCCCCCACACACAGGACAGATGTCAACCTTTTGGAGCAGATCCAGAGGGCCACAAAGATGATCAGAGGGCTGAAGCACCTCTCCTATGAAGATAGACAGAAGAAGCTGGGCTTGCTCTGTCTGGAGAAGAGAAGGCTGCAGGGAGACATCATAACAGCCTTCCAGTATTTAAAGGGATATTACAAACAGGAGGGAAAACAACTTTTTACACAGGTAGATAGTGATAAGACAAGGGGGAATGGTTTTAAACTAAAGGAGGAAAGACTTAAATTAGGTGTCAGGGGGAAGTTTTTCACTGAGAGAGCAGTGAGACCCTGGCACAGGCTGCCCAGAGAAGCTGTGGATGTCCCATCCCTGGAGGTGCTCTACGCCAGGTTGGATGGGGCCCTAGGCAGCCTCATCTGGTCCCTGAGCTAGCAGCCACCAACCCTGCCCACAACAAGGGAGTTGGAACTGGATGATCCTTGAGGTCCCTTCCAACCCAAGCCACTCCATGATTTTATGAAAATAAAATCTAGAAAAAGACTTGATAATGTTGTTATCAAAGAGGAAGTACAGTCCTTGAAACTAAGGACTACAGTTAGTGAAAGGGTTGCATCTGCACTACAGAGGACCCTGGCAGAGGTCAAGGAAAGCATTCCCAGTGTCCCACTGATTCAAGAACTTGGGCAATACTGGAAGAAGCAGAGGTTTCTGGTGCATGCCCTGAAGCAAAATACTACAGAATTCTCTCTCTTAGAAAGCGCTTTCAGGTGCCTTTATTCCGGCTGTGAATCATGCAGAGAAATACAAGTAACACAGACAGTTAACTCAGTTTGGGTCAAAATCATCTGGGGGAAGAATTATAAAAACAGGGTTTACAACAGTACAAATAGGATCTACAGGATTTTGTGTGGATAGGGATCTCTGAAATACTGTTAGAGAGATTAGTGCTGCCAGGAACTGCAGGAGACAAACTCAGTAGCAAAAGATCACAGAATAGATGTTTCTAATATTGACAAGGCTCACTTTTCCTTAAATGTGATAGCCTTTATAAATTTACGTAAATATTTTTAAAGTACTTGAAAAATTACGAGAGCTTATGATTTAAAGCGTTTCATCAAAAAAGGTGAAGGAATAGAATCTGGAAAAGGCTTAAATCTATCTCATCAGAGATATAAAAACTCCCTAAAATCTACATTCTGAATCACTGAAAAAATACCACAGAAAAAAGCTTCAGAGTTAGCTGAGTCAATAACCACTTCAGAATGGATGATAACAAAAAAAAAAAGAAAAAGAAAAGACCTGCAGAGAATGAAAGAGAGCAAAGAGAGCAATGGTGAGGGAAAAGAGCTACATCTTGAAGTCTAAGGTAGAAGGAGAAAGCAAGAACTGCCAATATTCAAGGTAAATTTACACTGATGAATGGCAAAAGGCTCAGCAGACACAAGTAAAAGAACATCAAGAGAAAAAAAAAGCAGTGCAAAAATGTAATAAGACTGAGGTTCAAATGCAAAACTCAACACAGGAACAGCCACAAACCCAATTTCAGACTTCGTCTCAGGTGCGCTACAGTGGAAGATGAGAACACCCCATAATTGTTAACAAGGATGAGGGTACATTCATCCCATGATACACAACCATGGCACATCTTGGTCATTTGAGGGAGAGCCAAGGAGGGAACCAGAACAACCTCCAGTCCAAGAGTCTAAGGGAGCAGACACACGTAGGCTAAGATCTAGCAGCAGGGATTTTTACCACTGAATGTGTTGAGTGAGAATACCTGAATGCGAGTATTCGCATTTAAGAAAAAAACAAATAACCTATCTAGCTAACTGTATTCTGACCTCAGCATATACAGGGGTTAGAACAATTTTTGAACATAGGAATAATAAAACATACAGCTGTATGGAAATGGGGACAAAATGTAACACCAGATTACCAAAGAGAAAGCAGTCCGGACTGACCTGCTATCTTTATCTGACAAGATAACTGAATCAGTGGACAAGGAAATGCAGAAGATTTAATCTGCCTGGATTTGGGTAAACATCATATACTGTGCCAAATAAGAAATTACTATTTAAACTGGAGAAGTTTGGGGTATACATTAAAAAGTAATGCATAAGAAACTGGCAAAAAGGAGGTAATAAGGGGATATGCTCAATGGCAAATTATTGACCAGGAGACCACTGACTAGCTGAGTACCTCTAAAACTGGTTCGCAAAGTAATCTCGGTTAAATTTTTCCTTAATAACCTGAGCACAAAAGCAGGAGATTGTAGACACATTTTGCTGATGATACAAAGTTGGGAAGCGCTGTCAATAGAGCAGAGGTAGTGTTACAGGAAATGGTGTTCATAACACAAGTGTTGCCACATCAAGATCATCCACAAGCTGACCTCAGCACTTCTCCCTCTCTTTGTCAGAAAAGTATTGACAGTATCAACAAATGAAAAGACAAATGCCCCTCATTCTCATATTGCAGCTATGGGTTCTCCCTACCTTTCACAGATCTTTCTACAAGAAAAGAGAATTCAGACTGCTAGCAATCCAAGCAAGTTCTGCTATTTCCATCCCATGAGGGACTTCAGATTTTTAATATTTGTCTTTCTTTAATCAACAACAAAGTTAGATATGAATATTTATCACATAACAAAAATATTCAGGTTAGAAATTGTGAAATATTAAAGAAAATGTCTGCATTTCCAAATTAAAATGTGCCATGTAAAGCTGCTAACTCACTGATCTAAGCCAGCTGGACATTCAACATGATAATCCTAGAAGCATGCATAATCAAACACACCTCCAGCTCTCACCCACACTCTACGGCTTCTAGCCTGCCTCTCCCTATAGGAGGCATTCATAGGCACTTCACTACCCTAATGACTACAGTGAAAGGAAATACTACATTCTACCATTAAAAGTATAATGCAGAAGGATGTAATAAACACAGCTACATCGGGTAATGCAGCATATTGCTGAACTCCTGCTGGAAAGGAGAAGTTTAATACATCATCACACTTTCAGTAGGATTAAACTGATCCTACGTAAGCTACTTCATTTTCATTTGACTAATTAGAAAAACAAATTCTTGAAGAAAAAGTTGACTTCGTAGAAAACAACTGTGCCATTAAAAAACTTCTCTAACACCATCACCTCTGCCACAGTATTCATATAGCTCTAAGAAAAAAGAGAATTGCAGGCATATAAACCTGACTGCAAATATAATTAAGAAAAAAAAGAAAAAAAAAGGAGAGCAAACTAAGACCACTTACTAGTCAAAGAAAATTCATTTATTTCATGTTGATACCAAGGACATTTCAAATCCTTTCATAAGGCTTTTACTGTGTGACCATATTGAGCACAGTGACAAAGTGCTTCATGAGCCAAAGCATGCATTTACATGATAGACTGTAAAACCAAAATCAATTTACTGCAGCTCACCAAGTACAAGTCTCTTACATCAGCTTTGTCCACTGTCTCTGCAAACAATGGACAACACACAAATAAAACCAAGGTCTGGAGTTGGAGCATCTACCACGCCCTACAGGCCTGCCTTGTAGATCATCCACAACATCCAGGCTGCTTGGCAGTGTGGACAGATGAGACAGCAGCAGCATTTTGATAAAGCAAGAGTGCAGTCCCACGGACTGATTTCTGGTTTATCAGCCAGATTCACCCCTTGAGGGGCAGGACATGGTCCTACCATCAGAGGAAAAACAGCCAGCTGTGGCTTGTGCCCTGCTGTGCTGGCATGGCCTGCTGGCAGAGCATGCTTAATACAGACCTGCCTTATTATTGAGATATTTTCAAGTTTATATTCTTTCGGAAGAGCCTTTTAAAATGTTTGCATTTCAGTAGAATTAGAAACAACATTCCCATCTTTCCCTCAAGTATAAACCCATTCCATACTTCCCAGCGATTACAAGAGATAACAAGATTGTATTTTCCTCCTACTGTCATTAGAGACCCAGACCTCCAACAGGAAGTCATATTTCATTTCACACTAAATTCTAGCGTAGAGGGGGTTAAGCTAGCCCTCTAGTTTTGCTCTCATGCCATTTCTTTTTCTTCCTTTTCAAATTGTCCTCCAGTCGCTCAGAGATATGGGTCACCAGAGAAATGTGTAACTACTTACAACACAGTATGTTAGTACTCAAACAGAAAACATGGTTGCTACTCAAGCCGAATAAACAACCTGCAGCGGGGGAATCTATAATGATATACATGCTCTCATTACTGCAGAACATGCAGGAAGAATTCCTCACATCATACCCTGTGTTTTATTTGGACAATATAATGTTTCCCCTCCCCCTTGATCAGGGGAAACAGCAAAATTAAAATTGGATGATAATAAAAACAATACAAGCGGGGTCAAATTTATCCCTCTCTTAATTCTACACACTTTCACGTGTCACATGGAAGGAGACCTGGTTATGTACAGCTTTACTGTAAAATGCAGTTTGTTCTAACTTTAAAGCTTAGGTTGATGATCTGTAATAAATATCAAACAGCTCACTTCTGAGATTTTTACACTCACAGACTATACATACGATTTAAGTCACACCATTTTTGGTTATTATACTATTCCAGCTTGAAAAAAAAGAAAAAGACCAAATTGTCAGTAATGAGCCTGAAAGGATAAACATGTAATACTAGAAGACAAGATCCTAAGTGTTCATCTGGTCATTACTTAAAAATAGGAGTGGTCAAAAGGAAAGTAAACATAACATGAAGAAGAATTCACTCAAGGTAAAGGTCTTGCCTTAACAGTTTTATTGGGTATTATGAAGAGGTTTTTTTCCATAAAAAGTGGCATTACAATATTTACTGCTTATTCTGCATCACCATTGCTAGTTAAAAAGTTATTTTACGTTGTTAACTTCTACCCCTAGCAAGCACAAGCTATTCTGAGAAGATGGAGATAGAAAGGTGAAGTGCTTTCATCAATCTTGCATGATAAATTCACAAGAGAACTCAGAGTATAAGTTACTGACTCCTTGTGCCAAAATGCTGTGTATTTCCAAATGCTGAAACCAATAATTAGCTACCTTGCAACTCTATATTTTAGCAAAATAACTTTAAATCCAGTTCTGAAATTGTTTGTGAACATTAGCAATCTTTACAACAAGTGGATAACAGTAAAATACATAGGACATACTAAACACACATTTTTGTTCCCAATACAAACATTCCAAAACGAAGAGAAAGTATTATACAGTGCTTAGAAAGTCCTTTTCATAATTGTTTGAATTTAAAGTGAAATCAGTAACTGTGCTTAACCATTTAATAAATGTCTGTGCCATCTATAATCACAGGACAATACTACCATAATCCTGACTCAAAAGACCTTATAATATATCTTGGAACCTTCACAGCTTTGTCCACTGCTGAAATTAGTTCCATCCACACCTTGACTTCTCTGATCCCAACTCTGCATATCTGGATGGCATCTCTATATTTTCACCAGGCCACCCATCCCTGCTACCACTCTGCCTGTACCTTTCCTTCTTATCCCTCAGTTTAGCCAGCAGGTCCTTGCTCAGCCACACTAGCTTCCTGCCTCCTCTGCTTGATTTCTTATACTGGAGGATGGAGAGCTCTCATGCTCTCAGAAAGGCGTCCTTAAAGAGCTGACAGCCCTGCTCTGTTCCTATGTCCCTAAGGACAGTTTCCAAGGGGATCTCATCCAGTAATTCCTTAAAGAGCTGGAAGTTCACTCTCCTGAAATGTAGAGTCCTCTGATAAACGAGACGGGAGAAATGGCTTCAACAGACTGGGAGAAGGCTGAAGTCCTCAATGAATACTGCCTAATGTGGTTGCCAAGTCACTCTCCATCATATTTGTAAAGTCAAGAATGTCAGGAAAATTCCCTGGTGACTGGAAAAAAGGAAACATCGCTCCCATTTTTAAGTGAGAAAGGAAGACATGGTGAACGACAGGCCAGTGAGCCTCACCTCTGTGCCTGGGAAGTTCATGGAGCAGACCATAATCATGGAGTATATGCCAAATTACATGAGAGAGGAGGAGGTGATCTGTGACAAAGAACAGGCAAATGATGCTGGCTACCAGGACCTGGAAGGCCCTTGACATGGTAACACACCATATCCTTAACTCTAAATTGGAGAGATATAATTTGAAGTCTGGACTACTAGGTGGAAAAAGAATTGGTTTCCTGACATCTAACCTAAACCTCCCCTGGCGCAACTTGAGGCCATTTCCCCTTGTCCTGTCACCTGCCACCAGTGAGAAGCCTGTAGTGTTGCCTGGGGTTGTTGTGACCAAAGTGCTGGACCCAACACTTGGCCCTATTGGAACTCATACAGTTTACCTTCATACAGTTTACCTTGGCCCATCGATGCAGTCCATCCAGGTCCCTCTGTATTGCCTTTCTACCCTCTGGCAGACCAACACTCCCTCCCAACTTGGTGTCGTCTGCATCTAGATTTAAGAACAAAAAAGACTACCAAAACAGTTCTATAAATGATTAGATAATGTCCATTCAAAAGCTGGATCTCCTATATCAGCAAGAGTAAAATTAAGTATTTAGTAACTCCGAAGAACTAAATGGAAAAACACTTGGACCAGTAACACCAGGGCTGTGAATTTCCTCAACTGGCACTAGACTATTACTAGACATAACCAAGAAAAATTGTATGATTGTTCCTTTAAAACAAGTTTTATCTTTTCAGTAACAGCTAGATGCTGGAGAAGCAACAGCAAGTGCAAAGTACGCTTTACCTTATACTTTAAAGCATATATTTAACTTAGAAGTATAATTTAAACATTGAAACAGTTAGCTCTTTAACAAATTTGTCTTCTATTTAGATAAGGATTAATCATGTAAGTGCATGCCGTAAGTATACTTAAATATAGTTGTACACACTCTGATTTAAAATTCTCTTCCCATCTTTTCCTCTGTTAGCATTCATGTTAGCTCTTCAATCAGTTTTCCTCATAATAAACAATCTTATTTTTTGACTTAAGATAGTAGCAGAAAATCTCAGTTATTGATAAAATCTTTGGAAAAATGAAAATAGAAAAAAGAAAAAAATGAATTTTACACCAACAACTAAATAAACACATTTTAACATACAGCCGAACTATGAAGTAGAACAAAATATGTATGTGGGTATGAGCCTTTCAAAACTGACTAGGTGCAGTTTATGTTCTCGACATAACTACTGTCTTCTGGTGATTTGCCTAGTTTCATAGAATCATAGAATTGCTCAGGTTGGAAAAGACCTTCAAGACCATCAAGTCCAACCACAAATCTGCATGAGCAAACTTTTTGATATATGACACAGTTTTACACAAATCCATTTGATTTAGAATAAAAAAGACAAAGCACATGAGTAAGTACAGAATCCCTGAATCATGTTAGCCTTACAGATTGCATTTTGGGTTTTTCTGAGGTCCAGGTTTTTCCAAAATGAGGATGCATTAGATAAAAGTCATGCCTACAAATTAACCAATATACTTTGTGAGAGTTCAATGATTCTGAATGCAGAACAGCATGCAGCAACAAGGTACTTCTCTTATATAGCAATCTTGCACCATAAATTCCCTGTTAGCTCTATCCTAGAACCATAGTCTCACTCCTCTTCTGGCAGTCTTGAAACGCTGTGAGAAACAACCTAACTTCCAACCAGATTTCTGTATCTTTCACTCCTTTCATATCAGATGCTTTCAAAATACGTAACTTTTTCCAGCTTCTCTCTTAATCACACTGGTATTGAAGGAACTGTTGATGTTACAGATGTGAGGTAAAATGCATATTACTGAGCCAAAAGATACATGCCATTCGGAACAACAACAAAAAAATCAGATACTAGATAGAAATATGCAACTTCGCTAGATGAAAATGTAAGAAAAGTTTTAATTAATCCTTTGTTATGGAGATAAGACTCAAGAAAACAAAACAAAAAGCAATATAAGCCCTGATGAAAACCTAAAACATTTCTCAGAGACTTCATTTTGTTTCTGAAGTTTAAGGTTGGAGTCTGTTGAGAAATAGCAGTTACATAAGTTATATTGCTTGTGTAAATTCTAAAATCCTTGTTTCTCTTCCTAAAACACCCCGTATGTATGTACATAACACTGTTCTAGTCTCATGTTAACAAGCCCCAGAGATGCCACATAGAAGCTGCATTCAGTTTAAGATTTCCAATGGGTATTTAGCTACTGATGCATATGTTTAGAATGACTTTTTTAATGTCCATTATGTTTAATATTTTCACTTCCCTATTTTTACATAAGTCTTTGGCTCTGGTGTTTTACACATCCATTTCTTCAGCCCCCATGAACTCATTCTTTAGAAAAAAAGCAGAGCAATCATGTCTCTATCTGTGCAGAAAAGCAAACAATTATACTGTCTGCTCTGAGGCTTGTCATTTTGATGAAGAAACATGACTTAGTGCTCATATTATTGCTATTGATTGCCAATCACAATTGGGAACTGTCTGAGTCACTCAGACAAAATTAACCTAAAAAGAGCATATTAATATTAGATTTTCTGGTATAAGAACATAATTCTATTATCAAGGTTAATTTCTTTTTTTTCAGTATAAACCTCTAATAAGACAATGAGTATACAGATGGTATACTCTCTTCCCTACTTGTGCCTGCATGGACACAGTAACAGGCATAGCTGGTCAGACAAAGGACAGTCCTCCACAAGCCCGTATGGGGTATGTACAAATCTCATACGTCTTGGGGATCCTTCTGTGGCACTGAGCGGGGGGGAACACTAATGCAGGTCAAGAGAACAGTGCCTACGCAAACCCAGAACTACTGGCCTTACTCTTATCGTGTAGATAAGAACCGCTGAAAGCCGGGTATTAAAAACGAAATACAAGTGAAGATATTATTTCTGAAAAAATGAAGAATGCTTAGCTGGTTTAGAAAAAGGAAATGAAAATTCAACACTTTTACAGATGACGTCGTCTATTCAGTCTTCATTTTATCAACATGAAAAAGGTATTCACCTCACACTCTTTACTATGTACTGGCTCACTTTTTCCTCAAATGAAAGTAAAATAATAAGCTCAAACAAAAATCATGAAGATGCATAGGGTTGAGAACAAGGGCAAGGGAAGTTAAGAACAATGTTAATATTCAAAACTCACCTATTTCAGCAAGGCAAGCTTTCAGCACCAGTATGTAAAATGGCACTTTCAAAAACATTTGTTCTTTTTCCAAATGATTGCATCTTCAGCCACTAACAGTAAGTAATAAGGTCCACTTAATAGCACATATGCTTCAACTCATAGCATGGTTCCTGAATATCAGTCATTTGTAACAATTGGTTAAAAGTCTTCTTCCAAAGCTGGAAGCATGCAGAAGTATGAAATGACCTTGAGGATTGCCTAGGGCTTTGCTTTACTCCATCTGTACCTTGACTGCCAGGACATTTCGTATCAGTCAGTAGCTGATGCCAGGTACACTTGGACCATGCCAGTTGCTAGGAGTCACACTCAGCTTTAGAAAATCTCCACCCTTTCAGGTGGTAGATCCCTGTTACTTGACAGCTTTACATGCTGCTTCTCTTGGACACATCTTCTCTGGAGAAATATGTTTGTCAGTTCTGTTCATTTTTAACACAAGATATCTTAGAAATGAAAACAAATTTCATCTAGCAAAGCAAAAGATTATGTTCTTGGCTACAAAGTAGGCAACAAGATTGCCAAGAAAAAAACATATAGCTAGAGCTATGTATAAACTGAAATTTTAATCAACCAAGAATATCTAATCATTTGTTGATCCCATGCTACCACAACTACTAAACATTTAAAAGTTCATCACAGAAGTGGATGGAAGCTACGTGCAGCCCACAGGACTGCTTAGCCTTACTAACAATAACACTTGGAGAGCGCTACCAGTTCCACACCACGGAACAACAAAAGCTCCAAGCAATGTGCATCACCATTAAGCAAGTTTTAGCAGGTAACATTACTTATCCATACCAATGACCTTCTGTCTATTCCTTCTTTCTATTTTGTCTAGTGTTTCTCTGCATGTCCCATTCATGGCCTTCCTATGCAGAGTCCAGCCGTAGAAAACGCTCCTGTACCCTTTCTCACACATCCAGAAGTGTGACCACACAATCTCACCCTCAAGCCCTCAGCCCACTGTCTCTCACTAATCTCATCTTCTTCTGAAAGCTTCCATGACGCAGACATGCCCTTAAGGAAACATAAACCAGCTCAAAGCACAATGAACAGCAACAGGAGCAATTCCATCTGAGCCTGAGCAGAGGCCAGATCCAAAGAACTACCTGCTGATTTCAGGTTGTGAGGAATTAGGAATGAGAAATGAGGAATAAACATCTCATTCTGTTTCCAAGAACAAATTTCTATTGTCTCAAACCTCCGCTGGAAACTCAGTGACTGCTCAGTGATCTAAAATGCTAAGCATTCTCCTCTGCAAGCCTCTTAATTCTTCTCTCAACAGAAGTTTAGCGAGGTAGAGAACCCTGGGCTGTGAGAACCACTCCATGTACAATGGAATCTTGTAATGACTTTGGTGCCTAAAACTCAATGAAACAAATACAGGTAAGAAAACCAGATATAAATATGAAAACTCTTGAAGAATGACTGTTACGTTAATTCTTGATAAAATTCCCGTATTTTCTTCCCCCGATTCTCCCTCTGTGAAAGAGGTCTCTCTCTTACTTGTTGGGGGGAAGGGCATAAGAAAAGGAGGAATCTGAAAATAGAATGTAGAAGCCCGATTTTGAAAGAAAAAAAAGCCTGGGGAATTCAGAGGATAACAGTTCCTCAAAATCAGATCTCAGGCTTTTAGGACCTCTTACCTAGAGCAAAAGTGAAAATCTCTCTTACTTGGCTATTGTAAAGATGAGGGTCCTATTTTACAAACAGTGGAAAACGTGAATTCTTGCACAATCTCTGCTCACATTTCCTCACCCTCCAAGCAGCCTTGCAACATGTGATATGTAACAACAAAGGCATTAACTTTAAATACCTCTCTTTCACCACAGTCATGGATAACAACAAATGAAAAATAGGAATGTATGAAATACAAGGGGAAGGGACCTTCTGGGTCATTAACTTCCGACTCTCTTCGTTACAGGTATCAAACATCACATAATGCTTTATACTAAATTTATGTAGCTTAACTTAAAAATTAAATGGCTTCAGGACATTGCTGTTTCTTTTGGAAAGATATTGCAGCACCTCACTTCACTGGTTCTAGCGCATGTTTATCCATGGTCAGTTTATATCTTTTAATTCCAAAGCCAATATTCTAGTTGGGTTTAAATAGCTCTTTCATTCCCAGACATTTCAAACCTCTTTTCTCCAATGTATTAACACAGATAAATCACTACCTTTTTGAGGCTTTGTTTTTTTCCAGGCTAAACGAGACAAATTCTTCTAGATGTTTCTCCTAAGACTGGTTTCTCCCATTTGCAGTTGGATTAGATGATCTCTGAAAGTCCCTTTTCACTGAACTATTCCAATCACCGAAAAAAAATTCCACCTTGTTTTATGGTGCCTATTTCAGCTGAGAGCATCACCAAGACAGAACCTAAAACTGTCTTTATTTCCTTTATGCCCATTAGCAACTCACAGTAATCCTACGATCAACTGAAACACTCATTTCTTTCCCCTCCTCAGTCATTTCCAACTAATGAGCCACAAGCTTCTGACACAGAATCTTATCTTAACCTTACTCCCTAAGTACATGACCTTATACTTTGCACCAATACATTTCATCTTGTTTCTGCTATATCAATCCTCAAGGTCCTCTGGTTTTCTCTGCAGGAATTTCTTCTTTTCCTCCTATTTTGATGATGCCTCCAGATTTTTCTTTTTTTTGCCATCAGCAAATTTAATTAACCCACTCCTACTTCCTGTACTATAATTACTAGTTAAAATGCTAGATCTGTCCACAGACTAATGTTTGTGGTGTTATCACTCACTTTCATCTTCCTCTGTGCTTTTAATATAAAATGTTTTACTGAACTATAAACAGATTAGAAGGAATATTTTTTCTTTCTCCTACTAATGAGCTATTTAGCAAAATGCCATGTTTCATATGTCCATCTTCCATAAATCCATCTTGCACTCCGTTCCACACTCTTTTTCAGTGATAATGTATTTATTCTTTAATAACTTATTAAAAAATATTGAGTACTACTGGTTTCAGGCTTAGAAGCCTACAGCTTTTTGCATTTTAAAATTAAAAATTAAAATCTTTCCTTTTTCTTTCATTTCAAAACTTTCTCTCGAACAAGACAAGCATTTAACAAAAATTCTAGAATACGGAAGCTGTTTGTTACCTTCTGCCTCACCATCTTCTCTCAAATGTTGCTTCTCTCAATCAAAGCAATTTCTACATACAACCCCACTGTTACCAGTGATCCTGACTCCTCTGAAACAATCTATACTGAAAATGGGATTTTCATTTATTTAGAGAGTAAAACATAATTGTCTGCAATCTTCTCACTGGGCTTGCTTCTCTTCCTTTCTTTCTATCCAGTAGGGATAAAGAACCATTTGACATTTATCTTAAGCAAATTTTCAGACCTACTTTCAAGGTATAATACAGGTTCGTTTTGTGTAAACTCTTCTTTTATATCTAAAACTTAAAATGTGTGTCTTCACTCCATTCCTTAAAGTTGCTTTATTCTTCTGCTAATCCTATTTTAACAGTTCAGTTTTGGACTATTCTGCATTTCAATTCAAGGGCAGTAAAAGTGTGTTTCAGCTAAAATGATTAAATATATTCAATAAGCTACAGTTCCCCCTTTTAAAATTAATAAACTTAAGGTAGATGAACAACTTAAGTCTATTTTAAACCTAATGAAATCATAACACAACCAACCAAGCTTGTTTTCTAAGGCCAGCTATTATGTAAACCCTACTACATACTAAAACCAAACCAGAAAGAGTTTTAGGTTTTTCTCATTAAAAACCCAACTGCTGAAAAAAAATCCACCAGTTGTTACGTCCAGAAGACTCTTCTCATTCTTATAAATAACAACTCAGTAATAATTAAGTTTAATAATGAACCAATCATTTGCAATAGATAGCAGGGGAATATAATTCCACAAGCTTGCTTTCAAATTTTGTTACTGTCATGGTGAAAACTTCTTTTTCAATTAATAGCTGAAATGAGTTGAAAACCTCCAAAACTGATTTCTAATCCCACAGTATCTTTCCTGGACTATTTTTGGAGAGAGAGGTTGCAGAATCTTTTTTCTTTCTTTCAAATGCTACAGATGTGATTGCTATTTATCTACCATTATGAAAAACGGTCAAGACAAACATTATCTATTAAACTGCAGGAACAGGAAAAATGAAAAATAAGGAGACAAAAAGGATTACACATCCTGTGAATCTCAGTCTGAAATGAGCAGGAGTACAACACTGTAGGGAAACCAAATACCAAAGGTATGAAGAGATGGAAACTATTCAGTGCATGCAGCCATTTTATATTGTTTGGTTTCCCAGCACTATCAGTATAAATCACCTGTTCTATCAAAATCATCTTCAGAACTTCTGCAGAGACATAGCTCAGGTACCAGAAACAACATAGGCACACACATTGCTGTGATTCTCTGCTTGGAATAACATACTATCCTACCGCTCTGTGAGGTTAATTATGCCTAACAAAGCAATACATAAGGGCTAATCTGCTTCCAGAAGTAAGCATTTACAACTCCTTCAACAACAGAAGAAACTGAAGGTCCCTTAAAAATCAGCTTACAACCTAAGTTACTTCCTGGTTAAAGCCACACGTCCGACATATTTGAGGAAGTCTTCTTATCTTTTTTCACTTCTCTGTTATTTGAGAGATACCATAAATAATTACAAACTTTGTAGGTGTAGTGGGAGTACACATTTCCAGTCTAACTGCCTATTTCAATGATTTTTATAAAAGCTAATCAATGCTTTGAATTCCTAGCATCTTACTAAAATATTATTAAAATGTATATATGTTTCAGAGCCAGCTGAACACAACTGTATTTACCCAATAGCCACAGATATTTTTAAATACCTGTTCTTTGGAATTACTAAGTGATAATTTAAGAGACAGACTAACAGAAGATAAAAGGGGGAAAAACACCTTTTTGCTCTCCTTTCCACTCTCCTGATGCAGAAAATTACACTACTCTTAACCTCACTTTTAGCATTCTGAAACTGCTATAAAATTAGTCTCCAATGACTAGAATAAACCCATGCCCTTCCCTACCAAAGTACTGCACCAGCTCAATTCCCTCCTACTCATAACACTTGATTATATTCATCCACTCACTCCTTGTAAGTATATCTACATATTTTTAGTAAGTTCAGTTCAAAGTGTAAGTGCTCATTTCTTAATAATTATGATTTTAAAATTTGCTAGGCACTTGATTTTGATTTGATTAAGTAAATTGTTGCATTACTCATGTAAGGTTATTAAATGTTCTTCAGTCACTAAAGAAAACTGATTATGCTTTTTAATTGCACATTATTTACACCTTTAAAGAGTACTGTCCTTTAAGAGGGACTCAACACATTTAAGGGATTATTCCTTCTCAGAAAGATTTCTAGTCAATACTGAGAAGCAATATACCATTCACTGGAACACCTTCAACATAACTAGCTGCCAGTACATTAGACTCTTGGAAAACCGGTGCTCACACATAGGAGACCAACGATAAAGGGCTGCCATTGAAAAACAACAGGTAGAAGCTAATTCTCAAAGATGCAGCTTACAACAACACCAGCAGGCAAAATCTGAAATTACCAGCAAGATAAAACACTGAGGACACCTTCAAGGAAAAAATAAGTGTATCAGATTACAACAGGGATTTCAACTGAAGATAATAAAGTGCATTAACTAAAAGGATCAATAACAACCCCTCTCATGCTATTTTTCTGTTTCTTCCTTTTTACTGATATTTCCATCACAGTAGCATCAGAGCAGTTTTCAGAAAGACTTTTTACAGAACAGGATTAAAGTAACTGTTTTTAAGAGATATTTTTAGAAATGGATTTGAAATAAAATTCCACAGCAAGGTGCAACTGTAGCAGCAAAATATCCTTTTCATGCAGAGACAAAGAAAACAGATAATGATAGTAAAGGGGGTGAACAGTAAATGAAGTCTAATACTAAAAATCTGATTAAAGTGGTAAAAAGAATTTTGTCTAGGTTACTGATAGCCAGGTTGCTCTAGATGCCTAGGAAAGACAGGTACCTAAGATTTTAGCCTAGCTAGAAAGTTTGAAAACATGGTTTGGAAATATATTTAGTTCACTGGTAAGTGTGCGATTCAGTTTGATTCAAAAACTTGGATATTACCAAGCTTTGCATGTCTGACCACTAAGTCTGTTGTAACATGTAAAGCAGGTTCAGATATAGTTCACATTAGGGTGAGTCCCTTACGTTAGCTTCAGCAAAAGCTGCATAGGATTTCAACACACTTTCAGTCTGCTACAGCTACCACTCTCCATGTAATAGCATCATTAAAAAATTATGAAACCAACCGGAGAAAAAAATACCCAAACATTAAAAAAAGACAGAGAAATCAACTATTTCCCATGGTGAATTGAAAATTTCCAATTCACCTTCCTTTCAAATATAAGGGTTTATCGTAACTACGAGAGAGACCCAGCACTACACAGTGCACTCTAAGTCCCATGTTTTGTCTGGAAGCATTAAGACTTGTTGCATACACAAAGAAATTGGTAAAAAGGCTCAGTGCAATCACTGGGTTTTCAGCACAGCTCTTGGATTTACTATGTGTGGAAATTCAGTAATTGGGACCATGTTTGTACAGAAATTTAGGCCAGATTTACCAAGTCTGAGTATCTATATAACATAGGATCAAAAATGCTACCAGAAAGGCTTTGCACAGTTTTGCAGTTCACAGACATTCAAATCTGCCATTCATGGGGACAAGTGTGGCACTAGTGAAAACACGACAGGCTTCCCTGAAAACTGCAATGGCTTAATACTCTTAAGCTCTGCATATTGCCACAGGGCTACAGGACTGCCCATCAGGAATATCACTTTACCCACAGTTAGTAAAAGCACAGTTTTCCCAAAGCGTACCTGTTTGAGGAAAGAGGAAAACAGCTGCAATAGGAAAAAAAAAAAACAAAAAACCCTATTTATTTGTCAGTCTAGTTCTTTAATCAACTCATGTTTGTTTCCCCAGATTGCATCAAATCCACATGACAGAACATTTTGAAGTTGCTCATCAAGTTGCTTGTTAAATACTGTACACTCATAATTACCTTGAATTATTTTTCAGTGTTTTGTCTGATTGATTTTTCTTTCCTTCAGATTTGAATCTGTGGTCATCTGATTTTCAGGTCTAAGGAAGGGCAAGGCTGGGACCTTTAAAAGGTCTCTCTCATATAGATTTCCTGGCACACCACAAGTTATCAACACACGTTGCAAGTTATGTTCTTTGTCTTCCACTCAGCCACTGATTTTCACAAAATTTACAAGAGCTTAATTACATATCAAAACCTCTACCTTGGTCAAACGTGGTTAACATCACTCCACTGATGGAAAAAAAAAATTCTGCAGAGAGACATAAATAGGCACTAGAGAAAATCAAAACAGATCACCTAATACAATCAAAAGAAGAGTTTTATACCTTGCTAACTCTGTCAGACCTCTTGGATTCTCATCTTCGCAATGTTTAATATTTTTTCCTAGAATTTGGTGCAGTTATGGTTTTCTTAGAAACTTGAGCAATTAGAGTTTACATAGAAATCACGTCTTTGATTTTAAATGACAAGTATGCTTCTGTACTTTCAAAGTACAGGGAAAAAAACAAGTAATATGAATATTACACATCCAGCAACAGACAGCAAATAAAATATTTTTACAAATGAAAACTCACGCAACTTTCTACCATTTACACTATTTAAACAGCTGTAGTTTTAAATATTTATTTTAGAAAACAAAATAATTCTACCTAATATCATACTACAGCATCAAAGTTTTGATTGCATTGTCTCTACTGTTCTTTAACTGTATTTCTGCATCTTCATTCTGCATCGTGTTTCTTTGACATCCTACAACAGAAAACAGTTTCTTAGCTTTTTTTTTTCCTCACCAGTCATTACTGGACTGTTAAAACTTCTTTGGCATACATTAAAACAGATGCTGTGAAACCACTGAAGCACAAGACTCCTAGAAAAGAGATATTGAAATAACATGCTATGCATCCTGCATGGGATTTCAGAATTCGTACAGAAAGATTTTTCTTGCGCATATTCATTTCTGCAGATGTATAACCACTCAGGACAACTAACCATATCTTACCTTACCTTCTAAATCTTGGATAAGTCTCTTCCAATCAGAAATTTTCATTCAAATAAGCAGGCTTCTATTTAAGCACCTATGTGGCCTTACCTTCCAAAGACCTACAGACTGGGAAGACTCCACTGAAAACAGCTGAAGGACTCACCACTGCTAAGTATCAGGTCAGCTGAGAAACTCACACCTAGCTTCTAGGGATTACTCAAAATCATATGGTCCAGATGCAAAAAATTAGATGATGATCAGTCATTTTTAAATAATTCTTTTCACATTCTTCACTTACAACATGAGCAGTATTATCTGCTAGCATTCCCAAAGTGAGGATTTGACTGAATAGTGCATAAAGGATGAAAAACAAAGATTTTGTGAGGAGAAGATGGAATTCCATTTGCTTAACTTAGACATTTAATTCCAGTTTGCTCTACATTTAGTGAAATAGTCCTCGTAAAGGGCTTGTGTTTTAACTTAGTCGGTGAAAAAATAATTGAAGGTTTCTAAAAACAGCCTGTGTCTCCCTAACTACTGCCTGAACTCAAGCAGACAAGATCTCTATTTGGAGACACTCAAGGGCACATACTACTCTTTACTGACTAGACATGAACTTAATTTCTTACTTTAGAGTACTACTTTAATAGGCACAAATAGTACACAAACAGGTGCTTAGGGGCTGTGCTTGTACCAGCAAGTGACCCAGGTGGGAAAAGAACCCAAAACAGACAGTATATGCAGCGCCAGGACTTACTTCACAGGTTTATTGTGGTGGGGTGTAAGAGAAGACCAAAGCACAAACAACACTATATATAAAGTTTCACATTTGTTTCAATTATTTTGAAATCTTGTAACACAGTAGCTGATTGTTTGAAATGGAAATCCGCAACTTATCAGCATACTACGCATAATAATGAATTGTAAAAGTGGCTAAGATATGAATATTTTAAAACTCTGTAGGGAGAACAAACTGTCCAACTTTAAAGAAGCTTTAACCCCCTGAACTGTGATGCCATATATCTGCATCTTGTTTACACCTTCCCAAAGTTCTTCTGCAGTACTGTCAGCATACAGCTTAGGTCTTTAAACCTCTTATTAGCTGTAAGACAAAATGCATTTCACTTCACTGATCCTTTCGCTTTCCATGAGATACTGATTTTTTTCTCTCACAAGTAACTTACCAATAGGAGATGAACATCAGTGACATTCTAGCACCTATAAACTGGTCCTTTTCCACATGGGTTTTCCAGACTCATAACCGGCCAGAAGGGGAAAAGCTAGGACAGGTTAGTATTACAACAGCACCACCGTAGAATGTGAGGTATACAACACAAAGTGACAAGCTCCATGAACAACTATGGTTAAATCATTACAAGGTTATACCAGTACCAAATCCTTCTAAAGTTCCATATATGCAAAAGTGAATGTTTCCCATGTAGTCTCACTCAATTCAGCCCCTTGTTCACGTCTTCTGAAAGCAAGACTATACAGCATTTAATTGTAATTGTCAGAATGGAAGGAATTCCTACCAGAACTTTCAAGAGAACAGTCAGCAAGTTCACTTACCTGCTCACTGCTGCAGGATGTGGAAGAGAGGTAATGGCTAACCTGGCACCCTTGCTACGAATGTATCAACAAAGACACTGGCCAGATGAACATCGTTATTTCAGATGCTCAGGAAAGATCAAGAGCTGGACTCTTTTAACTGGTTTGCGCTGAGAAATTACACATCACCTTCCCCTTATCTCTTGGTCCGACAAGATGTAAGCACACTAATCTTCACGTTCCTCCTAAAATAACTCCACAATTTCAATTATGAAAGCTACAAATACTAACGATGCCAGAAAGCTGAGACACATGGTTCCTCCAAAGGTTCCTCGTGAGGACCTAAAGACGATCCTCATTCTGCAGTACAGTGAGGAAAATGGCAACCCTGATATTGCTCCCTGTTAGGAACCAATAAATGGAAATAAGGAGAAACATTTCAAAATAAAGTTGTCTTCTTTTGCAACTGGGATTGAAAAAGTCAGTTCCAGTGCTTCCCCATCTTTCAGGAAACCACACTTCCCTCATAGAATGACACCTTCTAGTAGCTATTTTACATCCTGAACCTTAATCAGTCCAGATGCAACACGGAAAACAACTACAGAGAGCCTAAGAAAGGAAGAAATTTCAAGGCTAGGATGTTAGCTGACACAAGCCAGGAAATTTAAAACAAAAATTGAAGTTTCAGTCTAAGACAGACATCTTGGCACAGATAATGCATGATTTTCCTTTGAGTATTGTCAGTCAAGTTTCTCACTCCTGGGAGCGCACCTTCACAGCACATTCCAAACACATACAACATGCGGAGATGCTTTAAAATCTGATGATATTTGCATTTGGACTGACAACTTCTTGTAATACATTTGACACCGAGCACTTCAGGAACAAAGAACTGAGCCGATTTCAACTCAAGTCTTTTCCAAAGAATAACGGGCAGCTACACATGAATGAATAAGTGAACAGTTTGCTACAGTAATGAATGCCTCTGAAAACAGCAAGTTTGTAGGCACCAGATGGAAGAAGAACATTATTGCAATTCCTGTATTCCATTGTGCAACAGCCAACAGAGCTGTTAACGCTTTCTGGTGATTTCTAAGCTTTTTAATGTGTTTTCTTTTGAAGGTGTTTTTTTGTTCCCTGTCAGCCTGCAAGCTAGGTTCAGCTGTCTTGGAAAGAAGTTTTATTGGCAAGCCATCAAATAAGGAAAAGTCGAAAATATGGATGAAAATAAATACTACTAAACATATTACAAAGCTTGTTAGATTGACACAAATCTAAAGTTATAAAAAATGACCCATTACCTACATCACGAATCTTCCACCTCCTGCAGGCCACAGCTTTCTCTCTTTTGTTCTAGAGGGATCTTTACGCATCTTAGTTTATCACTGAAATGTCTATCTCATGGTCGTGAGGAGTCTTCGCACTTTTTTTTTTTTTCCAGAGAGCAAACTTATATTTCATTAAGCATATGACATTTTCTTCTCCAGAATTCAAAGCAAAATGGTAAAAACTATTCCAGGTCAATTCAGATTAGTTATTTTGACTGATATCATCACAGATCATCACAAGAAAGCTTCCCACCAAGTAAAATGAAATATGCCCCGCAACAGACATCAGTTTTCACTCCACAGCGCATTCTCCCATCCTCAAACATATATGATCACTTAAACAATGTTCCCTTTACTTGGAATGTACAAATGAGTGTGTCTCATTTCAACTGTCAGTAAACATGTCTAAGCACTGTCTGAACTAGACTCTGGCAAACCAGGACAGAAAAATTACGCAACATTAACAAGCTGAATTCAAGTAAAAAAATACCTGCTGTTATTAAAGATCTACTGCCTTATTCATTCAGGAAAACATCTGTGTCTCATACAAATTTACAGAATGAAATTCATTCCTGCTGTAAACCAAAATAATAATTTTGAAATTGGGCCATTCATAATACCATCAGCACCACATTTTAACATTCTGCCTTGGTAGTGCCATGTTGAGCACCAGCCCAGTACAGAACCTTATTTCCACAGCTACATTTTTATGGGACATACATTACAACTTAACTATTACAAGAGAAGAAAGCAACGTCTCCTCATTGTCTTTACGAAGCTAGGTAAGTTATTATTATTGACAATAACATTGTTATTAACTAAAGAAAATATTATACTAATGCATAACTTCATAGATCTCAATTTCAATGTTACTTGGTTATAGGTAGAAAGGATTAGACTTCAGAATCACACATAGACTACAAAGTGTCTCTATGCATGAGGAACTCTTTGCATTCTGTGCATTCCTTGAGAAGAAAACTAAAACACTATATTGATAAAATGAACAACAAACCAGCAGCAGCTGCTTTTTCTTTTTTTAATTAATAAGGCTAACAAAATTGGTGATATAAAAAGATCTAGTACACAGGAAAAAAGTATGGGACCGCTTATTTTTCTTAACTAGGAAATAATGACTGCTTTTTGTAACACAGGAGAAGAAGATTGTTTCATGCATCTTGAGAGTGATGCATAAATTATTCACAGACAATGAATGACGGTGAGAGTGTTGCGGGAGGAAAAAGTAGACACACCAGTAGACCTCACAGAGAAAAGCACAGTGACAATGACTGGGGACTGTTAAGGTAGGTAAACTAACTGGAAACCAGGGTCACAGTTGCATAGCCTACCACCACAATAACACCAATGACAAAAAAGGTTAAAGATACCACTCTTCTTAATTTTCAAGGTAATTTTCTGCTTACATTTCTGGCAGACCTAAATTTTCAGTGGCCTAACCTTGGCAGATCCCGGCAATGGAATTAGGTTTCGGTTACCCACCACCCAAAGAAGAGTTCCCAAGGTTGTCTGCTGGATTCTGATCCATGGTACAAGACTTAAACAAAGCTAGAAGGACAATTGATTAGGAATCTTTTTACAAGAAGTAAAATAATTTTCAGTAAGAAAGCAAACAAACAATCAAAGAGCTTTTCAACTTCAGAATTTTCTACAGTGCAGCAACATGTGGAAGTGTGGCCATTTTGCCTGATTCTCAGGAAAACACTGCTTCCTGTAGTGCCCTAAATCTGCAACTTTTACTCCAAGTCAATATGACCCATCTGTTACAGGTGAATAGCTAATGTGCTATTCACTAATGTGAAAGATGAAACATATGATGCTGCTCCAAAACACAGGCACTTGGATAAAATCAGAGTATTGTTCCAATAACAATAAGCATTCTTCCTAGAAAACTAGTGCATAATACTGTACCAGTATAATTTAATTTAAAAGAAACAAAGCGGGGGGCACATATGCAAGACCGGTAAAATGAAGTATTTTGAGGTTCACCATAAAAAGGAAAAGGCTAATAATCAACAACATTGTAATTTAGCTTCTTTTATAGTAAAACAGTATTGACAAAGATGGCAGTGTCATGGGATGGGGAGCAAACCTAATCTGCAGCCAGCACAGCATATATCACTCAGCATGATGCTGCAGCTGTGCCACCTAGAGTGCTAGGAACAAGTCTCCTTCTTCACACTATCCAACCACATGTGCCACCATCATTAAGTATGGGCATGAAACTGAAGCACGGCTTGAAATTAAAGTCTCCAAAATGCTAATCATGACACAGGCAGCTCTCTTACCTCTCTGTATCCTATATTAGCCAATTAAATATGCAGTCCTGCATCCATTATTTTCAGAAGTATTCATGGTCCTCTAAGCCACCTTATCCTTACTTTCATAAGGCCAAATTATTCCAATACATAATTTTTTTTATTTTTTTTTTTTAGGAATGCAGAGATTTTAATCTTTTTATTATATTTAACATCACTGCCAGAGTCAATATGAGTTTTTGGAGCATATTCTTTTTGCATTGGGTGTATCTCAAAGATTAATCAATTCTGAATAACTACCGCCAATTTTTATCATTAATTCTACTCAACTTTAAGGTGCATAGTTTTCATTTTTAAATTCACACAATTAAGAAATGCAGCAAGGTGTTAGAGTAAAATTCAGAGTAACAAGTATGTGTCTTGTATACACTCTAGTGAGCTTTTAACCACACACCTGTTCCTATTTATGAGCTGTATTGAGTAAAAACACTATAGTGTACAGCCTCTTGCGACTACTGAACAGTTCTGAAGGCTTAGGGGGGGGAAGTGTTTCCTATCTACTCAATCATACAAAACAAAATATCATAGTACTCTACTCATACGTTCCTCCAATATTTCCATTCCCATTATCCCATAGAACAGAAACATTCAGGAAATGAATGTCACAGCAGTGCTATGAGGAGAGGTTCTCCTATTGAGCCAAGGCTGCATTTTTTAAGTTTAAAGACCATGGTCTAGAGTTTTCTTTTCTAGATTCAAAAAAAATCAACCATATAAACTTCTCAGAACCACTTTCCAGAAGCCATCAAACAATGCACTAAAGTCAGCAAAATGACAATGCATCTTCTTAATACCTGTAACACTAAATCACTAGGCCAAATGAAGGAGCTTACAAATGATTTCATCAGTTGCATTACTACTAGTCTGTCAAAGCCTAGGCTCTAGGAAAACCATAATCAGTGACTAGTCTCAAGGCATGCTTCATTTATTTACTGCAAAAGCAAGACATTCTGCAGGGATTATGGCATGTCTTCAACTACTGTAACTCTAAGTGAACTGTCACATTCACTTAAGCTGAACTAGAATTTTTTTTCAGTGTTTGATGTAGAATTTATTTGCTAGTATTGTCAACTCCAAATACTAAGGTAACACATAAAATGTTGAAACCACTTTACACTAGCATCTAAACTAAAAAGAAATTACATACATACAACGCGCTTCTTCAGTTCTCCCAAAAGCTTCATAATTAGTTTTTATTTGTATCAATTCTAAGGTTTGTAAAAACTTATGCCTATTCTGGTGGGTAAATCAGAACCACAATCAAAGAACACATAAGATAAAGATAACTGTCTCACTGCACACAATGATAGCCGAGCCAACAGCACGTCATCAAATTTCTTGAAAACTAAGTCTAACTACTTTTAAAAAGATCTGCCTGAATATCAAAGTGACATGCTGAAAGTAATCTGCAAAGGTGTGGGGCAAGGGGGAGAGAAAACTTCCCATGCCTCTAGAACTCTGTAAGAGAAGAATGTAGTTAATTTCCGTGAAGACTGAGACATCCCACCAATAAAGGAATCCTGAAGCAGGATATATCCTGGACCCAAATGACTTCTGTCACCATGGCATCCTTTCTTTATTTAGGTTTCTCCAGTTCAAGGAAGGGGAGTAGTCTCAATATCAAAGTTTCTTCCAGTCTTGATACTTCTAAACCATGTCATTCCTTTGCCAAGCTTTTTCCTCTAAAACACAGTTAATAAAATCCACACCCCATTTTTTCCTTGTGGTTTAATAAAAACCAATTCCATTTTCAGATTAGTATATTTTTAAGCACAATCACAAGGATCTTTGCTGCATTATGCAGCTCACTTTAGATCTGCTTAAAATAAGTGGTTTCTTGATTTAGTTTTTCCATCAACAATTTGGGTTTTCTTTTTGTGACCTAGCATTTTAGAAGGTTTGTTGTATATATACTAGACAATGAAACATTAAGGGAATTTGGGTGAGAGAGACAATCACTGGCCTGGCTAATACAAAATTATGGGGCACAGACACGTACTGTGGCAAAATTAAGGCTGCCGAGCGGTACTTTGGGCAGCAACACCAAAGGAAGTGCTGGTTCCAGTGAGACCTAATGGAATATAAATAGGAAACCCAGCATGCTGAAAACAGTCTGGGTAGGTCTGAGTTGAACCAAAATTAGAAATTTTCCTTCCTATCAAAGTTATCAAGCCTTCCTCCATTGGGTTTTCAAGAAAGTATTCTCTGGCTTGAGTACATACACCATGACTTACTCCCTCCCCAGAGCAAGAGGGAAACTATGGGAAAGACCATGGGTAAACTCACCTGTTTCAGAGGCAGCTGCACTGCTTTTAAGCTGTGATCATTCATTATAAACTGATGTTTTATGCGAGTATATAATACCTGATTTTCTTCCTCTTCTAAGGACATTTTATTATTTTCTCCAGTGAATGCTGGATTTCATTAAGTGTATTTACATTTTTCTCCTTAAGTACTTTTGCTGGGTTTTTACTTTACATTTTTTAACCATCAAACAAATACTGTGGTTATGCCAGTGCTTACACTGAGTTCATCTTATTTACTTTTGCACACAAAAGGAGTTGTCCTTAATTCTAAAAATACCGGATTTGTTTGGAGAAAAAATGATTAATAATTTCTAAGCTTTATAATTTTCTAGTTGTAATAAACTGAACACCACAGCTGAACAGCAAATCACATAGTACCAAGAAGCACAGAGAAGATGTCAGACTCATTCCCACATCCTCTAACAGGCAAATATTCACTTACACTATTGAACATCTGCCAGCAAAGGTAAAGCTGATGTAAAAATAAATATATAATTTAACCAACATGTCTGCGAGGCTCAGTGCTCATTTTCCAAAGGCAACATCAGGTATTAAGAGACCTTCAACATTCCCAACCTGCCTACTCCTACATAAAGTAGCTACAGCTCTAACTTCAGAAACAGTTCCAGGCTGACTCACTACTCCTGCAATACCCAGAAGAGCTGAAACAAACCACACACAGAGAATTATGACTCCAAGTTATTGCTTCCCTTGAGCTATTTGAATAATAAACAAAAAGAATGCATAAAGTGAATCCAGATTTTCCTATTTTACTCTTTCAGAATATAAGCTCTTTGAGGCATGCAGACTATCTTGATTTTGAGTTTTGTACAGGATTGTTCACCTTGTCAACAATTCATGTAATAATATATGGTAGTAATTGTTCTGTCCTTGCTTGAGAGGTGTCTATGTAGAGCTTAACAAAAGCTGGAGTTGGATGAAGTTGATGGTAAATACTAATATCCAAAAACACAGTTTCAGTGAAATTCAGAGCTACCCAGACTCAAAATAAGTTACATACAACTCTACAGCATTTAAATAGTTTCAACCATAGGGAGGGGGAGGAAAAAAAAAAAAAAAAGGGTAAGAGTCCAAATCCAAAGCAGAAACTACTGCCTCAGTCAAGATACCAACGCCACAGTATTTCTCAAAATCAAGCCCAGGTTAAGTTCATCAAAATTATTCCTTTCCCTGCACCACAGCTGGTTATCATTGCATCTAACCTCAGTGAAGAGCTTGTGATGCACAATTTATACGAATCTCAGCAATAAATTTGGTCAGTATAAGACTGTCAACACAAATATTTAAAACATATATTTCTACATATAAATTAAATTATACAAAAGATGACGTGATTCCATGTCCATTGATATAGATCCTGACAGATCTCCTGGCAGGGCAGATTTGGATGTTGGTCTGGATCAAGAAAGAACACAAACTGAATACTGTTGTTGAATTAGCCCGAATACAGTACAGTGGTTACAAAAGATTTATGCTGTCTGCAGAAAAGCATATATGACGCTTACTTGGCATAAAGTGAGGTGAGCAAAGAAAGACCAAAACGGAATAAAAATATAACCAGATAAAAATTGCACCTTGTAACTTTCAAATGGGACCACGCATTTGTATCGCTTCCATGCTTTGGAACATTTCACATTATTTTCAGCACAGATTTATGATCTCTTCAGCTCATATCCTAGGGACAGGATCCCATCTCACTAGTTAGTAGTGAGCTTCCTTCACAAGGCTGGTCAAAAATCTGTCACAATGTCATTAGCAGTTTCTGTTTATCAACCTGGATAAGTGTACTGCCAGATGTAGACATTGGGCAGGATTTAATTCTTCAAGAAAAGGAGCTAAAGTTCTTTTTCATATTAAACATTCTGATTGAACTAAATCCACAGAAAACAGAGAATCGCTTTTCATAAGAGCACTCACTATCCTTTTCTAGTAAGAGAGCAAATGGAAAGAGAGAGGGTGTGCACGAAACATGACAACCAGGTGCCTGGTTAGATAAATAGATTGACAACTCAGTTACCAGTAAGTACAGAGAAACTTTCTGAAACTGTTCTAAGTAGGTAATAGCATTTAAGCTCACATGTCTCCAAACATCCTGCCTTTAAAATGTCGGTGCATCTATGCAGACATAAATCCTTCAATTTTCCTTAAACTAAGCATACGCTAAAGGTCATTTAAATATAATGAGCAAAATCCAACTCGTGGCTCTTACAGCACAGACACTTAAAAGCAGGGCAGCAGACCCTCTCACAGATAACAGCATATGCAGTCCTCATATGAGTTCATGAGCTAACTCCTCTATTTCCTAGGACAGCTAAGGAATTAGCAAGAGCATGTCTGGAGTCCTGCAGATGCCAAACCAAAGGCTCACTGGCACGTGAAAAGATAACTAGGAGACAGTTTGAATTCCACAGGCTTGGCAGCGAGTTGAAGTTATCATCAATTAAGTATTACGTGCACGATAGAACCATTCAAGTTTAAAAAAATGGAAAACCTGCTTTGTATTAGATAACATGCCACACTGCTGCAGTTCAGCACAAAGGTTCCCAAACCTGTCCTCAGTTTCTGCTGTATTCTGTTCTGAAATATGTATAAGCTTTACTGTCAAAGCAAAATCTCAGCCTCAGTGAAGTCAACAGCAAAAATTGCTACAGCCTTTAATGGGTGTACAACCATGCTTCATTGTACAAGATACATATCACAAAATGCAGATTACTACATCAGAGTTAACCATCTAGCTTCCTTGAACATCAATGAAGAAAAATAGGTGCATCCTCTCTCAAAACAGTTTGATTTATAGACAACAATCACTTTTCACTGCCTCAGGCTGAAACACAGATTTAAGTTACAAGCTCTATATTGCAAATATAGAAAAACAGAAAAAGAAAAAAGCCCTACGCTTTTTTTTTTTTCCCCTTGGTTTTCAGATGCTTTTCAATCTCTTTATCAAAACAAGTCATGTAAGTGAAACCAAGCACACCACCTAATACAGACTGCTGTGAAGACTGGAATACATAGTAGTAACTCATCACTCCCTCAACAGAAGACCCCAAATATTTAGATAGCAGAGATTAAGATGGAAAGTTTGAAAAGCTAACTGTCCATGACCAATGAGCAGAATTAAATTTTTCAAATAATTTGATCTGTTTCTCTGGGGATCCCATGAGATTGACACATTTTTGATAATATGATATCAGATAATTGATTTTCTATTTCAATAAGTTTACTTTATTCTACACATTTTTTGCACTCTATCTATATTTTAGTATTTCTTGACAGATTTAAAAACAAAACAGGAACAACTTCGTTTCTGTGCAGTTTCAGCACAACATTAAAATTCTTTGCTATAATAGGGTATACCCGCTGAATTATTCAATGTCACTTCTTCATTGATGTGCCCTCTGGCTCAATTACTTAAACAGGAGTTCCATTCTCACTATGGATGGCTTTCCCCTATTTCTATCCAGCTTCACAATTTTGTCTTCAAATTTTCCTCCTAATTTTCACCTGCCACAACTAGTGTTCCATTCATAATCTCTGAACTGGATTTGCAGGAACACAACAGAGGAGACTGTTGTGGCCTTTTATGCCATTCCATATACCACAGTATATTTTTTGTTCTTTTTGTCAACACTTTTTGTTCTTAACAATGGATACTGATTACAAGGGCTTTAATTTTCTAGTTTCTCCTTTCTGACTGTTCCTAATTAACTACCTTACATAAAACTTTCTCCAATGATACCTTGAAGGAGATCAGACTAACAACAAATGAAAACATCTCAGTGAGACACGAACAGCAGCGATACAACATAGTAAAGGTACAGATCACAACAGTAACTCTGAAATTTGAAATTCTGAAATATGAATCTATCAGCCAATGACAGACATTCTGCAAAAGAAATTTAAATTCTTATTTAGATATCCTTTTGCTTTCAAATATATAAAAATAAGATTTCTAGTTTTTCTAAGAAAAAGCTATGGTAAATACTGACTCTACATAATCAACAGAGGACTTCCCAAGCTCTGCAAAGATCACCACTTCAGTTGAACTTTACTCAACTGAATCTCTTTCAATAAAATATTGTAAAAGACTGTTAAAACTCTGCAACAGCATGTGATTTATGGGCACAAAGTTTATTTTTACAAAAATACAACCTATTTAATAATAGATTGTTAGTGGAACAGGACTTGCAGAGTCTACTTTGTGGAAAAACACATTCTTCATACATGCACCGGTTTCACAGAATGGTTTGGGTTGGAAGGGGCCTTTAGGATCATCTAGTTCCAGCCCCCTGCTATAGGCAGGGACACCTCCCTGTAGACCAGGTTGCTCACAGCCCCATCCAGCCTGGCCTTCCATGTTTCCAGGGAGGGGGCATCCACAAACTCACTGGACAACCCCTTCCAGTGTCTCACTACCCTCACAGTAAAGAATTTCTTCCTAATATCTGGCTTAAATCTCCCCTCTTCCAGTTTAAAGCCATTTCCCCTTGTCCTGTCACTACATGCACTGATAACAAGCCCCTCCCCAGCTTTCCTGTAGGCCCCCTTCAGGCACTGGAAGGCCGCTATAAGGTGTCCCCCCCAAAGCCTTCTCTTCTCCAGGCTGAAGAGCCCCAGCTCTCACAGTCTGTCCCCTTAGGCCAGGTGCTCCAGCTCTCTGATCACCTTCGTGGCCCTGCACTAGCCCACTCCAACAGCTCCATGTCATTGTGTTGAGGGCCCCAGAACTGGATGCAGGTGGGGTCTCATGAGAGCAGAGTAGAGGGGCAGAATCACTTTCCTCAACCTGCTGGTCACACTTCTCTTGATGCAATCCAGGATACGGTTGGCTTTCTGGGCTGCAAGTGCACACTGCCTGCTCATGTTGAGTCTTCCATCAACCAACACCCCCAAACCCTTCTCTTCAGAGCTGCTCTCAAGCTGTTTTCCACCCAACCTGTATTTGTGCCCGATACCGCCCCAAAACAGGTGCAGGACCATGCACTTGACCTTGAATAAACTGCCCTAGAATCACTGCTTCCACCTTTCTGCTTAGCACTGAATGCATAGCTTTACTTTACATGTCCATAACAAATTTCATTCTTTAACTTACCAGCATGCTTCTATTCTCTATATTAAATAACGTCACTCTTAACAGCTCGGTTAAACTCCAGTTCAAGGAATGAACATAAATATGACATAATCTGTGTCAGACAGCAAATATTTTGGAAACAATTTTTTCTTACGCATACCATTATGTCTTATAAACTACATAATTGCTAAAGAAATTTATCTTGCTTTGCTGTTCATCTTTATTGTTAACTTTGCAACATGAGTAAATGCTTCTTCTCAAAGAGAAACAGATACATGCTTAAGGTCCCTTTCAACCAACGCATGTCTATGATTCTCGACAAGAATGTCTTTCACAATATTTCAAGTGGTAATGATTAATATTAGAATCTTGATAAACCAGAGTTTGGCCTGGAACTATATTTCAGTATATTTAAGACTCTGCTTACTCTAGCATTTCAGTATACTAAAGATGTTGTTTTGGTATGTTAAAATCTCTGAATACTTTTATTTTTTTTACTCTTTGTACAGCTGAAACTTCTTGGCTTGCCTGGGCCACATTAAGTAAAGATGAATTGTCTTGGACAGCATATACATAAGTTACTCCAAAAGTAATGTCTCCTATTTAATTCCATGGAAACTACAACCAATACAAAGAGCACAGTAACACTACTTCATAGAGCAAATTCTCAGCTACAAAACACTATTTTTCAACACAGTCACTACCATTAGCTATGAATTTTCACTAGCAACAAACAAGACCCTGCTTGCTGTGCTCACAACAATCTGCACCATCTTAGGCGACCCACTGTCACAGTCACCACTGCTGAAAAACACCACCCACAGCCTCACTGTGCTCACATTCACTGTTTGGTGAAAAAAGCTATAACACGAACAAAGTGGGAATGTGAAGTGAAGGATACCTCTCTCTGGTAAGAGAGGGTTTACAGAAGTCCAGTAAAGAGACATGATCAGATTTTTTTAGTTGAACATCCGATTGCAACTGTACACATTCCATTTGAAAATTTACAGGTCATGTGCTTATATCAACTGAAAATGATGCCACAAACATAAATTGATGATCTTTTCAGCAACCTTGAAACCTATTTTCAAATTCCTTTATCACAACAGAAAGCAGGGCTGCGTATTCTCCACCATTCAGAGCCCTGTGTTCAGCCAGTGTATCAACACGCACACAGTTATGTGCCATCACTTGAGTCAGCACTGCTCTCCCCATGCCCTGCTTTCTGTCAACGCAGCAATAATAGCACACCGATGTTTGGTTGTTGTGAGCAATGGCTGCGCAGGGGCCACTATGCAGGGAAGAGCCACTGCCTTACAGCACAGGGCGGGGGTACCCGCAGGGCCAGCCAGGCCAGACCACAGGCGGCCTGCAGGTTGGACAAGCCTGTTCCAGAGGGAGGTCTAAACAGCTTTAAAGCATATTCTTTTAAAATATACTCTGAAGAAAACTTGATTCATTGTTAAAACAGGCACAGTAATAAAGATCAATTCTGAATACGAACAAGGAATCTCTTCTTACAAGCCTGATCTGAAGTATATAAACACTGTTGTAAAGACGGCTAAATAACTTCTGAAGCACTGATATCAATCAGCCTTCAGTTTAAAAAATACTAAAATTTCAAGGAAAACCTAAAATGCTGCAGCTGCATCCGACACAACTTACATAATCTGCCCATTGATTTGTACCTATCTAACAAATATAAGGTAATGATTCTAAAGATGATAACAATTCCAAATGGTATCAAATCTGGTGTACCAGCAATGGGGCTGTAAAGCTTTCCAGCTTTTCTCAGTGCATCCGAAGAGTCGTCTCATCAGCAATGGAACACAAGCAATCTGCAAGCAAGACTTAGACCCAAGAATCCCAGCTGCTCTTCAAGGTACTCTGAGAGACCAAGGTGCTCCTTCACTGCGGTACACGCACTGACCAGCCAAACCGAGCGTAAGGATCAGAGATCTACCTGCCAGCAAAAATCATCTTTCACCTAGCCAGACATCAGCTTTCAGATTTCTTAAAAAACAAACTCTTTGAGAGATCTACCCTTCTTTAAAATACAGTAGAAATCCATGACTGAACTCAAAAATCAGAAGAAATAACTACCTAACAGATGGTACAATTGCCTAAGTGGCATTTCCTTCAGAATTCAGGCCAAAAGAATACTTATTTCAGACCGTGTACCAGAGTATCTGTGGGGAAAAAAGAAAAAAAAGTTGTGCCGATGAAGAAAGAAAAGGAAATGCTACAAGAAAAGATAACTGGAAAATATACCATGTCAATCTAGTCAACAGCTTGTAACATAAGGAATCCACTGTTTTCAGTCAATTATAATCCAAAATTTCTTTTCTTGTGTATGGTAACAACAAAACAAGCGAGTTTCCAGTGTTTATATCTTGATTAGTGAATAATCTGAAGGTCTAATGCAGAGTCAAACAAGCAAATAATTATTTAAAACAATTCACCCTCTGTTTAATGAACAGAATTTATTTTCTGGAAGAAAGAAGTTTATTTCCCTTCAAGAATACGTAACATATTTTCTTTTTCATCACTAGTTTCAAAAAATTGCTCAGTATTTTTAAGAATTAGTAAGAAGTAATTGTAGAAAATTGCGTACTCATTGCATACAATGAGTGTAAAATTTCTACACACTACTTATTTCTTCAGAAAAAAAATCACTTCTATTGAGTATTTCTTTCAAAAATAACTTCAGTTCTTTTAATGTTTGTGCAAATCAATGTGCAAAAAAATATTATCTTTCCATGACAAAAACATATAGATAGAAGACGCTGGTGCTGGAGCTCTTCCATTTCCTCCTAAATTTCACCTCCCAGTTATCTGTACACATTAACAAGAAGCACTGTATGAAAAATAACTAACAGCCACTGACAACTGAAGATCTGAAATCTTACTGGAAGGACTTAATGCTACATTTTTTTTAAAAATCCTGTTCAGGTTTTATTTATAAACACAGAAGTTTAAAATCTGTACTTACTTCAACATGTGTAAGCAACGTTTGTTCATTGTTATCGTTTTTCTTCTTGATATCTGGTGGGATGCTTTTATTTGTTACTTGGAAATGTGTTTTACTGAGATAACCATCACCAAGGTCCTGTGTTCAGAACAGAAAAAAAAATCCATAACCAAAATGCTAAGTGATACCACTGTTACAGAAAAAAACTGAGCATGACATATAAGCAGAAGCTCCTAGACTTTTTACAGAAATGATCGTATTGCTTCTCAGAATCTTCTCACAGGTAGTTAATACTGTTCTCAACACTGAAAGAAATCAAAGACCCTAAAAGTGAAAATAAAACCTAGTACAGGATGACTGACAAAGAATCAGAAGACAGTGCACTGAAGTTCTGAAGAGACGAACAGCTAATAATAACTTGCATTCATACCAGTACTACACACTTCCAAACTCTTAGTTTTATTTTAGATCTGTTTACATTCCAACTTTCATAAAGTTAAAAACAAAAACTAACAACCTTTAGAACTTGAGTGTGTAGAGTCACAACTTGTTCCTTCTCTTGATCACTTCTGAGGGTCAAATGTAAGAGAAAACAGCAATGCTTTGCTTTCTCCCAGTTCCCTTTTTATCATTCTGCTTCCCAGACCACCTGGCCTACTGTTGTAAAGGCCCTTTTGCAATTTCAGAGTTGCAGCAGAAGCTCTAAGCAGCCTTCCCTCTTCAGTGACTATCTGTACACATATATAAAAGTTATTTTTTCAATTCAAAGAATAAAAACAGATCACTGGGAAAACATACACTCTGAAAGGAAGAAAGAGCACATGGAACACGAAGATCAGTAGTTACATGTTAAGAACGTATTTTTCAAAGGAAACAAATAAATTGAGGTTTTATTAGCTGTTTCATTACATTTTATTCTAGACAAACACAGAAAGCACATGTGCAACATCTGATGAAAAAGAATTCTATTCAAAACAGACTCCCTACCAAATTCATTAATGTAGCATTACACTGCCTGACAAGGCCACAAATTTAACCATAATACGGCTCTTTGGTTAATCTCTTATTTCTGACACAGTTTGTTTCATGTATTTTGACCTTTAAATCAACATAGGCTTTACTCTGATATACCAGTTCTCTCCTTCCAGTGACACTGTAGAATATATATACCTCCAACACATTATGCCTATAGGCATACTTTGTTCTTATCAAGTTTCACACCTTAAATAAAACATTAATGCCATCTACATGTATTTTTGCCTGAGAATTTTTAAGCACAAATCATGCTGCGGGCAATTATCTCACCCATCAACAGGACAAATATACCAAACTTTGCTGGATGCCCTGGTTGTACAACCAACTGCATCCTGTGCATGTACCAAGCATGCAGAGGACAAAAGAGATGGAAAAACTGAATCTTGGTGACATAAAAACCACTCCATTCATTCTCAGCACTCTCTCAAGTCTCTCCTTGTGGAGTTTCGTGTGAGCGAGCGTCACTAGGAATAAAGCTCCCTACATTAGTATTTATTACCCTAAGCACAGCAAAGAAAGTACTACCACCACCCACAGAGGTGGAATGCCCCACAGCACAATGAGCTTTGCCAGAGAAGATCTGGATACAACGTTCATCTCCCTGAACCAGTTTTTCCAGTGAGGGGAAAGAGAGCCAAAGCTATACAGCCTTTGTGCTCCACAGTATTTGAATGCCATGAAAAATATCTACAGACAGCAGGAAACGTGGAACTAGAAGCCTCTGTGCTTGATAGCTGTACATTGGAGGTCAGTGAAGAGGTGGCGGGAAAGAGGAGCATCCTTCCTGCTGCACTCTGTAGACTTCTGCCCCTGCAAATAAATCAATACTGTAGCAAGGATTTTGATCCTCATTACTGTGGAAAAGGAGTACCTTTCTACTCCAGCTGTCTTGTAGGTATCATAAACAAAAGTGAACTGATATAGACTTTGATATGATTACCCAGATTAACCTAACTAATATGAAACAAACTTAAAACAGAAATGAAATGATGGGACAGCTGTCACAGACAAGATTTAATTACCCATCTCTAATAACAACCAGTGTTACTATCCACTTTTTAACTCCATGAGGTCCTGCAACTGAGATGCTCTTAGCTTCTTTTTTTTTTTGTACAGCTTTCTTTCGAAAGGAAAAAGAAGGGATTATAAGAACAACGTGGTTTAGAACATTCCACTTTCAGCTGTAAGTACTGGGTTCTGCTGGGGTCACATGAGCTCATGCCATAGGAGTCAGCCTGACAAAAACAGCGAGTATTTCATCATCTAAGTTTAATCTCTACAAAAAACATAGGAACCTAAGAGCACATTTCTACAAGTCTGTGTGGTCTCATTGCCATCAACGGGTCTATTCATGCAAGTGTGGAACGAGGAATGGGATCTGAGCATGTTACAGTGGCCAAATTGAGTGCTTCAAACTTCCTGTATCACAAATATTGTTAAAAAAAAAAAAAGCAAAAAGACAATGAGAAATGTTTTTAATGAAAAGCTTCCCTTAGAGATTATATAGTATAAATGGGCCATCTCAATGGTCAGCTTTTTGTTATGCTCTGAAATCACAAAGTCATCAACTTGGCCCATTAAAAAAAAGCTCCGTTTTTTTCAAATACATGAGAACACAAATCTCTTGTTTTGCTCTTTCCAGCAAAGCTTCACATTTCACAGAAAGTTCAAAGTTTGACCTACGTATCAAATTCCCCATAGAGGCTCATAGCATCTTTCTTTGTTGAATAAACCCCTCATAAATACAGCCTTCGACTGAAATCTAAAGTTTCAAATGGCTGCCTACAAGAAAGGGTGCATCGTAACACTTGACTAATATTTGCACTGTTTTAAAAACTTCTGAAGTGAATGCATTTAAGACCAAGACCTGAAATTGTTTTATCTGTGATGAAAGGGTTACAAATGGTAACCCTTCCATTTGAGTACAATTATTTAAATAGAAATGATACCACAAACTTGTTCTCAGACTTCCTGCATTTCAAAATGTTTTAACAATGATTTATCTCCCCAGAATTATTGAAAGGATGGAAAACAAGATATTAAAACAAAAGACCACCAGTCCAGAAAAAAAAAAGAAGTAAATTCTACGCAGCGAAGAGAAGAAATACAAAGGTAGCACTGAGCATCTCAAACCCTCCATAATAGAAAATCCATCAGAGAAGCAACAGAATCTAAGAAAATCTACACTGTCCAACCAGTCAAAAAAAAAAGAAGCGATGGAAAGAGAGATGCTAATATAATATGAATCTACTATTAGATGGAAAATTATAGAAGCATCCAAAGCAGAAAAATCAAGTGTTCAAAACATTTCTGTTGTTATTAGACATCAAATACAAATGGTGCAGCCATGTGCCACAAGCAGTGGTTAGACAGGACATAAGCATGAAGTCGTAGTGACTGGGTATTTTCAAATCAGCACATAAGAACTTCTGATGTTCTTTATGACTTTGAACACTGTGAAAGTTTCAGAGGACTTGGGAGAAGGCCAGAATGTATCCACGTACCCCTAAAAGTGTATACCAGGCAACGTGTACAGCTGTACACTATCCCAAGCAAAGACTTCAAATGGAATTCAATAATTAAAGGAATACCTTCTTTTTTCCTTTTTTTTTTGTTTAGTAGTCAAAGTAATGTACAAAGACCTATTTTTTCATAAGCATTATACAATATATGCCCATACTTCTGTATGTTAACCACTGATTTCAAAAGCAGAAATTAAAAGAAATAATATAATCCCAAACTAATCTGACACACACTAAACGATGAAAGAAATAATCACAAATGCAACTCAAAAAATGGGGAATCACCATAAAAGAAGTGATTCTAATGGGGCCTTGGGGGATCAGCCTTAGCCCCATGCTATTTAAAATCTTGATTAATTACCTAGAAACAATATGTATATTGGTGAAGTTTGAAGTTGACAGGGAAGCAAAAAATGAGGACTGACCACATACTGCCCAGTAATAGATTATTTCAGTTGCTGTACGCAAATAATTAATTGTATTCTAGTAAGAAATATAGTCACACATCTAGAACAAAGACTGCAAGTTGAAGGATTCGATCCTAAGGCACAAAACCTCTGCACAGATCTATGGATAACTAGCTGAACAGGAACATCCCATGTGCTATTTTAGTTTAAAGGGCTAAAGTCATCCAGGAAGGTTTGAATTTCACAGTGATGCAACATCCATCCTCTAGCTCTGACCATGGACAAAGAAGGAAGGATGTTGATATACTGGAAAGGACTCCAGAATCCACAGGAATACTGGAAAAAATGCCAAACAGCCAAGGTGGTCAACCTATATTACTTAGCTCAGATAAGGTTAAGGAATGAATTGATCTGAATCCAGACCTACCAAAACAGGAAGAATTCTGATAAAAGAGAAGTCCTCAGCTTCACAGACATGGTATAAGTTAAAGTGGCTGGAAGCTGAAACTAGACAGTTAAGATTAAAAGTAATATTTTCTTTAAATTTCAAATACAGCCAGTCACTAGCTTGCCGTGTTGAAAATTGTAATTGTTTCCATACCTTTAGGAATTCTGAAAATAAATATCGGATAATGCCTTAAAAGACATCAAAACAGACATCATCTGAGATTATTATGTGTCTTTGTTATGTAAGGCCCAGCAGTTGTTTTTAGATTCATTAATTCTATTCAACAGAAGTCTTAGTCTAAATGCTCAGATAAACCGCTTCTGCTCTCTCTTGCTCACAGACAAGCTGTGAAAAAATGTCATTTATTTCATGCAATATAAACAATCCTGAAGGATCTTATAGCTCCTAGCAGTTGCAAACTACTAAGAGAGGCCAGCAAGCTATCTGAAAATGAACACTTAGATTATTTTTACCTTGGTAGTTCTCCACTCCCAGCCATCCCCTATTTGTTGTGAATGTTTAATAAATTCTTCACAGTACTGCCTGAATCTTTTTTCTTCCAAAAAGAAGTCCTCTTCAGCAGCCATGCTACAGGACATCTGCAGAGCAAACTAAATGTTAGTACTGACAAACAAACACTAAAAATAACATGCACTGATTTATAGCAACTGAACAGCAAAATAACAAAGCAGTGGAGAATGCTTTGCTTCTTTAAGACAAAGAAGTATTTCAAACGCAACACTTTAGAGAACCACAAAATGGCTGAGGTCAGAAGGCATCTCTGGAGATCGTCCAGTTCAAATCTTACGCCCAATGCAGCACCAGCTACTGAAGGCTGCCTATGACCATTTCCAGACTCCAAGGAAGATGTCACAACCTCTGTTCCACTGCTCAATTACCTCAGCACTGATTCTCTTATTTTTATTGTTTATGTTTAAATAATAAGAAATATACATATGTATCAGTTTACTGCCTTTCATTGAACAGTATTGAGAAAACGCTGGCTTCAACTTATTTATTCCTTCCTATCTGGTATTTACATATTTACATACACTGGTAAGATTCCCCACGAGCCCTCTCCAGCCCGAACAGTCCTATCCCTCCCAGCTTTCCCACTCGTGTCTGACACCACACCCTTAGCCATCTTGGCAATGTTTTGCTGAACTCAACGCAGTACAGCCTTCCTTGTACTGAGGAAACCAGAAGTACAGAGATGTGGTAAGGGCAGATGTCCCCTCAGCACTGTGGACCTGTGAGTGCCCACAAGTCTGAACTCACTCATGGGTTTATTTCACCAGGCCTAGTGCCTTTTCCACGGGGAACCAAATGCCAGAGGGTTAACCAGCGCGGTGGCTGTACAGCCCAGCTGGAGCACCACAAACCTGACAGCCCAGGCGCAGCTTCAGGGTGCTGCAGTCTGAGATGGGCACCTTCCCTCCCCTTACATGCCTTCCTCCCGGGTCTCGCAGGGAACAGGGGTACTTCGACAAGCGTGCCAGTGTCTCTTCCTGCTACCAGAACAGACGAACCACACACACCCTCTCCAGTCCACCTGTGGGGACCAGGTACAACCGAGTTCTGTACACATACACGCAGGGACGGGTAACACCTCCGCATATTTAAGTTGAAGTGCCAACACCTCGCGTTGTGCTCGCCACGCTGCAGGCTCTGGTCCCCGCCACACCGTCACCCTGCCCGCCTGGGGCACAACATCTGGCACTTGAAACTGCGTCATTTCCTGTGGCAGGTCGCCCAAGCCCCCAAGCAGCACAAGTTACCTGGATGCGACGAGACAGGAAATTTGGAAACGGGCTCCACGAACGTGCCCGCGGTTCCCAAATTTCCCAATCCGGATGAGGCGCTGCCCGCCTACTGCAATGCAGGCGCAAAGCTGGGCGCTGCGTTTTAGCGAGCAGGCGGGCAGCAGCCGCCCCGCGGCCCCACGGCGGCTAACCGACACAGGCGGGAGACTTGAGTCGCGATAGGAGGCTCAAGAAATGCCACCCCGCCTGCGGGCCGCACAGCAGACCCACTGCGGCGGCAGGGCACGGAACAGCCCCACAGCGGGCGGTGGGGCAGAGCGGAGAACACCACGCCCACACGCGCCTCACCGCGCCCCCGGCCCGCGCCGGCGAGCTGCTCATGCGCACTCGTGGCAGCGGACACCGCTCCGCCACTGGGAAGCGCCGCGGGTCGGGGAGAGAGGGTGCCTGGCGCGCATGCGCGGTGGGAAGGTAGTGCCGTCCTATGGGGAGGTGGTGGAGTTCGGTAGGGAATTTTGTTGGGGTTGTGGTGTTTTCTCAGCGGGTTTATTTTGTAATGCAGTACCCCTAGATATAGTGTAAGGAGTGGCAGCTTTAAAGTAAAAGGAGAAATTTAGGTTAGATGTTAGGTGGAAATTCTTTACTCAGAGGGCAGTGAGGCCCTGGCACAACGGCCCTGAGAAGCTGTGGGTGCCCCATCCCTGGAGGAGCTCAGGGCCAGGTTGGGTGGGGCCCTGGGCAGCCTCATCTCTGGGGGGCAACCTGCCCACGGCAGGGGGTTGGAGCTGGTGGGCTTTAAGGACCTTTCCAACCCAAGCCATTCTGTGGTTTCTTTATTGTTATTTTTCTTCTGGAAGGCAGGGCTGAAGCCTGAGTCCATCTTCCAATCTTTAGGTGTTGGCTTTAAGGAAGAAGCCTCCCCACCTTAGACCCTGATTGCCACAGCTGGTGGGAGACAGCCAGAGGTGAAACATTGCACCCATGCCATCCTCCAGCCCTTCGCACTTAAATGTTTGATGTTTGGGTGATGGAATTGGCATCTGTGAGTGCATCGCAGACTTAAGTATGATAGAGTCACAGAATCATTTTAGTTGGAAGAAACACCTAAAGGCCATCCAGTCTAACTCCCCTGCAACAAACAAGGACACCTACAGCTCCATCAGGTGCTCAGAGCCCTGTCCAGCCTGGCCTTGAATGTCTCCAGAGATGGGGCATCCACCACCTCTCTGGACAACCTGTACCAGTGCTTCGCCACCCTTACTGTAAAAAACTTTTTCCTTATATCCCATCTAAATCTCCCCTCTTGTACTTGAAACCATTTCCCCTTGTCCTATCACCACAGACCTTGCTAAATAGACTATCTCCTTTCTTACAGCCCTCCCCCTGCCACCTTGAATACTGAAAGTCCACTCTCAGGTCTTGCCAGAGCCTCCTCTTCTGCAGGAGTACTCTGCAAGTCCCTGGAAGGCTTTCCCTTCCTCCAGCTCTTCACTCTCTGCCCCCTCCTCCCACTGCCCAAACAAGAGGAGATGCTGGAGCTAGATAAATTTAGTTCAGGCTGGGCTTCAGCCAGAAGCTCAACAATGCCAGTTTTATTTGAATGTTTCTAATTAATTTTCAAGACTTAATCTTGGGTTCTGTCCCTGTAATATAAATATGTAACGATGTATTATGACTTTCGTCTAGTGAAAACAAGGAGGAGAGGAACATGAAATTAAAGTAGCCAGGTCACCTGAACATCATGTTATAACTGATGTTTAAGTAGAAAAGCCATGCAAAATGATTATATAGCTTTCTGGAGTGGAACAGAACAGTTGGAAGTGACTTATAAAGACCATCAAATTCAATTTCCTGCCCACTTGAGGGCTAAACGAAAGCTAAAGCATGTTGCTGAGGGCATTATCCCAATGCCTCTTGAACACTGACAGCTGTGGGGCATCGGTCGCCTCTTAGGAAGCCTGTGCCAGTGTTTGAGCACCCTCACGGTACACAAATGTTTCCTAATGTCCAGTCTGTAGCCTCTTAAATTGCTTTTGGTTATGATTATTTGCTAGGTGCGCAAAGCACCTAGGATTTGTCTACTACTTATCTATGCTAGACAGATAATGTGCATCTACTGTGCTGAATGTGCATCTATCTGTGCTGGATAAATGCTAGAAGAGTTATTTTTAAAGCTCATGACTCTATCAGACCAAACATTTTTTGGAAGTAAGGTCTTATCCAGTGTGACTAGACTATCCAAACTATACTAATTACAGAATGCATAATATTTTGATACACTTAAATAGAACATGATGTTGACTTTACCAGTGTAGCTGTAAACTACTGTTTTAAAGAGTTTTGTTACTGCTGTAGGAAGAGTAAGCAAGCTGACCCATCGTCTCTTAAGTCCATGCTATTCAGTGTAGAGCCTCCATATCCATAGGATACTTCACTTTAGCTGACTGTAAGGTGACATTTTTCATCTGCACAGTTCCCAGTTTGCTTGTAATCCACAGGGTATGGAAACTTTATAAGGGCCAAAGCTTTTAGCTGGAATATTCTGATGTAAACCATATATCTTTATTCTTAAAAATTCCATTTTCTGGTTCTTGGCTGTTAGCAGCCTAGTTCTTCAAATATATACCATGATTCATATTTAAATATAATTTTCACACCTCTTCCTGAAAAATGTAACATTCCGTGTAAATCCGTAATTTTCAACATTAAGTATATATGAGAAAAGATTTGTTTCACTGGATTATTCTGGAGAAGATTTAATTGTGCAATGTGCTTTGAACAGGTTACTATACCTCCACAGATTATTATTTTGACTGCATATTAATTTAGAAAGCAGTTGTATGGCATGGGTGATGCCACTAAAACTACAAGCTGTGATGTTATAGTCATTACTTAATCATTATATGAATTAATTATTTATATTGTTAATGGCTGTTTCCTTTAAATGTTGGCATTTGGAAATTTGGTACATAAACACCATGTTGTCACCCAGCCTTGAGTTCTGAAGGGAGATTTTACATTGTGGAATATATTCTGTAAGCCATTTTTGCTAAGAGAAAATGCCTGTGTTATTGAAAAAATGTCACGTAATGTGCATTGCCTTGGAAGCTAGAGCTCCTGATTTCTAATTTTAGCTTTGTTACTGTCTCTTTGCATTTTCTCAGGCAAGAATCATAGGTTTAAGACATAGTGCATTTAAAAGTGGCTGCTGGGGCCCCGGATTTTGTGTTGAATTTAGCAGAGGATCTGCCATGGCTGGCAGATTCCAGAAAACTAAGCTGTAGTTTCTGTATATTTTGATCCATTCACTTTAACTAAAATTTGTGTAAACTAATGTTCAAATACAGACCCTGTAAAAATCAAGGACAGCCAGTAATTAGGTACTCACCAGAAGTAGTCATTTTTGAAGACTATAGGCTTTAGCCATGCATGAGTTCAAGTATCTCAAACAGGCTCTCTTATCTACAGGCCTTAAATTGAATATACACAGTGTTAAGTAATAATGTATTGTTAAAAGTAAGCACAAACAGTGGGCCGGAATATCCCCTTTCAGTGCTTGTCAACTTCCTCATGACAATCATAACTAACTCTTAAGGTTACAGAAGTAAAAAATTTAAAGCACTAAAGTTTGAAAAACTATTAGTATCTGTACACTATAAATAGCAGTATTAGTGAAATGCTCTATATCTTGAAGTAAACGGGATATTGCAGGGAGTGGATTCTAATCCTGGTTTTGTTACTGACAAATTAAGGCTAATGGTTTCATTTTCCTACGTCCATTTCTCTTTTTGTCCTTCCCCAAAGTAGATCAGACTCACAGTATATCCTTAGAGTGCCTAGAACCAGCTGCGTCATTTCAGCAAGTTGTAGTGAATGCCTCTTTATCAAAGGAAATGCATTTGCCGTAGTTCTAAAATTACTTGTTGGCAGGCCCCAAATATCATTGTAGAATCATAGAATGGCTTGGGTTGGAAGCATAATCAAAGATTATGTAGTTCATCCCCCTACTCCCCAAAACCACCAGATCAGGTTGCTCAGGGCCCCATCCAAACTGGCCTTGAATACCTCCAGGGACAGGGCACACGCAGCCTCTCTGGGCAACATGTTCCAGTGCCTCACCACCCTCTCAGTGAAAATTTTTCCCCAGAAATCAAATTTAAATCTCCCTTCTTTTAGTTTAGAACCTTTCCCCTATGTCCTATCACTGTCTACTAATGTAAAAATTTGATTTCCTTCCTGCTTTTAAGCTCCCTTTAATTATTGCCACTATCAGGTCTCCCCTGGGCCTTTTCTTCTCCAGGCTGAACAAGCCCAGCTCCCTCAGCCTGAACATGAGGGTTTCTGTCCCTTCCTTTCCTTTTCCTGCCTGTACTGTGAATATATTCCCCAGTTTCCTGTCTCATTTCTGCCATACAAAAGCATTAATAGTATTGTTCCTTGTGTCACAACTTAGATATTGATAAACAGAGGTACAGGTCATCAGGCCATTTTTTACTCTAAATACACAAATATATATATTTACAAAATCATGAAACATTGATCATTTTTGAGAGCAAAATACAGTAATTATAGGAGCTTTGTTGGTTGGGATTTTAGAACTAAACTGAATGAAGATCACGGAGAATAATCTTTCATCATCTAGGAAGTGGACTGAGTGATCTCTGAAAGGTCTTTTTCATCTCTTCTTTCTTGTCTTTGGTTCCAGGGAAGACAACTTCATTCAGAGCTCATTGATCAGTCAGGAAACTCAGGCAACGCTGTGCTAGTAATGCTCTCCAAAGAACAAAGGCAACACTGCATCTCTAGAACTGATAGAATTAACATGATGTACTTTCAATTTCATAAATCCTTCTTTGTTTGATTCAGATCTTGAGCAATTCACAGTAATTCTAATGCTATTTCTTCCACTTTGGTTTTTGATTACTCTTGATTTCCAGCGGTGAGCAATGTACCTGGATTGCAGAGTGGTACTAGAAAGGAATATTGTTAGCTAAGCCAAATAAGAAAGGATGGATTAGCCAAAGCAAAATGTTTTGAAAATCTCATGAGGCTATTTGACAGCATGTTCAAAAGCAAAATGTCATTTGTACTATAACACATCCTATCTTCATTTGCTCTACTGATATTGTTGCAGGAGCAAATGTACCTCATTTGCAGTTAAGAAGGATTGCATATATAGGCAACATCTGCAGAAGTGAAATGTGGAACTTCATTCCAGTTGAAACTGGTACTAGCAAACATCAACCATGGCTGATCACTTAATTTAAATCCCTTAATTGTCTACTAGATTAATTGACCTAATAGAAATTCTGCACAAATAATACATAATAAGAATTAAAAATATGTTCTTCTGCATTCTTCTGCTTTCTTTGTTTAGGAGACTTCATAGACAAAGTTCTCTTGATGGAGACTGTTAGTTGAAGAGGTACTATTTCAAAATTGTTAATGGAGATACAAACCTTACTTTTCAATAATGACTGCAATATTCTTACAGTGCTCTGACAAAGTAGGAGAGTAGCGTTATTTTCCTTTTGTTGGTAGAAGAAGAGGAATTGGTGAAGGCTGTGGTAACTCATTGTTAGGTTGGTGAATGGAGCTAAGTTTTGTAGATCCATGGTCTGCCTTCAGTTTACTTGCGTTCTTGGCACTGTGATTGTTCTGAAAGAAAGTTCAAAACGAAACAGACTGAGAGGTGCACAAGCAGCATACATTTTTCCTGGATGTTTTTCTTTTACTCCTGCAGCTATGAACTGGCACTGAAGAAAATACTTGTATAATGCAGCAATTTTTCTATTCTTCAGGTTTGAACAATTATTCTACTTTTACCTATTTCTTTTACTGAAAGAGTTTAATCTTTCAGGATTCAGATTTTTTTCCTATGTGTTTTGTCTGCTCTTTTTTGCCACTGTTAGTTATGTTGCATTCTTTTTTTTTTTTCCTATTAGACCAATTTGAGACAGGCTGCATATGAAATTATCATGTCATTAATACAGATGGTAATAGCAAATAAAGGCCTCAAAAATGATGCTCCTTAGCAGTGGGATGGGACTTTGAAAATAATGAGGAGAACTATTTGATACAAAAAGATAAATTTTTAAATCAATTTACATGTTCATGGTCAAAACAACATTAAAATATCTGCAGACAGTGGAGCAGAGGTCATTATAGCAAAGGATCATATGAATATGCAGTAAAAAATACTTTAGAATCTATAGCAAATATATACATATGCAAAAAATTAACAGGTTACCATCTGTCTCTCATGTGTATTAAGCCAGCAAAGCTATGCTACCACTGTCACGTCTGCTGAAATCAGAAATCATTTCTGAGTACAATATCAGAAATATTTTTGTTCAGGATGCTAACTAGATCAGAGCTAAAATTTGTTCTGTACGTGTAGGTTAAATAAAACCTTGTGTAAAGCTCCAGAATAAGTTATTCCTGAGACCTAGTTGGTCTGGTATAGCTCTGAAGGTCCACTTCATAATGAGCGCTGAAGTGAGTCAAAACTGACTGATATTGGTGTTACGGAATGAGCATTTTATTCTCAATTCCTACAATATGTTGTGAACCAAAATTATATAAGGTAACATGCAAAGCTATGTTTTGAGAATATTTTCTTCAGATGATAGTTACAAAGGTCAAGAGGGAAGCTTTCTGAATACAAAATGACAGGCAAGAGCAGAGCAATTATCATCTACCTCATATAGAGAAAAGATTCTGAGCTTAACAAGAAGACTCTGAGCCTAACAAGGAGGTTTACTGCAAAAGTTAAGAACTCTGTTATTTAAGGAGGCTGAATGAATTGAAATATGAGAGAATTTCTTCATGAATTAAGAATGAGTCTTTATATATTTTTAAGCACTTCTTTCTGACCAATCTAACTAATGTGCTGCTGATATAGAACCGTCTTATTGGAAGGGACACCATCTTATCTGTCATGGCAAATTCCTGGCTGTAGATTTCTGGCACCCTCATCCAGGGAGGTTTGTATCAGTAATTCTTTTGTACTGCATTCATAACAAATCCTGTAGGTGTACCAACAGGAACATGCTCCAAGTAGTGCCTGTGACACAAATTACACAATGAATCAGGGCATTAGCCTTACTTGCAGTGACAGTGCAGCTCAGTGAAAGAAAACAGAGGGGGCATGAAGCCACCTTTCCTCACTCCAGGCAGTTGTTCTCATTTACTCTGAATGAAATAATCCCTTCACAGCAGTTTTCCAAGCTGTACCAAGTCGGTTTCCTATCCTGGAACCTCATCTATACTTTTAACATGAAGTCAGCAGCATCGTGGTAGAAAATGCATTTTGAAAAGTCTGAATTCAAGTACATATGTGTTGTTAGTGCATGTTGTATCCCAGCAAATGTGACATAGTGGATGTTACATGTCACAGCATCATATGCTCACAAGATCCAGCACAACTATAGGTTTGATTTCAGGATTTATAGGGATCATCAGATGTGTCTTTCCAGGAATTAGGTTGTTTCTTGGTTTTTGTTTTGCTTTGCAAAACCTCATTTTTCACCCTATGATCTCAAAGTGGGAAATAAATGGCTGTTACAGAATAATGCTTTTACAGCTGAATAAGGTCCCAAATTGTTCTAGAGTTGCTGAGGGACTACAGATGCCCCCACTTTGTCCTCAGAGAATTATGCCAGTCAAGATTGATGCATTGTAGTTCAACAGAGGCCTGACTGATGATAAGGACAGTGTTTTTAACATCAGTGTGGAAAATATATCAAGGTCTGACACCAAAGTAATGAAGCATAATGCTTAATCTCACAGACAAAGTTAAGTCCTCCCCAGTATGTTGCTTCTCATGGAGTATTATCTCCATTATTTTAGTAACAGCTAATGTCTTTGTTAAAGAACATGAAATCCTTTTCTAACTGCATAGGTACCAAGATAAAACTGAAACTAAACTGATTTGTGCCTTCAGAAAATAGACCTGTTAAAACCAGTGCAAGTTTATGAATGGTAAGTAGATTGGAGATACTTCTGTAAGAAAAATAAATTTACTTGGAAAAAATGTTATTAAATATCTCACAAGTGCAAGTGTATATCATGGTGATTACATTCCTGTTAACAGTTTAAAGCCACTTTTTGAAAGGTAAGCAAAACGGGTGCAGAAACAAAGTGATTTAAAACAGGGATCTTGACGTTTCTGTGCAACAAAGAAAGGATGAGTGAATCTGAAACCAGATTTAGTGATAATTGATTTGCTGTCTGGAGTGTCCCTTGTCTGTATTTCCTGATTTTCTGTTATAGTGTTTCAAGAAAAAGGTCCATTGTATGTCCTCTTCCCATGCCAATGGTGAAAGCCTCTGTTTCATGAGAGTTCAAATTCCCATACAGCACATACACAGTGAGGAACTGGAGCTACCCTTGCACAAACAACTGTAGATCTAGCACTCACTAGGACCTGCTGTGGGTATACACAGTGACTCCACTGTTATCCTTCAGATCTCTCTTTACTGTAGTTAAGGCTTTTTAATGTTGTGTTGCTCTTTAGCATCCCTAATGCCATCACTGTGGGTGCTGAGGAAAGAACCAAAGTGGTTAGTGGCACTTGCTTTCATGAAATGGCCTCTCCTGTTGCTATTGTGAAAGATAGACTAGTCAGGCACTTAGGCCCGTGGGCTGACCAGCTCAGCTGCCTCTAATGTTTTTAATTTCCGCTCCAATCCTCTTTTGTATCTGCTGAATCCACCTACATTGTTCGCTCAGTATTGATTCTCAGACACATTGTCTTATTGTTCTTATTTTCTAAACAGCTGTGCTGTTCACTTGGTTAGCCTTCTGAATGGTGTAGCTAAGTATTCTTACTTAGAAGTGCCTACCATAGAAAAGGAAAAAAAAATGTTTATCTGATTTGTTGTAAAATGCTGGAGAAAAGCCCCGAACTTGGTTGTCTTCATCAACATATGGCCTCTAACATTTTTAGTATATCTCTTTCACCTTAACATGATAAGAATGTTATAACCCTTTCTAAAATTACATTTCTTATATAATTATGGTATATGTTATAAGTTGAGAATTTGATTGATTCTATTCTGTTGTCATCAGTCCTGCCTGTTTTCCAGACTTACTACCAAAAATCTAAATGTCTTGAATGCAAGAAAAAAAAGGTCATTTCAGCCAGTGATGGTGTTCTCATCAGGATATGCAAATGAGATTTTTAAAAGCTCAGTGGAAGAACAGCACATCAATAAATGGAGAGTTTAGCATGTTGGAGAAGTCAGTCATCTGCAGAGTTTGTTACTTCATCAGTTTGAACTGACAAAATTCTGGTTGCCTGGAAAAAAAAAAAATAACAGCTAAGTATCACCTGCCAGGACTGGAAAAATCAGAACCTATACTGATAAAATGATAGATTGAACAGTGAATAAATGATCATTCAACTGACACTGAACTTTTAATGAAGGATTAATTAACAGCACATGTCAAAGCAGCATAGTATGAATGCTAGGCACTCTATCTCTTTTTCTGTTCTTCTGCATTTTCAGATTGTTTTTGGCACTTCAGAGTGCTTCGTTTAAGACCTAAGTAAGCCAGTCTTGGTTTAAACAAGCCTGTGCTAAACAGAATATGAGCTGAAATACCTCAGTTAGCTGTTTATGGCTGGTTAAGCATGGTTTAGTTTGGGTTGTCCCCAGTCTGCTCCCAAGATAGCCTTTAAAGACCAGCCTCTGTCCCATTGATCCTGAGCAGGAAAATGGTTAAGCAAGCATCCTCCTGGAAAGGATGTAGGAATCCTTAACCATGATTGTGTTAAGGAAGCTGTGTATCTGGAAGTCATCTGCTGCTCAACAGAGCAGTTTACAAGAAAAATGATGGGCTAAAAAATGAGTGCAATGACACAGGGTGCTATTAGCCTGCAGGTAAAGATCAAGAGAAAAGTCAATGGAGAGCATAAAGAGCTAGATGATAAACATAGAGGACACAGACAATACCTCTGAAAGATTCTCTGTACTGCCAACACATGTAATATTCCTGAGTTCAAACACTATGCTAGGTACTGGTCTGTGCCCATCAAATTATTTTCTCCCAGGGTTATCTAGGGGTTAAAAATACATGATGGAGATAGGAGGTCATGTACATAACTGGACATAAGGAACTTTCAGTCTCATTCTTTGTCTTTAAAATGGGCATTTTGTGTGAAAATCTCTATACTAGATTTCAAAAAACTCTCTTAACTAACATTAGCTAATATATGACAACAATGCTTCCATTTACCCTTACTTGGACATAGTCAAAGGCTTTTTTCATCCATTTGAATTATACTCCAGAAATTTACCAGATCTCCAGAGTTCAAATGACTGCTAAATTACTGAGATATTACCAAATCCAGTATGCAATTTTTTTTCCAGAAAAATTGTACATTATTAAGATAGAGTTTGACTTATAAAACATGAAATCATTGAGTAGATCAACTAATGTGATAATTTAAACAACTCTGGAATACTTTCCTGAACATGATCACAAAACTGCTCCTGATTGCCGCTGAAAAAAAATAAGTGCAAAACAAAGTCGAGCTGTAGGGATCTAGTCCTGTGAAACACTGTCAATAGAATTTCATAATAAACTATCCTGGTCTCGGTACTCTTTTCTACCCTATTATAAGCCTTGTAATTTCTTTCTTTTTGACTGTGATTCTGAAATGCATTGACCCAATTGACCAAACCCACTCTAGCGTAAGAGGCTGTAACTCCACTTCTTTCAGAGACGTTATATTTACCTATAACACAATTATGCTTTGCTGGAATATTTCCTGCCGGAAGGTGTAAAGGTTAACCAAACTACTTCCAGTCCTGAGTTTCAGTCATCATGCTTAGAGTCATATGCAGCATTTATACAAGTTAAATAATACAGTAAGAGTCAAAGAAAGTCAAGAAGACAAGAGGATGAAGAGCAGACTGTCACTGAAATAGGAATGATTTATTTAATAACACTGAAATAGCACACTTTAGCTTCACCAACTCATCAGTGTCAGCTCCCCTCATCTGTACATGGCACTGACAGCTTCTTAACATAACAATGGAATCCACGGGCCAAATTCTCCTCCGCTGTAACTCTGCTGAAGTCGATGGAGGTATGTCAGAATTAATTTAGTCTGACAATTATTCCCCATTACCTGGAGTAATTGTGGGCTGCAACACCTGGCTAATGAAAAACTAGTATAATATGGGTACAATGGTGCACAGCTGACAGCATCAAAGTGACCCTTCTTGGAAATAACTGAGTCACAGTGTAGTCAGCACAGGCCCAGAACTGGAGGCGAAATGACTGCTGCAGAACATTTCAGGTATCTTTACACGGTGCTCCAAAATGCTGTGGGTCAAGGATGTGTTGCAGAGCTAGTGAGTCCTCCTAGAGCACTAAGGAGCACAGTACAAAGATAGCCAAGTGCAGGAATTGGGTTCGTTCCAGCCAGATTTAGTAGATCCATTCCAGCGCTGGCCAGATAAGTTCATGCAGAACCACAAACGCAGCTGCAAACCAGTGCTCCTCATAGCTGGAGAACAATGCCAAGACACCGGGTCTGGATCTGTCCGGAGCTGACTCGGGTTCATACAGTTTTCTAGCTTATATATGAGCTAAAATATAGCTTACAAGTGTTCAGTTTGCATATATCTCTATGCCAAAATTGGCAACATCTGGCTCATAACTGTCCACAGATAATTGAACTAGATATGATTCAAATGAAATCGTGTTTAAGAGACGGATTTCTTTTCCCAAGATTTTTCATGAAAACGGTGAAATTCAAGAAGAAAACCAAAGTAAGATGCAAATTTAAGTTTTGGATCCCTAACATACAATGTATGCATATTGCATATGATTTGTAATGTAGAGGCCAGAGAAGTAGTAATTTTATATGTAACAATACTGGAATGTACCCCCAAGCACAAATTTAAATGAGACCCACCCAACACCAGTAAATTGGAGTGCTGCATTTTCCCAGCCTTGCTTCTTTTGTCTGCTGTCTAGAATCATGTTCAAATCCAGGTCACTTTCTTTTTAATCCCCTTTATTCCAACGCTCTGTAACTGTTCCTTTCTTCATGCCTGCTCACAGTTGAAAAATATTGCTTTATTGATGAATGCATTTTGTTACATAAAAACACTTTCATTTATGTTTTCAACAGCTCTTATAAATGTTGTCTGTCTAGTGAATGTTCCCTTTTTTAGGAAAAGTGTTTAGACACAGAAGCAGCTAAAAGCAGTGGTTAGCACCCTGGGAGATGACAGCTTTTCATAGGTATCCAGCAGTTTAGAAACAGCTGCTGTATTCTGTTTTATCAACTGCAGGATTACTGGGGGCTAATGATGAGGGTGGGGTCATCTGTTTTCAGATCACATCTGCTTTCATCTCTGCCACTAACTCTTTCTATTACCTTTGGCAGGTTACTTGTTTCTTGCTGTTATTTTCATCTATCTGCAGGATGAGAATGATAATGTAATAGGTGTTTTGAAGATTAACTCAACACTACTTAAGGCCCTTTCAGATACTCAAGTGAAAACATCAGTGTATAGAAAATCAAAGTATAATTATTATGAAAATGTACGTTATTGTTTAGAGTAAAAGTGAATTGAAGACAGGATGATGAGATAATCAAACCACTAGAACTGAAGGATTTTGAGGCTTGATATTAAATAAGTAAAAAGCAGAACACTTAATTGAGCTTAGAGAGGATTTTCCTAGCAAGCAATGTTCATTTCCTTTGTAATTTTTTTTGTTTGTATTGCTATCTAAGAAAGATTTAAGATGTAACATGATAGGAAATAGGAAGATGTAAAATAGCATTCAAAAGGACCAATCCTGCATGTACAGACTCACAGTCCCAGTGAATGCAGTATTAACAAGGTAAGTTTAGATTTAGGACCCTGCTGTTTTATTATTATTGGCTATATTATCAGATAAAGGTCTAATGGAGACAGTATGAGTTTATTATAATTGCAAGGCTTTTAAAGAATTATATAATAAGAAATTAATCAAAGGTTTGCCATGTTTCTGTTTATAAGAGATCAAAGGTCTGAAGTCACCTCCATTGTCATCAAGTCCCTGCGCTGCTCCCAAGAAGCCAGTGTTACTTCTGTATCTAATGGTCTTTTTCAGAGAATATTTAGTACTTCATGAAATGGCGTATCTACAGCTCAATCCAGAAAAGGCTAAAGGGATGACATTTATAAAGCTCCAGTTGCCACAAATCAGATTTAACTATAACTGTACTACAAATGATGTGAAGTCAGACATAAATGAGATATAACACTAACAGAGTGGAAGTTATATTACCCTACATTTCATTTATTGAACTTTCTTTAATTTATTGGCTTGTTTGGATTATACAGCATCATGAATGCTCCAGTAACAACCCTCCAGTTGGGATTTCTATTTATAGCATACTCTCTCTTCATTGGACACCCCTCTACATTAGTTTCAATGAAGCAGTAATTAGGCCCTTAAAACAAAATTAAGATATCTTTAATAATTGAATTCAGACAGAAAGCCTACCCAGTATTCTTCCAAAAGACAATCATTTTTATAATTCTTTGGGACTGTGAATAAAAGATACATTTCTAAATGCTCCTTTTAATTTTTTTCTCCTATTTTTCTTTTATTTTTATGTATTTTGGGGCTGTGCAGCCACCATCTCCACAAATTCCAGATTTCACACATACACATATTTAGCCATAAGGCAGTTCTGAACTTTAAAAATCAAGCATACAGCTATTCCCTGTAGGATAGATTTCTTTTGCATTCTAAATAAATTCTGTCATGATAGCCAGGGGAACTACTTAGCTGTACAAGATGCTTAACTAGACTTGGACCATAATTTTAAAGAGAAATTAGAAATATTCAAGAGCTTTAATCCTAAATGCACTTGCCAGTGCAGCCCTACATGCAGCTTTCATTGCTGTAGTTGATACCATGAGAAATGTCAAGAGTAGTATTACAAAAAAATATTTCTTCATCACCATCTATTGTCTGATACTAACTCAAATACCAGGTAACAAAAGGACGCACAGTAGTTTTCACTATGTAATGCACGCCGTCTGTGTTAACTACGCTCATCATCAAAACCTAATTGTACGACCAGTTCACTGGTTGTGGTGAAGATAGTTGCACATTGATTGGTCAGGGTAAAAGGGCTCAATATGCTGGCTGTGGATGGTGAGAAAGACATGGCAAAAGTGTAAAAAGGAAAGCAATGAGTATATAAGCAGCTGCATTACATAGCTGCATATTTCTTTGCTCTGACTTCGGGTTGTTTTTTCAGTGTGGAAATGTTACTCCAAAATTACCTTTTTTAGAGTGTGAGAATCAGACAGATAGCAATTTTGAGTATGTCTTGAGGGAGCAAGTTGATTTGAGTGATGAAATTCATAAGCCTTGTAATTACAGTAATTATGAGGCCGTACCTTTACAGGTAAGAACTCATAAGCAAAAACATTAGCATGACCAAGAAGCTCGATAATTCATTCCAGGGCATGTGGTTACAGTGCAATGCTTAACATAACCTTCATGACTGCACTGGCACCTGGTCTTACCTCTGAAACATATATCCATCTTGTAAGCATATGCCCCTCTGTGCTATACTCTTTGTGCGCAGTCTTTTTAAGATTAGTTAATAGTATCTCTAGCAGATGGTTACAGGTGCTCAAACCTTACCACTCATTTTAGACATCATTTGTCCCTGCAGCTTTTAAAAGAAATAGCCTGAAACACTGGAATGTTCTGACTCAGATTTTATTCAGAGAAACGCGTGTTGGAATAAGTATTCCCTCCACAAAGGGAGCTTTTTTGTCCTACATGTACTTTACTCTAGCCCTGACCTGCTGGCTAATGGGTAAGGAAAGTTTGGTAGTATAAGGGAATGCCTCCTTCCTAGTCAGTCTGTGCTTTTTTTGATTTATTTGCTCAGCACTAAAGTGCCAGGTATGTCTTCTGTGACTGTCACCTACAACCAACACCACAAACTTTTTGAATGGTACTTGGAGAAGCTTGTTAGGCACAAAGCTTCTCATCAAGTAGACATGCTGAGACAGAGAATTTTTTTAAGGGTTATTAGATAGGATATTGTTAATATTCTCCAAAGTTTGTGTCCGTGAGCTACAATAATAAATGCCAGTCATAAAATGAGGGTATCTTATGGAAACTGCAGATGATCCTTTTGATCACAGCAGTATATAATGTTTCTCAAAGGTGAGTGGTGAACAAGTTTGTACAAATTTGAGCTTATTCCATTTTTTATTTAGTTTCATATTGCTTGTTTGAATTTTATTCTCACTGGGGAATACCTGCACTGTTCATCATTTATATTTATGATGCTAATAAACTTATTTTATTGTTCAGTTATTTTCCTATTTCATTATTACAATTTTGTTTGGAATTTGGAGCATCCTGGTCATACAAAATTACCACTCCATACTAAAATTTCTTTTAATCTCAGTCAGTTTCAGCTGTGGCTGAACTTTTGTATCCATTTAAAATGTTACCAATGAGGAGTGAGAAAGACTACTTGCCATCCAATTAAAATACATGTTTTAAAAATACAGTGGGCAGAGGTTTAAACAAGAGATCTTCTGCCTAGATACCAGGAAAAAAGTTTTCTTCATGAGGATGGTCAAGATAGTCTGAAGAGGTTTTACGGTTTCCAGCCTTGGAGATTTTCCAGAAGCAAGTGAGAAAAGCCCGTGGCAACTTGGTGTGATCTCACAACTCACCCTGCTTAAGGCAGGAGGTAGTACTAGAGACCTCCTGAGGTCCCTTCCTGCATGAATCATGCTATGATCTATTTTGGGTATCTGAAATAGTTGTCCACAGTGCCAGCACTCAGTGCCTCAATAGGCGAGGATTACAATTCTGAACAACCAGCAGGATAGTCAGACATCTTAAGACTTTTGTCACGGAGCTCAGTTTTGCTGTACAGATATATATTATGCAATTAAAACATAATTTCTCAAAATAGATTCAGTTCTCAATCAAATACAAAATCAGTGCATGTCTTACCAAAACATGCTATGTGAGGCAAAACCAGCTTCATAATGTTTGCATTATCTGTTTCTTTGTATTTGTACTGACCTTGCATTAAGATATTCTTATTATAGGATTGCAAATGCTACTCTCCAGATAAGAATTTGTTTTTTAATATTAACATGTGCTTAAGCATTTTCACCAAGCTGGCCTCTTTAGCTTTTTTTTGTAATAAAATAACTCTCCCTAAAATGTTCCATCCTTTCTCATATCTAGATATGATATTTTAAAAGATTTTGGTAGAACACAGAAAATATTGTCCTGAATTACACTGTTGTGAAAACATGCTGAACGTTGTTTGTTTTTGTTTTTGTTTTTTATTTTGTCTGAACTTTCCTCTGGAATCTTTGCTTTCTTTTTTGTTATGTTGGCCTCATTAAGGAGAAGTGCCCTTAGTATTTTAAAAAGACTGCTGAGGGATTAAAATATATATACAGAGTTATTTCTTCATGAATTTTTATGTTTATAATTTCTTTGGTATTATAAAAGGGGGATTTATCGGGGCCTTTAAGCGACCCTCCCACTAGTAAAGTGGCCCTCTAAAGAGCAACATTTAAATTAGGAATACTATCAGCATTTATACATATTGCACACAAAAGAATATGTTAAAATAATATTATTACATTTGCAAAGTCAAGTACTCGAAAGTCACAATATACAGAATTAAGCTTCAACTTGTCCCCCTTATACATCAGTGTTCTAGTATAGTAATTAGTGACTGAATTGTAGAGTACTTGCCTGCCTTTTTGGGGCACAGAATGGATGGTGTTCCTTTAATGAGCAACAATACATTTTTACTCTTATTCTCTAATATGTTGTCGCAGGCCTTATTTTCAGTACTTAATTTAAACACCATTTGGAAGACTGAATTACTAATCGCTTCTCGGGGCATCTCATAAAGAGAGTATGGAGCTTCATCAGAGGAATATCCATGGTTCCTGTGCAAGCTGAGGCAGTACTTGTTATGACTGTACACTGCTTCATAGAAGAGAACTGCAGTGCATAGGGGGAAATCAGAGATATCTGATAATTTGGAATGCCTAGGACTCCTCCTTTTTTCTTTTTTTTTCAGTGAACTTAAGCATGCGCCACAGACTGTTTGCTCTGTTTTTCTTTGTAAGCATAAGCACTTAGATCTTCCACAAATTAGATACCAGGGTCTTCAGTCAAGAACCTACAAAAAGAGGAGAACACAGTTAATGACTGTCTGTGGTAAAGTTGGTTGCTTCCTTGCATCAGAGACGAGATCCAACCCACCAGAGTGGTGCTCAACCATTTTAATCATTAAAACATTGTTTCTGTGTCAGCCATCTCTTGACTCACCAGCCAAATATGTTCAAACTTCCAGATCAAGTAAGAGGTTCTACAGAAAACATTCACCCCTCTTACAAGTCATGAATCATCCACGAGCAGGTTCCCCTGAGGCATTTACTAGGGAAGAGTGCCTGTGAAAAATCACTGTATGATCATGTAACTCCAACACAAGAGTGCATTTATGAGTCTAAGTTGCACGTGAACAACTAGCCTGGAAAATTTCAGCCAGGAAACTCTTGTTAGCAGGAATTGTGTCACAGTAATAGAAAGTTACTACCCATGCCACTCACAATAACCTTGTAGTTAACAAACATTGACGAAACAAATAACTTAATATTCACTTCAGGATCACAATTACCAGAATAAATGAACAAAGTGTATTAGGCCTGGAGAAGGTGGAAATACAAGAAGGGTATTTGTACTCATCAGAATACAGAGCTCAGACTGGACAGACTTGAAGAGATGTATACCAACACAGAAGAGCTGTAGGAACCTAGGGCAGGAAGCAGAAATTTTTCACAGATAAAGGTAATTGAAATAAGAGGTTGGTTTGAAACCCTCTCCACAGACACAAAGATGTTAGGTAAATTAGAGAACTGTCCCGTGACCGAATTGTAGCAGCTCCTTGGCACTCCAATCACCATGGCTATGTGATGAGGTCAGAAGAATGGTGATAGGACCTCAGCAGGTGGGTAGCCTGAACCCCAGATTCAGAGGGAGCAATGCCTCTGTCTCTTTGGCAGATGGTTTGTCACCCCAGCGCCACCAAACTGCTATCTTCTCATGGCTTTCGAACAAATGTAACTTTTAATACAAAAATGCATAAAGACTTTAGAAGGTGGATCTAAAATAAGGAAATGCTATTCTGGTGTTACTGTTGCTCTTTCACAAACTAACAACGTCAGTGTGGGTGATCCTGGGTCCACTGGGAATCCTTCTTTCTTCGCTCCCCTCCTTAAAGTGCTCAAAACGACTTCCTAAGAGAATCTGCCTTTCTTGGAAAAGGAACAGCACTTATACTACTCCCTTTAAAAAAAAAAAAAAAAAAAAAAAAAAAAGCAAATAGACAGATGGGTAGGAACATAGGTAGGTACACAGGTACATAGATAGAGGAACTGATTTACTCTTTTTTTTCCTTCTTTCTCAAATAAATAAGAAGTTGCAAAAACATTTGTTCTCCAAATTCCACGCACACCTATTAAAAAGAAGAAGAGGAAGAATGAAAAAAGAAGAAAACTAGCAGTATTAGCTCTGCTTTAGTTTCACTTCTTCCTCCTCAATCCTCAGAAAAGAGTCTGTGATCATTGCACCCCACTCATTTAATTTTTTTTAAAGGGAATACAACCTACACTGTACAACTGAGCAATCTGCTCGCTGAACACTGGCTATATAGTCTTTCACGCTCACATTATTCCCACCCAGCTTGCAACATGTACATTTTTAGAATACTTGCATAGACCTATGCAAGTCTGACGATGTTACAGCCATTTATTCTTTCCAACCAACAATTCTAGTATCTAGACATGCCAGTTTGGCAATAGCAGTACTCATTTCCCTCATCAGAAAATCTGAAGGACACAGGCAGGACACAGCCCGTGCAAATCAGAGTGGTAACACAGAATATTTAACACCAAATAGTTAAAAATACAAGCACACTAGTCTGCAACAGCCACTTAATCATATAATCAACACACTTCCTAGAACCAAGTGGATCAAACAGTTCAATTCTGTTCATTAAAAAAAAAAAAAATTAAATATATCTTTTACTACACAAGCCAATCCCAGAAGTAGCACACCTCCATGCTAAACTGATGTACATTAATGCCCTTTGAATATATAATTCTTTCTACATCATCGCTGTGTTTACCTAATGGCATACAAAATAACCAGGATCCAAGATACGTCTTTTTACTACCACAGAACAGTAAATTACAGTTAAAGTTGAGCTGGGTGGCAGCTGAGGATGAACACTTGTGCAGCTGTGGCAATAGGTTAGCTCTCATGTGACTTTTGTAAACAGTGTGTCAACGTTGTAAATCGTTGGTAGATTTTTTGTAACAAAAACATAGTGCTACTTTCGCTGATTAGCTGAGCTCCCCATCTTCGCGTTGTCAACTCAGCTCTTAGATGACAGATTTGGACTTCCACTTTATCAGACTAAGTGATTTAAATTTTGAGACATATTTAACACACAATCTGAGAGCATCACAGCACTCCATCAGGAGATCTAGTGGCAAAAAATTGAGACTGTTTTGCGAATGGCATTTATCACTATGGAGTTATAACTCCAGCTAAAGTTTGCGGGAGTTGCATTAGGCAGCACAAGTATATAAACAGTCACTTTGCACTACTCTGAAATAACATTTTTCCCTACTACTCCGCAGCAGAGGTACCTCTGCTCCTCTTAGCTAAAGACCAGTTCCTATTATGCTACCCAGATGGCGTACTAGCGACTAGCATGGGCTAGTATTTCCGCAGAGGGCTAACACTGGGCTATACTGCCCTTGTTCACATTGCATCATGCTGATCTTTTCCTCCTGCAAAGGGCAAATCTGCACCATGTGAAGTCATCACAGAGGTCGTCCAAATCACACCTCTGGCTAACACAGTCTCCTTCTCCTGACCAGCTAAGTGTTGTATGCAACCATTTTCTTTTGGCAGAGTAGGACCTCTCAGGACCAGTTTGACAGTTCTCTGGTATACAGTGTGTCCAAGCACAGAGGGAGGCCTTGAAATCACAGGGCTCATGCAACCAGATGTGGCCTCAGTGAATGATCAGAGGAACCAAACACTTCCTAAGTGTAACTAATTCTGCAGTAAGACAAGACAGGATTTGGAGTAAAAGTTTTGGATGTATGTTACGTATCACAATGATTTAAGTGCTCAGAAAACTTACTTAACAGGATCTGCCTCTTGACAGTTCCGTTATTTACCTCTTTTCTGTTTTTTTGTTAGATTTGTTGCAGATGAACATAAAGTTTAAGTAACTGTCAACTCACGGAGCTAAACAAAATGTAAGCAGATAAAGTACACAAGGAAAGAATAGCATAGGCTGGATCTTTATTACATTTATCCATCGCCATGTGCATTGGAGAAAGCCTCTGACCAGACAATAATAATTAACGAAGTTGTGAGCAAGAAGGTTTATCTTGTCTAAGGTCAACCAGGAGGTTGTGGAGGATCGTGCAGTCACTATCAGCTTCCTTTCCTCTGTAGGTCAGACCTGTATCATTGGAGGGATATAAACACAGATTTCGATTTTTACTAAGTTCATTTTCTGACTGTATTTACACATAAGAGAGCCACTGAAATATTAAATCTACATTTCAGATGCTTATATTTTCTTCTTGTATAAATTCATGAAGCAAGCCACATGTTAAATGGTGCATTATTTGCATCATTTCCTAACATATAGTAAGCAAAAACATTTTGTAAGTTCTGCTATGAAAAGGAAAGACTCAAAATTTTTGTCCACAGGGGTAACTTAAATACTCTGCCATGATTCATGGCTGGAAAATTGGTACACGCTAAGACAATAAATAAACTGCTGCCCAAATTAAAATACTTCTGAAGACATTAACTGGAAGCTACCTATTTCATTTCCTCCATCAGTTGCTCTTTCTAGGCTGAGAACTTTCTCTGATATACAACACAATGCAATATTTTCACCAGCAAAAGCATACTCTGACTTGTTATTATAATTTAATCCATTATCAACTAGTTACCCAAGAATTACATGCATTTTAGATAAACACATATTGAGCACACACATATCATACTTGCATTAGCACTACTGTCGAGCATGTAAAGACATGATACCTTTTATAAAACAGCCACAGGTTCCAACTCCAGGTAAAGCATTCACGGGTTAAAACTGGAATCAACAGTAATGCAAAATTACTCTTACTCAAATCATCACAGAGATGGATATCAGCTGCAGTGAAAAAGAACAAAAAGCACGAAAACTTTAGAAAAACATGAATTTCAGCTGCATAGGAAATGGAACGGTTTGTGATTGTTAAGTAGTCTACTCTTTTCTCCTGTTATTATTTTTTCTGTCTATTGAAGTTGCTATAATATTTTCAGAAAACTGATCCTGCAACTGTGAGATCTCTGGGAGTTTTGTTACCAAGAGTGGAAACAGCCTTAGCTCCTGCAAAGGTTCCTTATGTTTACAGATTTGTTTGTGACTATTCTGTCAGATTTTGTATTGTCCTCTTCATTAATTGCATGCACTGCACTTCTTTGATTAAAAATATATGCAAGCACAATTATAGGTACAAAGCAGTCAAAATACAAGTAATTTTGTGTGAAATGTGGAATCACTCAGATTAGGTTCGGAATAATCCTTTAAGTAATTTTGGAAGTTTTGGACACTTTCTGGTTATCACCAGGCAGCGTGCAATGAAAGAAAGCTACATCTACTATTTTGAGGACACTTTCAAAGCATTCATCTAATTTTTACAGTGCTATCAATTCTGATTCTTTTCCCCAGCTGCAATCAAATAAGGATTTTAGATTTGGCCTTAACTGAATATACAGCATTTGGATTCTAACTTTAAAGAGATTGAACCATTTTGTTCCAGATACTTCCATTTCATCTATGTGTAAAATCTGTACACCAACTGTCTGTGGACTATGGATATTGCGCACATTTCCCACTTATCTTCGCTGTATGTACTGCCCCATCACATTTCTTTCACCAGAGCAATGCAGCACCACATTCGTGCATTCGGTCCCATGAAGTGTATTCCCTACACCTGCCTTACTATTAAATATGCATAAAACAAACCCTGCGGGACAGGTAGTATACATAAATATAAATAAATAAATAAATACATTTGGGGTGTTTGTTGTAAGAAGAGATGAAAACTTATCGCAGAATAATAAGGGCTAAATTGAATATCAAAAGGTATTATTATTCCAGACATTACTTCAACAGTGTTCTCAAAATAAATACCAAATTAAAAAAAAAAAAATTAAAGGTGTACACTTAATTGCTAGCTACTGCCAAGAACAAGAAAATGATGTTTACTGTATTCTGGTCGGCATTGTATGAATTCTCTGTCAGTTGGAGCTGATGACAAACCTAAATGTTCTTGCTGTTCTAAAAGGGGATACTTTATAAACACGGGTTGTTAAAGTGAGTTAGAACTGCAACTGGAATATACAAACTAAGAGCACATTAGACGAACTGTTACACTGAAGTTACCTTTTATTCACAATACTTATTTTTTATTTTTCCTGTTTATGCAGTATTGGACTAAATTTACAATTTTTTATGGGATCTGTCTGATTAATGATGTTAGAATGTTTGTTCATTCTGTCTCCTCTGTGCCTGCACCACCAATGCCTACTTCTGTGAACGAAGAGCTCATGTTGCATTCATATTTTTGTACCCCGCAAACAAAATGGTGGCGCATGGGCGGAGTTAGAGAGCAGGCATCCATTTGTCATCTTCAAAGAAATTTTAAAGGCAGCCTCTTACATGCCTCAGGAAATTCAAATAAATGCATGGGTCATCTTAGCGATTGCTAATATTATATACTATATAAGCTAATATGAAACCATTTCCAGTTACAAAAAAGTTTCTGTAGATACAGATCATAGAAGGAACCCCTTAAAAGTACCAGAAATTTCTCACAATGATGAATGCGTGTCTTGAGACCTCATTCAGAAACAGCTTTGATAAACAGTTTGATTGAATAATTTGTTCCTCTCCAAGAAGATTTAAAAAGTCAAACACACAAGTCATTATTTATTGCAACGCTAAAGCATTATATTATCCACAGATTTCTTAATAGCAGACCTACTGCAGTCAATCGAGACAACAGACTTAGGAGAGCCCAGGGCCCAATCCATCAAGGTGCCAAACACCTCACGCACCAAAAGCACCTCAGGCTCCAGCTGAAGCCAAAAGAAATGAAAATATCACTCTGCCAAACACCTGAGCAGTTTACAAGGTCTCATATTTAAGCAGGCAGTTCTGTGAGTGTAACACAAAATCAAGCATGTCCAAAGGACCATGCTGAATGATCTCTTAGTTAATGGTTCGTGTGAGTATGTACCATGTAGGTCCAACAGGAAAATACTCACTAAGATCTTAAAGCCAAAAGAATTCCCTGTCAGTTCTGAGAGACAGGGTTTGCAACCACGAGATGTTTAAAGTAAGCTTTAAATTAAAGCCTTTTTAAAATTAAAACAAAATTTCAATAAAAATCATGTAATTACAATCTGCAACTAACATGCAACTTTGATGCGTGACAAAAAGTTCCAAGAAAACATTCAATTAAGAACATATCTTTAAGATTCTCTGCACTCAGCCCCACGTGCCTTCAGAACTTGGATGTCCCAGTTTGGCCATACACTGACTAGGGCATCTGACACTGACATCTGCAAATTAATGTATTGTTTTGCTTACGAGTAATTGGATCCAAATGATTACAGTACTCAGAGTTCTCACACATTGTAGTACCTTTCATTTTAAGACTGTACATTAATGTTGCAGAAAAATGTGAGTAATAAGGTAAAAGTATCACAGAAATGCACAGAAAGAATTAAGCATATTTCAAACGTGTACAGCCATACCCTTACTCATTGCTTACTCCTGAGTCAGTCAGCAATTTTGGAAGCTTTTAAAAATTAGGCACAGTTTTACTTACTGTTATTGTTTATTATGGCTCGATGTGGTGAAAATGACATGTCTGTACAACCATCACCAATGTCTCATTTGCACACCACAGCTGACAGGTCTGGAAGCATATGGTGGGTACACTGCTACAGAACTCCAACTCCATTTCTCTGGAACTGTCATACTAAACAGAAAGATTAAAAAAAAAAAAAAGACATAAAAATAGGTCAGCCTGATCATCTCAGGCACTACAATGGCATTTTCCAGAAACTTTCTGATAGTCAGATTTTTGTTAAAGAGCAGCAACAATGCTCATGGATTTATGTTCCGGCAGCTTCAGACATCCCAAAAACATCAGTAAACTTTTATTTGTAAAATCACAGTTAAAACAACAAGAAGAAGAAATAGCTACAGCCATTCATCAGTTCTAATCAAATTAAGTTTAGAAACACTTAAGATGTATCCCCTCAATCACTTCAAAATAAGGAAGCTTTCTATGGAACTGAGGTGTCATAGAGAAGTCAGCTCACTCTCCTGAATGAGAAGAATATTCTTTGCTAGCTCAAAACAAATAGCCCTCTGTCAATATTTAATGTATGTGTTCGGGATGATTTTTTTATGATTAGTGTGGGATATATAACACATAGACACTATTTCATTCAAAAAGTTGATCAGGATGAGTGGTCTGCTGCCAAAAGCACAGCAAGTGCAGCATCCCTACCATGTTGGCTGCCCTCAGACAGCCCTGTAGTACTTCTCACACAGAATCACAGTATTGCAGGAGTTGGAAAGGACCTCTAGAGATCATTGAGTCCAACCCCCCTGTGAAAGCAGGTTTCCTAGATAGGCATCCAGATGAGTCTTGAACATCTCCACCTTCTCCCCAGTGCACTAACACCCAAGGGCATCTTCATTTCAATATTCCTTTTCTCCTCCTCATTCCTTTTCCCATATTAGGGATGCCGCGGAGGACTGAACCACTGCTGCGCCTTTATTAGACACCACAAGACAGACTCTCAGTTTAGGCTGAAAATATACAGCTTGTTTGGGGCACGGAGAGCAGCAGGATCACTGTGTGGCATACTGTAATTCTTGCCTTGTGGGATCATACCCTGCCAACATCATGGGGACCACTCACTTGGTTAAAGGTAAACGTGTCCCCTGAGCATCTCCTGAGCAGGAGCCGCACAAATGAACAGCACTTTTCAGAACAATCTCTCAATTTCTAAGGGTTTCTCAGCACAGATGAGAGCACTGCTGCAGGTAGACTTGCATGCTTGCTGGTCACAGTTGAACTGATGCTGTAAAACATAAAATCTGAAGTGAATGAGAGGAAGAGCTGTTGTCAGTAGTTTCAAGCCCTTTGGTACAGTCTGCTCTTCTTCCTCCCTAAGTCACAACCCTTACGTATGTCCACGCACAGCTGTGCCAAACAGGCCTGATATTTTTAAGAGGACAGCACTGCCGAGGAAATGCACATTTTGAGCCGTACAAAGAGTTAATCTTCCTCGCCAGAAGCCTTCAGAGGGCAGGAAGCCAGCAGCTAAACACCCCCAGAAACTCCCAGCCTGGAGGATCATGAAGCAGCAACTTCAGGCCACCTTGGTCCAACGTAAGGTGACAGCTCTGACTGAAGTTTGCAGTCTGTCTGGTGATAAGGTGTCAAAATACCTATGTATACGTACATGTACCTATGTGTTTGCACAGAAAAACTCCACACACGTGCGTATCTGTGTATCTACATGCAGGAACTCCACTCTCTTCCTTGCTCCCCAATTCACGAGGCAAGGGCGGACATCTTCGTCACCCCTCTTTGTTCGACAGCGGGCCATGGCAAAGGGACATCTCCCCACCACCCCACCAAAGGACACCCCGGGGAAGCAGGAAGCCCACCTGCTCTCCCTTCACGTTAACACAAACACCACCCCGAGGAGAACAGCCGCGCTCCGGGGCAGGGGCACAGCCCCACACCCCATCCCGCTGAGGTGTTCCCGCCGGCGGGAGGAGCGGCGGCCATTGGCAGCGTTGCAGGGCGCAGCCCGCCTGTGTCAGCACAACTCGCGGGCGGAGGAGAGCGAGGAGAGCGCCGCGCGGGGCCGGCGGGAGGCGGCCGCGGGGACGGAACAGCAAATGCTATTCAGCCCGAGCAGTTTCAAGCCGCCCATGCTGGGGAATTACTGTAGTCTAGCTACGGCTCTGAGCGCTGGCGCTGGCTGTGTGTGCGTGCGCGCGCGCGTGTGGGTCTGTGAGTGTGTGAGTGCGTGTGCGTGTCCGGCTCACACACACGCGTCGGGCGGAACGGAGGTACCGCTCCCCGGGAGGGGGCGGCGGCAGCAGGGGCACCCAACTTTCCACCGGCCGCGCCACAACTCAGCCCCCCGAGGGACTCGGACAGTGTCTAAAAAACGCACGCACACACTCCAGAAAATAAAAATAAAACACACGCACACACAGAAAAAAAAAAAAAAAAGCATATTCTTGGGCAGGCTGACAGCCGGGGTCAAGAAACAGCTGCTGGAGTTAATGTTTCTTCCTCCCACTCCGTCTGATGGCGGTGCCCTGCCAAGACGAAGTGGGAGCCTGAGCGCGTCTCCTGCCCTACGGGGCTCCGGGGCGCCTGCCCGGCACATGCCGCCCGCCCGCGGCCGGGGCACAGGCCGAGCCGGCCCGGGGAGGCGGGAGAGGTCACGGCGAATCGGAAGCGAAACGTGGGCCCCTCAGCGACCGTCCTCCCTCACGGCCTTTTGTGCCCCCGGTCCCGCGGCCAGCAGCTGGGCTCAGGCCTTCCCAGGGAGGTGGGCGAAGTTTGTCAGGGCATGGTGGGCCTGAGCAGCCCCTGAGGCGGGCAGCTGTGCTGGTCCTCAACGGGAGAGCAGCAGTTCGGTGTCAGAAGTGGATGTCTTCGTGCAGGCTCACGTTTGGAATTTAGGAAATGGGCAATATCTGGCAATTCCCACTGGATCAGCTGCTCAGAGCCTTTAGGACACACACTGGGGACGTAAGAGCTCTACGTCTGGCCATCCTTTTGGAGAAGTTGGGCAGTGTCAGGGAACAGCAACATTGCATCACTCTGGTTTGCTCCCTAAGGACTAGGCTACCCACCCACATCTTGTGCCTGCCAGATCCATCCTGCTATCTGCAGAGTTACACCGCAACACTTCATCATGGCATCACCACCCGTTACTGCCAGGTTTTACTGAGTTGTGACACAGCCTCAAAGCAAAGAGGTTGCATTGGCTCTTATGTATCTCTAGAATATTTCCACATTTGCCATTGCCAGAGAGATGCCTTTTCATAAATAAAATAAATACAAGCATGAGTACTATTGACATCCTGCAAACATGGCTTGCTGGAGGCTCATTAGAAGCAGAACTGTCCAGTAAGCCGCAGTGCCTCCTGGCAAGCTGGCCTATTTCATTTCTTCCTTAATTCCCTGTCCAGGATGGTGTACTATTCCAGCCTACTGCTTTATAGTGTTCTGTGAGCTCCGCTCCGGCTGCTGCTTTTCCCAGTCTGGTCCACTTTGCTCTTTCAGCTGTATTCTCCACGCAGTTCCTCACCCAACTGCACTGCTTGCTGCTAATTAATGCCTGATTTTTTGCTATCTAAAAAAGATAACACTTTGATTAGGCACACACACACACACACACACTCATATACCAACATTAACTCTCCTCTTTCTGAAGACGTAAGTGGCATGAAATCCAGATGTTGAAAAATTCCCATTGACTTCAGTGAGATCATGATTTCACATGTGGCACCCAGAGCTATCTATGTGCCTCTAACACTTATCCATCAAATAGTAATTTCCATTTGCCATAATTCAACCTCCTTATTTAATCCTGTAATTCTGATGAAAAACATGTACGTATTTTGTTGTACTAACCATGAGCTTTTGCTGAGCCAAATCTTTGCTGTTGCAACCTATACAAAGCTGCATTACGTCTCCTTCTTCTTTTTTTTCAAGCTTTTCTACAACCTCAGAAGAATTAGTATGCATGGTTTTCCTTTTTTAGAGACTTATTTCAAGCATTCAAGTTGCAGTTCATAAGAATTAGCACTCTGAGTTTTTCAGCCACCTTCTTTTTTCATGCAAGTATTTTCCAAACATTAGCCGCTGTGTGTCCAAATCTTTATGAAGTATAAATAACATGAGGCTAGGGACAGTTTCTGGAGTTCAGTCAAAGAAGAGATTGGTCCTCAAACTCCATTAAGCTCTAAACTATGTTCTCCAAGGATCCAGAAGGTCATGAGAAGAAATATCTCCTTCAAAATGCTTAGTCTCACAATGTGATACTCTGGCATATCAAAAAACTGAAATTGGGAACTTGCTTCTAGGTCAAATGGGAGCTGGAAAGAAAGAGTGGTTTTAGCCACAGGCTGGGGAGAGACAAGCTATGACTTGCAAAGCTTTAATTGTGCATTTGGAGGAGCTGTTCACAGTGGCTTTTTAGTAAGACTGGAAGGAGCCCATTGTCCTACAGAAGCCTGCAGAGCAGTCTATGGCTGCACAGCTCCATTTGCAGTCAGAATAGTATATTTGTGAAGAATTGGTGGATTGCATGTAGGCTGTCTAATGCCTGAAGCCAAATAATTAAGCTTGTTACACCTTTAGGAACTTGCATTGCGTAACTGAAAAGTTACAGGGTAGGGGGAAAGGGCACAGGACTCCTTTCAGATCTTTATTTTTGTGCTTTTCTGCCTTAAAGGTTATTCAAAACTAAAAATCATTTTAAGACAGTGTTTCCAAAAGATATATGATGTTGTTAATGCACAGGCAGGAGCCAATGTTTTGGGCACTTATGTCGGCACAAAGATTGCTCTATCCTTGCTTACTATGCCAATGCTGATTACATGGTTTGTTGCAGAAAAAAAGATTGAGAGCTTCCATTCCCTCGTTTGATACATAAGGATGGTGAAACAGCCGCTGAAAATGAGAGTTTACACACTCACTACCAATGAAGGAAAATGTTTTTTCAAACCAGAGTATTTTAGATGAGAGAACACATTGCCACAACAGAAAACTGAGATCAAGTAGTTCTCAAGTTACATAGAAAAAATAGTGTTTTTCATGAGTAGCAAGAATATTCAAAACAAAAATAGTCAAACAAACAAGTACAGAAGGAGATGGAAAACCTCATCTCCAGATCACTCAAGTGAGATAAAGACAGATACCAGGCTGATTACTGTGGATCTTTTCTGAGAATTCCTTGAACTTGTATTGGAAACATCTGATTCTAGAAGCTACTGATACAGATTAAAGACCCGAAGAGAGGAGGAGACCTAATCCTTAAACAATACAACTAAGTTTGTTTTGAGCTAAGAAGAAATTGCAAATTTACAAGTTGTTTAAACTGTGTGGTCACTTTCATCTGCTGGAAGATACCTACCAAGGAGACAAACTCTTGCAATTGCATTTGTTGGTACTCATGACTTGTGTTTCTCAAACCGAGGGACTGGAATTTACCCACTTTACATCCACAAAACATTTATTTTCACAGCAGGTTCTTGTTTTACAAAGCCTATATTTTTGTGTCTAAGTCATTCATCTCTGTTTTGGGACAGTGATGTTCTCAATTCCACTGTGACACTGTTCTGCCTGATTCCCCTAGGACTCAACACATGGTCAAGTCACTGGATGGTAAGCTGGCATGTGAATATACAAGACTGTGCATGCATACGAGGAGGTCTGGGCTGCCTTGAGTTACCTTGCTTTATCCTCACGTGCACACAAGCAGTTACCATGGAGGAGGCAGCACATTTTAAATCCACCTCTCACCACTAAACTGGTGCTGCATGCTCAGTGCTCCCATATCATTCCACCAACACCAGCTTGCTCTCATGTCTTTAGGGGATTTGTCTCCTGCTGGCTTTGGTTCTGCAGCTGGATCCAGAGGTTGAAATTTTGTCTGTGCCTTTGGGCTGAAATCAGTCCCCAGGATCGACTGGTACAGCAAAGAAGGCATAGCTGGCTAAATGTAGTGTTGTTCTTCCATTCTCCTGAGGCTGTCCCCTCAAGAGAAGATGGCAAAATGGATGTTCAGATGCAACAGAGTAATTGTGCTGTTGGACTGCACGGAGATAGCACCTCAAGGAACTTGAGTGCTTTGTACTGCCACCACATGTATTTCCCTCGTGGTTTAAGCATCCCTCCTCGTCCCCATCCCTCATTCTGCACCGCCCGCTGCATTGTGCTGGCACAGCTGTTTGCCTGGCTGTGGGCGGAATAGGGGTGGGATGAAGCAGCTGGAGGGGTGCGATGGCTGCTTCTGCAGCTCTGCCACTGGATGTGCAGACCTGGCCCAGGATCCCTGCAAGGTGCTTGAGGGGCAAGACATCCCATGTTCAGGCCCTGTCCAAGCCACCCCTCTATTGTTTTGAATGTCGAGCAGGTGATAGCTGCAGTATTTCAGATGGCATTGCATGGTAATTGATTGTAAATGTTGGCTTACTCCTGGTGACTGCAATGTATCAGTTTTCATTAGAAATGTAACATAAACTGGAAGTACTGAAAAACAGCAACAGAAGCAATTATGCATGTGATCATCGCAGAGAGTTTGAAAATCATGCTTCATAAAGCCTGAGTAGAGAGAAAGCAAATTCTTCCACATAAATATGATTTGCTTTTGCTAAGTGATGGCAATTATCAGTGGCATTAAAATATATTATTTTGATATTTTTCACATAATTTTGTGACAGTGAGATTTCTGCATTATAAACAGCATCTTCTGCTAATCTTAAAAACACCACCATCCTCTAGCTAGTAGCATTCTGCATAAATCTCAGAAAATAGGAGCCTTTCTCCCAGATTTTTAGAAAATTTCCTGCAAAAGCTTCCACATCAAGTCCCTATCATCTAAAGAAAAAAAAAATTAATAAAAGTTCCTCTTAATATTTTATCCAGAGAAAGCACTTAAAGGGCTTTCAGAAGACAAAGATTTTCATGCAGCTGATGATTCAATGGAATCAAAATATGCTTTTTTTTCTGTCTTTCTTTACAAACATCTGGTAGAAAATGTGCTTTCACAAGATGCTGAAAGGCTCTCCTAAATCCCACCAACTTTTTCATAGTAGCTTCTCTAAGGATCAGTGGAGCTTCAGTAACCCAGGGAATTTTAATACTATTAAATAGCAGAAATGTTCACATTTAAAATTATTTACTCAAAAATGGGCCTTATTTTAACGAACATTCCAAAAAGCACCCAGAGGTTGCCCAACTATTTTATATTTCTTTCAATAAAGTTCTTGATGACATTTGGTAAAATTGCATTATTTTAATGACATATCTGTGACCTCAGCCAAATGGGTGCTTCAGATTTCCCCTTTGCCATAGCAATATGCAGCAGTTGAGCAAAAGGTACTTACTTAGCAGTGGGTAAGAAAGGCCTCCAAAAAGCAATCTACGTGCCTATTTATCTTATCTAGGCCTCTGTCCTTCCTGATTGTGATCCAGACATTCCTCTGTATCTCAGTCTGGTCCCCTTCAACAAGTTCCTCCACACAAAGGCTCCTTTTCAAGATACTTACCAAGTTTGCTTGATTTGCATTTGTCAGTCCTTTCCTTTCCTGCTTTAAACCACCTGCAGGTTAGCAGGAGAGGAGGAACATTCTTAAAAATTGTTAGGATTTGTCTTTGTTAATTGTGATAGCATAGGCTTGCAGCCTTAGTTATGTGAACATTACGTCAGAAATCATGAGAATTAGTAACAAGAGTCCATGTTTTTGTTAGAAAAAAAGTTCAGCTAAAAGGTGTGGAAGTAGAATAGGTATGGATATTCCTGATAGATTTATAGGAGACTCAAGAAGGAGAATGCAGCCCTCTACTCAATATCTTAGAATTCGGTACTGCAAAAAGTGTGGGGATTAACAGGAAGCTCTGAAAGTCTCAGTGCATGCTCAAAACTGCAAGCTAATTGGCATAGCAGGCACTTGTTCAAGTAATTTACATGACTAGAATATTAATATGTAAGGGTATAACTTGCTCTGAAAGAGTAGGGAGGGCAAAAGAGAGGTAGTGTTTTATTGCACTTCTGGATCATGAAACTCTTGCTCTAAGGCCCAGGGTGAGAAAGAAGAGAGGTGGGTTATAAGTCTGTGGGTAGATGTAGCAAGAAAAAAATGAGGGCATTGTCACAGTGCAGGCCTTTGTATGCCACTGAACCATGAAGATTAAGTGAGTGAAGTTTTTGAAAGCTGATGAAATTCTTTGAAAGCACCGGGCTTGGTGAAATGCAGAAATTTAACTCCTCTGAACGTGTGGTTGGAAACCAGAAAAATAGGAGACAAGTAAATTCTAGAAAAGTAATGTATTGGAAATAATGTTATACAACTTGTGGGAAAGAAAAAAAAAAGGAAGAAGCAGTTAAGCAGCTGTGGATTTTTTTCAAGCCAACCAGCTTGAAAACGTGAGGTTGAGAACGTGAAGGTATGAAGCATGTTGGGTGAGACTGGCCATTAAATGGACTCCAGCCAGGAAAGAAAAACAAAACCAACAGATTTAAGAATGAATTATTTAATGAATTCGTGGAATTGGAAAGACTTTATAAGAAATAAGTCTGAGATATCCAATAGATCTGTCAGTTCATTTTGAAAAATATGCTAAAGGCAGAACCATAGACTCTTCCAATGTTGAAGTATACTGAGAAACAAATGTAGCTGAATCATGACTTCACAGAATCATAAAATCATTTGAGTTGGAAGGGACCACTAAAGGTCATTTAATCCAACTCCCCCACAATGAACAGGAACATCTACAGGTATATATATACGTATATATATATAAAAATATAAAGACGTGGAAGTGAATTAAAAGGACCAAAACAAACAAACAAACAAAAGGCAGCTAATGAGGAACACAAAGATTAGCAGGAATGTATTCTAAAGGTATTGTAGTGGGAAGGAAGAAAATCAAGGAGAAAATTAGTCTGCTTATTGAAAGAGAGAATAAGATACTGATACTAAAAAAGGCCAAAGGTTTTTTTTTATTTCCATCTGAAAGACAACAACAAAGCCCATGATTAAGCAACACAAGTAATTAACATCAAATATAGAGGTAAGAATTGAGACTACAGTTGGCAGAGGAGAAAATCATGGATACCTGAACACCATGAGATGCTTCCGAATGGTCTGCATCTCATGCAATTCAGGCTAAGCATTACATGGAGATCAAGCCATGGTAAGCAGCAACACTATTGCTAGTTACTCCTGAGAGCCCGTGATGGATGGCCGAGGTTCTGGACCACTGATAAAGGGCAAACCGGTGAGTGAGGCAAAACTCCCCAAAGTTCAGCCATCATAACTTCAGTCTTGGAGCAATTCTTTCAAGTACTCATGGGGTTATAAAAGATAACAAAGAGATAAGTAGCAAACATGAATTTGTCAAGAACAAATCATGTCAAACCGATCTAATTTTCTTCCATGACAGAGTAATGGGCATCGAGAGTAGGAAGAAGCAGTAGATATCGTAACATCTTCCGTGAGGTTTTGTCACTGTGTCATATAATTCCCATATGTAAACATGGCTACATGAAACTGCTGTTATGTGGTAAACTGCTTACAGAAAATGTGTTTTGAGAGCATGGGTATCACAGGTTCTTTATCAAGTCAGTGATACCAATCGTATGGGGTTTCACAAGGGTCTTTTCTGGTCTAATGCTATGTAACAGCTTCAGTGATTACTTAGATGCCAGAACAGAAAATGTTTTTGAATCTGAAGAGAACAGCAAGTGTAGGGCAGCTGCAGTCATGTTCAAGGACAAGGCTATAATACAAAATTTTGTTGAAAAATTAGAAAAAAATCTGAAAAACAAGGATAACTGCAAAATTTCACTTACAAGCAGTAACACAGTTACACAGAGTAAGGACAGATGTTGTACTGCAGGAATAAATAAAGATGTTGTAAAACAAAGCTTAAGGAGGCTCAAAATCCTCAGACTGATACAGAAAGAGGCAGGCATTGTTAATGGATGTGTATCTGGGAGAGTATTCTGCCAGATGTGCGGAGTACCCCTTTTGCTTTATCCAGTTGTCCACTACTTGATAACTATGTAGACCAAATAAAGAGAGGAGCAGTGAGAATGAGGTCTAGGAAGTATCACTTCTGAGGGAGGGGAAGAGGAAATGGGGTCATGTACTCTACAGAGAAGTAGGTAGAGAGAAATACAGTTGGAGACTTCAAATGCCTCAAAAGTAGCTGTTCAAGAATGGTCATCCATTCCTTTCCATGTTTGTCAGTAGATTAAACTGCAGTTGGGGAGGTATAGATTAGGTATTAAGAAAATATTTCTAGCAGTAAGGCCAGAGGAACACTGGGAGAGGTAGCCTAGGATCACATCTTCACCACTGGACTTACCTAGGATGAAACTGGACAGACCAGAAATATAAGATGCTCTGTCTGGAACCAAATCTTCACCAAGGCACTGCTTTGAAGGAAGATAGTCCATGTATTTCGAATGACTTGTGGGACTGAACTACTTTAAAGTACTGTGGGAGAGATGAGGCTAGGCAGGACAATTTGTCTTCAGCTGCCTGTTTTTTGTTTTGTTTTTCTCTGGTTATTTTCCTTAGGGTTAAACTAATATAATCATAAAATGTTAGAGTAACCAGAGCAACATACAGGAGCTACTGCAAAGTGTTTCCAAATCTGTTACAGCCCAGTGAGTGATGCAAGTTAAAATTTAAGAAGTTATATGTTCATTTTTCCCCATACTGATTCTAAGGTTTTAATAAATTTACCTGAGCAAATGCAGCGGTTTTATTTAATCTGGTTATATTAGTCTCATATGAGTGCTGCAGATCTCTACAGCTCCTTCTCATTGACTGTGGTATATGTATTAATGAATAAAAAATTGATGAGCTTTAGGCCTTCTTCCTTGCTTCCTTTCCCCTCTCCCATCAGTGACTCAAGCAATGAGCTAATAGAAACATTACTGAGAAACAGAAACCTTCAAGTAAGTAATTGCCAGTCTGCTGCAGAGGGTAGAAACATACGGACAGGCTGGAGAGTAGTATGAGGCACTGGGAAAAATACCCAGATGCAGGAATTCATTGAAGGACAAAAGCATGTTTGCTGTTACAAAATTAAATTTTTAATTTTCAGTATTTGTGACACTTTACTGAAGTTCAGTGAGAGTCACTATTAAAATGTATTTTGTCTCTGGTGTCCACAAACAAATTATAGGCATAGAGCCATAAGCCACAAATATTTAGTCTGCCGCCTTTCTTGAATCAGGTAGTGGCTAAAGTTTGTAATCCTGCAAGATTTGCCTCTGAGGAGGGAAACGGATGTGGGAGCTGGCAACTCCAGCATAATCCCATTTATTTACCAAGCGTGTACACAAGACGAATGGAAAAAAAGATTGTTTCTTGACTTTTCCCGTGCACTGCTCTGCAAGTATCCCTGGCACCGTGCCTCAGGGTCCTTCCTTGGGCTTAGCTTCCCTACTTCTTTACCCATTGCATTCGTAGACATAAAAGCAAAACCAAGAGATTTCTAATTCAATGAATACCCAACCTCCATAGCCTCCTTTACTTTAAGCGTATAGACTTCCATTGGCAATGCAGTGCAGCCTTACTGTGGACCTGTGCTATTCACAGTGGCCTCTGCTGCGTGGATTACCAGGTTGTGCAATGGACTTTAGCAGCTTCTTTACATTTACCCTTCAAGGAAGATGCCTCTCCAACTGACCACTATGCTATGCTTAAAAGAACCAATAATATCAAGTGTTGCCCATATTTGGGTGCGTCTCAAAACTGTTCGCAATAATTATAAAAAGTGTTGGGAGTTCTGCGGGTTCAGGCAAATATACCTGCACTGTTCACCTTGGGCCCGATCCAAAGCTCGCTGAAGTTGGTGGAAGTATCTCTGGTGATGTCAGTGGGCTTTGGATCGGGACCAAGGCTTCTCCAGCCTTTACTCAGATCTTACTCTGGCAATTCTCCCATTGAAGTCAATGAGATTATTCGCTGGGATAATAGAGCTCACTGTCAGGAAGATTTTAATGATATTCAACCTACATTTTCCATGTCTTCATATCACCCCATTACTCCTAGTTATATCTCATTATCTTCTTTTTTTTCTCAGAGACCCAGCCCTAACCTTCTTAGTCAAGCAAAACTCACACTGACTTCGATTAAGGAAGCAGGAGCTCACTGTGATCTTTGCTGTTTGGAGGCCTCTGTAATGCCCCCCATTATGTCATCATATAGGCAATCCATGCATGGTATTTTTGCTTGTAAAGACTGCAGCACTGAGCCTATGTCAGTACTGAAGAGCAGAGAAAAATGAAAAGATTTGTCAGTATAATTTCAAGACATACAGTAATATGAATTTTTAAATAACATTTGATCTTATAAAAATATTTTATCATCTATCAGGCGTACATCCTCACAGCTATATAAAAATTTGTATTAAAATTATTGTAAGTAATTTCTTTGATGAAGAACTCAACATCTGTGATTTAGAATAGCTTTATAATTTTCTGTGCTCAAGACGGATAACATGATACTTCTTTCTCAATAATCATTTATTATGTATAATTTGAGCTTTTTGGATGATTGGACTGCACCGTGTCCTAAATAACGAGAAGTTAAATACTTCTTATGTATATTAAAAATGGTTATTTTCTATATAATTTTCTCTGAATTTGTATTAAGAGACTGCATTTTGTTTAGAGTTAAGACATCATATAACTCCAATGGTCTTCATGCAAACAATTTTTATCACACTTATTCTGCTAGCTTAAAAAGTAAAGCTCAGGGAATTGGTCTCTGATGCTCCAGAGAAAAGTGTAGAGTCCTTTCCCCCCTATCCAGTCACTAATTAAAAGCATGCCATGATGGGACACTCCCAAGGCTAGCTGATTAGTGTGGTACTTAGGGCTAAAGGGCTAAAACCTGGGTGCATCAGCACAGAGCAGCGCCAAGCCCCAGATCTCACTGGTTGTTGCACCATTGCCAGTTTATAAAGTGTTTGGAACAAGAGCCCTCTTTTTGTCGGCTTTCATACAGAAATGGGCATTCTGTGAGAGGGATTTTATGGTTATACAGTCACGTTAACGGTAACACTGATAATAAATAAAATTAGGAATACTAATGAAAAGAAAGAATGCATGCGCATTGTACAGTACATCACAAATATGTTCCCAACCCTGCTACAGTGTGCTTCCTTACTCTGTTCTGGAGAAGCAGAATGAATTCATCTGGCATAGATATGTGGGACACCCTTGTGAAGATGTGATTTTGCCAGTTAGAGCTTTAACTATTTCCAAGTAGCTCTGGCAAATAACTTTTCTCTACATGCTAGATTTTGCAGGTTTTCTATCACATACTTGTAGTTAATCATTGTAGATTTATGTGTATATTTCTTTTGCTATTAGTTATATTCATTTTGCAGCAAATGTCCAGAGTTTACATTTATCAAGATGAAAAGTGTAAAACTATTGCAAGCTCTGTGTCCATCACTACTGTCCCTATTTGGCCTGCCCACTCTGCTGTTATGCGGATGTACAGTAAATGGAGGTTCAGCTCTCAGGTCACCATTCAGACCTATTTCTTTAGCATGATAAAAGAAAACATTCCATTGCTTTTGCAGTTATGCGTTTCTCCAGGAATGTTCTGTTCAAACTGAGTATATTCAGGAGGCATTTACTCATCAACTGAAGAATTTCGCTTCTTTATTCCAGCCCATCTCTCCTTTTCAGATATGAGGTAGCACAGAAAACTAAGAGGTAAAATAGTGCTAAGGAATGGCTTGAAGAGTGATGTATCTTGATTCTCTGTTTCAGTTCAAATCGGTTTGCTCTTGAAATGCATCTACTAATTATCCTAAGTTACCATTCTTTTGTTTGTGTCCTGAAGCATGCAGACTGGACCCCTTTTGGACTAAGCTAACCCAGGTTGGATATTAGGAAAATTTTCTTCTCAGAAACTAAGCAGTCAGACATTGGAGCAGGCTCTGCTGAGAGGTGTTGGAGTAACTGTCCCTGGAGGTGTTCAAGAAGAAGGTAGATGTGGCACTGAGGGACATGGTCTAGTGGGCACAGTGGGTATGGTTTGACAGTTGGACTAGGTGATCTTAGAGGACTTTTACAACCTTAGTGATTTTATGGTTTTGTGAAAAGACATAAACTAGGAGCCCACCCAACTTGTTTCAATAGACCAGTAAGCTTGTGGGGTCAGACTTGAGTTAGTCTTGAGTGAAATCCCCCCAAAACATCATGTGGACATTGGATCATCAGCAACAAGACAAACACAGTTGCTCAGTGTATCCTTCCTTGCTGCGCACTTTTGCAGATGTACGCTTGGCTGCCTTTTCAAAGAGACAAGTCTTGTAGTGTTCCTTCTACCACGTTTCTCCCACCCAGTTTCCTGGTATTTAACCTGGTCCTTCCCACATGGTACAACTCTTTCAGTAATGTGCATTAGGGAGAAAGTTAAAAGATGAGGAGAAATGCTTGTCCTGAAAGTCCAAGCACGATCTTAGGTTGTATGTACAACTGCCTGGCAAGGGAACAGGGATGAAGCTCACCTCTGCAGCCAGGGTATCCTCTATGAGAAGGGCAGCTTCATGTTGTTCAGAAACATCAGCTTTGATTAGATTAGCATTTATTTATAACAAGTGAAATTTGTCACTTTAATCTATAGTTTGTGTATCTGGTTTTGTTTTTGTGGGTTTTTTGTTTGTTTGTTTTGTAGCTACACTCTTCTGCGTCTTATATTAAAAAATGTCCAGTTAAATTCAGACATGTTTGAAAAGCGTCTGATTTTGTAATCAGCATGATGTGAGTACTATTTTTATCTGATATCGTATGGGTTTTACACAAAGATGGATGTTGGACTGTCAACATCTCTCATTTCCATTAACCTTCTTTCCCTCATTAATAACTGACCCAGAGCAATAAGAGCCACCCATGAATTTAAGCAAATAAAACAGTCCCCTTTTCTAGGCCCAGCACTTTTTTCTGCATTGAGCCTTCACAGAGGAAGCAGCAACATGTCTGCTGGAAAATACAACTCCACAGACAGCAGCTTTTTACTGCATTTCCTCGCTTTCAGCCACTGTCACCCTAATACAATAACCTAATCCGTGAATAGTAAAATCCCTGCTAATATCCTGATCCTGAAAAATTAGCAGAAATATATGTATAAATACAATGATAATAGAACACAGATGATAAGCATGTATATTTAGCATAACAGATCCCAATATCATTATCTCTTATATATTCTTCCCAATTCAGACCAGTTTTGTAAATCTCAACTGTGCGGTTTATCTTATTAAACAGAAAAGCTATGGCAAAAACAATGCACAAAAATGTTTGTAATGTAATATGAGAATGGTGTTTGGGATCTTAATACGCTGTAATTGACCACACAGAATTTTTCAGTGAAAAGATAATATGGCATTAGAATTGTGCAGTACTTAAATAATATAATTTTGATAATGACAGTAAAATACAATCTCAGTAATGCAAGTGAATCATAAACTTGAACAATATTTCTCATTCAAATGAAGTATGTAATATGTCTGAATGCTGTAACTATTGTACATTTTAAAAAGAACTATCTCATGAACTGTTATTAAATATTATTATATTTCAAATATACAGCAAAAACTGGTGAATTTACTGTACAAACAGAAAAAAACAAATTACATTTATTTGGGAAATAATGAATCCTATGGGAGCAAGTCAAACTTTTTTCTCTAGACAGTTTTATTGTAGACTTTTTGAAGAGCTGAACTTTGGGAACTCTTCACTCATATTTAGCTGAAAACTGAAACTGTGATAGGTTTTGACCTTCTGAAGATAAACAATAATTCCCGTGGATACTCATGGTTCCCATTTCTTATTGCACCGTACCATGATTCTGAGGCAAAGGGAGCTAACCTGTTGGGGACCTGATCAGAGAGAATTTTTTCTCTCACTGAAAGCCATTCTTTATTTGTGGCATTCACCCTATGGCTTTTTCACAGCTGCTTGTGCAAGAAGTAGCATTGCACCAACAGAAAGGTACCACAAAGGGCACATGGACTGGTTGGAATGAAACAGGCAACCCACATCCCTTCTGCAGGCAAGTTCTGTGAGTTTTTTAATTTTTAACATTCCTGCCTTTTCTTTTCTCAGGGCTCCTTCCTGCCCCTTGCATAGGAGAGCTGCGTGAGCAGAGCAGGTTCTGCCATCTGGGCATGCAATGTGTACCTTGATGCTTGCAGCTCACTGTGCTAGCACATGGAGACTTTGCACCCACTGCAGGGATCATTGTGTAAACCCAGGTATGGGGTAGGTAGAACACTGCTTGCCTTGTGCCCCAGTGTCCGCATTGGTTCCCTACATGGTCATCCAGTTGGAAGCAATTCCATCTCCTTTGTCTATGGCTGCAGCTGCCAGATAGCACATTGAACACTCTCTTACATTTTATCAAACATGTGTTTGAAGTTCCTTTTTATACATGGGTTGCTCCAAAAGTAATGCCTCCTGTTTATTCCCATGGAAACTATAACGGATACAAAGAGCACAATAACACCATATCACAGAGCAAATTTTCAGCTGTTTGAAAAACACTGTTTTTCAACATAGTCACCACCATTAGCTGTACTTTTTCACCAGCAGTGAACAAGAGCCCACATGCTGTGCTTGTAACAGTCTGACCCAGTGGAGGTGACCCACTACCACTGTCGCCACTTAAATACACCAGCCACCACCTGACTGTGCTCACATCCTCTGGCTGGTCTCCTTAAACATTCAGCAAGCATCAATGAATGTCAATAGCTTCTATTTTTTTCCTCATGGAGAAATTCAGTGACACACCTTTACTTCAACAGCACTTCCAGGTCAGACACCATTTTGTCAGACTGCCCCTCTGCTGCCATCTGTCACACTGCAACAAAATGTAATGGGATATTGGTGGGAAGGTTCACCCTCTACTGCCATCCCGCCAACATCCACCTCTGATGTTGTAGGTCAACATCATAAAATGGGAGGTATTACTTTTGGAGCAACCCATATAATATCAGATAAAAATAGTATTCACATCATATTCTCTTATGTATATAATGTTCCCTTATGCTGCTACATTTCATTTGCAAAGATAGGGTTTATATACTGTAAATTTTACTTCTTAACCAAAAATACATTATCCTGGAAGCAAATTGAGAGAAGTGTTCTCAGTGTGCCTGTAATTTCTTTGCAATTGTGTGAGGTGTGAAATTCACTTGACTGTTCTTAGTGAAGGATCTGAAGGGTGGGAGATAAAAAAATTGTTTTACTCCTGCCAAGCAAGCACGGAGAAGTATAGATTATGTATGTCGTTTCTGGAAAGAAGATGGAGGAGCTGTGCTTCCAAAAGACATCCTCAGGCTCAAAGAAAAATGAAAGGACCTAGGACAAATATATATATATATATATTTTTTTTTCCTCATCATACAAATCATAGTAAAGAGAGAGAGATTAAAGATTCTTTACACTATAAGATAAGTTAAATGGTTGAATAAGCTAAAGTAAAGTTTTAAGCAGTAAAAATATGGAGAATGCACCTGATACAAACTTCTTGTAACAAAGGATATCTATAACTCATGATAGAAATGAGAAACAACACTTTTTTGGGGTGGATAAAATGTCTTTTTGATTTTTTTAAGCAGATGTAACACGATTTTTCCTCCTTATTTCAAAATGGTGATCCACGCATAAAAGCGGACATTAAATTTAATGATATGAAATTTAATCTTAAATTAAATAGGGGACTTGCAAATAAATACCTGAGTGGGTGAAGGTGATTTGGTATTTTGCCTTCTCAGTCATTACCTTAGCATGGCACTAGGAGGCAGTCTGCTATTAGAGGTGTCATCCCTCAGACATCAAAGTCCTTGAATATTGAGGTCTTTCAGCACCGAATGACATTGCCCATGAGAAGCTTTAGTAATTTCTTTCGTGTCAAATTCTATTCTGCATCATTACCGTCTCCTTAGTGTCATCCATATGTTTTAGAAAATTGTACGTTGGTCATTTAGAACAGCTTGCCATTACTCTGACCACATATTTGGCCAATCGTGACGTCTGCCAGTGTACCAAACATACAAACGTGGTTAAATGGAGGAGTACTTCGACTGTAGGTCTTGGCAGGGCTACGATAGCCAAATTGTCAGTGTTAATATGATGTATGCGTTCCCAGATATTTCCAGATCAGCTGAGATAACCTTAACAGGGAAACTTCATGGACCTCTGTAGTGTGCATCTCCAGTGTAGAAAGCATCTAAAATTGGGTTAGTGATGAAAATGAATAGTATGGACTCAGGTAGCAGTCAGACAGCTAGGGAGATCTCTTATGGCAGCGAACATAGAGAAAAATTCAAATGACAGTAAAAATTACATGGACATTCTCAAACGGAACATCAAAAAACAATTTTAAATTTCTTTTTGCCTTAGTTTGCATCCTTTTTGCTTTCTTACTTTTTCTGGGAATGCATTGATTAATTCAATTGATAATTCTGCCTGCAGATGTTACTATAACATAAAATTCACAGGAAAACCAATGAGAAAGTTAATACCTCTGTTTTCACAACATGGTCCAAAGTAATCTATAATACATCTAAGGCTGTGACCATACTGAACAATGAGGTTGAATGAATACACCGTAGCTTTAAAATCTGTTCTCTGAACTACAATTGCAGGTATTCTTTCAAAAGGGCAGCGTAACTGCGTGTCCTGCAAGCCTGCATCAACCTGTGTGCAGGGAGCAACCGAGGTTCCGTGGGCAAGAGTCACATCATCTCTTCCTACCTGCTGAGTGCTTGACTTTGCCACCCCAATAATTTCATTTTTATAAAAGCTCTTCTGTTGTTCTTCAGAAGCAAATGTACATTTATATGTTTTGTAATTCTGTAAATAATGAATTTAGATGATTTAGAAAGATTTGATGCCTATCACAGCAAGGCTCCGAGTTAGAGCTGGAAACACGCTTTTAAAAATGTTTTCCCCGAGTGTTTACCAAGACAGAAAGCTGAATTTGGTTTGGCTCTGTTCATGCTCCTTTTGTTTACTTTTTGTGAATATTTTAACTAATAGGTTTGCTGTTGGAATTGTTTGTAGAAACAGCACATTTTAAGCAAATATTTCAAAAATGTCATGGAAAATATAATTTAGACCCTGAAAAGGAAATGTTTTCACTAGGAATCTAATTATAAGATTTACTGTAATGTATGCTTTTTTTGTGCAATCATCAAATTAGAAAATATGTCTATGCATACATAGTTTTACACTTACTAACTGTGACCTGCTGGGTTAAATAGCAACAACAGAAAGGGCATTGAAGATCACCCGTGTGAAGCTCAGGAATTCTAGGTACTAAGTAATTTCAACAATATAATTTAAATCCCTTGACATTTTCATTCCGTTAGATACTGCCCTTTGCATAAGCCAATCTTAAAAGTCTGTGTTTCAGTGTTAGGATGTGGTGTGATTTTGTTAGATGGATCAAAGCATGCAAGAAAAGAGATACTGCTGTTTAAAAAAAATAATAATAATAGGGAGAATCTTGAACCGTGGTTACAATGTTTGTAACAAAGAAAAAAAACCTAATAATTTCAATTTTTAAGTCTGTTTATGCACAATTCTTTGTCTGTAAATTCTCTTGTGGGTTTCAAATCTTACAAAGAATTTTGTCTTGCTTTTTAAAACCTCTCCCTTCACCTTTTAGAAAAGAAAGAATAATTGTGTCTGTATGTCTCTCTAATATAAACGTAATTAACATCAGTGGCATATGGAATTAATGCTGCCTGTAAGGAAAGAGCTTCACAATTGAATCATAGATTTGCTGTTGTGCAGTTTGAAGACGTGAGCTCTGCTCACTAAACAATGGGTTTATATGCCATATTCCATAGATTCTCATTACACGTCTTGTGTCAGCAAAATTATATTAGGCAATCTCACTACTTGCATCAGCTCATATTAATATTATTTGTAAGACAAAATGGCTCTTGACATTGTGCTTCCACTCATTATCAGAAATCATTTTGCTCTAGAAATGTTAATAATAAAGTTTACATACAATAACATTACTATTTGTTTTAATAATTTCCAATAAAAACAACTACTGTTTTAGTGACTCATCCTATTTTCTTGTGTTTCCTGGCAAGTCCTGCATGTCTTTTTAAGGAATACAAAAATAAGTTGGCTACAGCTCAGCTCAGAAGCTGACTCCTTGAGCTGTGCTTAGTGGAGGCTGCCACTGAAACCAGTGACCTGGACAGGACATACAGGACGGGGTACGTTCCCAGCCTCCCAGCTCTGCTCTCCTGCACCGAAACACCATAAAGCAGCATTAATTGAGACTTAAAATATAATGGAAATCTGTTAATCATGATATAAAGGAGAGCCAGGAAAAAAGGGAAAGACTGGAAAAAAGAGGCGGAATACAGACAACCCCACGGGTGACCTGCCATGTCAACATCAGCTCAGGAAATGGCAGCTGCTTTGGTGCGCCGCACCACCCTAGAAATGCATTGCCTAGGAGGATGTTAAGCAGTAAGTTCAGACTGCGCCTTGGCAAAATTCAAAATGCTCCCATTTCTAGTTCAAGAACAAATTTTCTGTTCGTGCATAACCAAAGCTCTCAGTGAATGTAAGGCATGTGCACTGCTATGACATCCCACACTGTATTAGCACCTGAAACACTGAAGCCTATTAAGAATAAGGAAATCATAGAAAATGTAGTTGGGCTGGTATATTTTGGGAAATACGGTAAGTTTTGCTAGCAGTTTAATTAAAGAAAATTGTCAACCTCAGTATAAAAATGCATTTTTCATTACTTTATCTAGGACATTTTAACTAAAATTTGAGTTCCAGACTTTTGTAAATTATTTTTGGCTATCATAACATACTTGTTATGAAGTTCAGATTTTAATACGAATGTGAAATCTTTTTCTTTCATCATTTATCTTTCTTTCAGCGCTCTCTTTTGGCTAGTCTTTGGTTTATATTTCCACCTAAAATGGACAAACTCTACAGTCATTTAAATCCGTCCAACCCTATCAACCTCAACCATATTCCTATCCTGATTTACAGCCTCATTAGGATTTTAATGATGTAAATGAAAGCAGAATTTGGTCCTAAATCTTCACTCTAAATTAAAGAGTGAATTCACCTCTCAGTGTGGGACGTGGGAGTATGTGCTTCAGAGCATACGCAGCTAAAACTTGGCAGGCAAGGTCTCAGCTAGAGGGTGGTTTTTTTTAATGTTGGGCTCGCTCCTCTCCTCCGATAAGCAGGCGCTCATTCCCAAGTATCTTGTAAAATCTCTAACAGTTCTACACATGCATGTACAAGCATAGTGCTGTTTTTACAAGATATAAAACAATTCTTACTCACATATCTTTCTAATGAGAGAATGAAATAATCAGCCTAAATACATTTGCCCTTACTTCAGTATCAAGGCTCCAGGAAGGACAAGCAATTGCCAGCCTCTGGTCCTTCCCTGGAGTACCTGTGGCACAGCCATAGTTCCTCATGCATTGCAGGTCCCCGAAACCTCCAGGTAAGAGGGTGAAGAATGAGAAAGGGACATCTTAGTTTTCTGGTAATGTGGAAACTCTAACCTTAAAACAGATCCAAATCTCACAGAAGTCAGAAGAAAAATTCGTATTAACTTCAGTGCCCTGAATTTCTTCCTGGAAAAGAAAATTCCATGTACTGCATTCAGTATCTGCTCTAAATTTAAGCCAGAAAACTCCACTGCTTCAAACACACCACATATTAAACAGTAACTGTGAAGGACTTAATATTTACGTTGCCTGAACCTCACTGTATTAAAATGTATTTCATAGCACAGAACATGTAGAGAAGCACAATAAGCAGCCCTACCCTTATGCTCTTTGTAGCTTGCATGTAAAAGCAATTCCAGGGACCCACATTACCTGAAATAATTTTTCTCCGACCCCCAAAACTGCAGCTACTGCAGAGGAAGGCGGTTGCCAGAACTTGCTCCAGAAGAGCCATCTTCATACAGTCTTCCCATCAACATTTTAGAAGAGCAGAATGCCTGGAATTCATTCAGTTGTTGCCTTCCTCATGCCAATAAACTCTAAACAGCGTCACACACATTGTATAACGTCAGCAGAGAAGGACAGTGGGGCCGGTCGTACCAGCACCATGTCTTAGGGGCACTTGCCCAGGGACCACAGCCCTGCCAAGTTCACTAGTGCAGGATGAGGCTGTGCGCCATGCGGGCAGCGTTGTATAGAGTCACAGAATCATGGAATCTTTGAGTTTGGAAAAGACCCTTATGATCACCAAATCCAGCCATCAGCCTGACACTACCACGTCCACCGCTAAACCGTGCCCCTGAGTGACACATCCTCTTGTGCACAGAAGGGAGCAGTCAGGGATTTCTTTCTTCTATTACTTTGGGGCTGTTTGGTTTTGAGTTTATTTTAAAGCACATTGAAGGTTGATTACTTCTAGCGAAAGGTGAAGTGCTGCAGAGTCAAGAAGCAGAAGAATTTTAAAGGATCTTACATAACTCCGGTGATATTTTTAAGCCTACTAATTGGCAGGTGCTTCTCACAAATCAGGAGGTGACTTTCTGAAAATACGTTTGCCCCTTGAGCCGAGCACGGTTCATTTCACCGCTATTTTCACCAACGGGATTCAACACCTGTAACAATGAAGAAGGAAGAAAGAAGCAAGAGGAAGCATTCCTCCCCAAAACAAGGGGAAGCAGCGAACAGAGCAAGGCAGGAACAGAAGCTCACGAGGGCCATGGTCACAGGACCTAATCCTGGACAAGTCCCCCATCAGCCATCCCACCACCACCTGATGTGCGCTCAGGGCATTTGCGGGATCCAGCTGGCAGCACCAAGCAGTCTTTAAGGTTCCCTAAAGAAACACCGTCTGACCAGCTGAGAAAGGCAGTTTGCAAAAAGAGCAGGAGAAAAGTGTTTGATAGCAGTGCTATCAGTAACTGGCTTATATGCGTTTTCTCTTTTTCGCTTGGTGCAGCTACCCTCAGCACCCAGCAGGGAGAAACACTCGGATCATGCTGCATGCTTGCAGCTAAGGGGGAAGGATCTGATGCTGCACGCCTCACCTTGAGGCTGGCAGACGGGACATTTTGCTATAAACACATTCACATTAACTCGCAGAAACCCGTCTTTGTGGGGTTTTTCTGGTTATCTTCCTTCCGCTGATGCAAAGGGAGAGTGAAATTACAGGTGCCAGTTTACAGCACAGAATGCTGATAAACAACTTGCCATTTTGCAGTGGCTGGTCACATCTGGAGACTTTTGGGATGCAAAAGTACTGGAGGATTATTGCAAAACTTACAGGCACTTATGTTACCATAACTTTTGTTTTTAACCTAAATTTGAAGATTTACTTTCTTTCTTTTGGATTATTTTCCCAGTTATGCTATACTTATGCAAAGGTAACTGGCTAAGTCAGCAGCAAAGCAGAGAGCGGTCCTATAGCTCTCATCAGAAAACTTTTCTGATTTGACCTTAGACTGAGTCGGGCTGGTACAAAACCATGGATGGGTGGATTGCCTCGCATTAATTTCTGTGTGTTTCAAAACTCTACGGCCCCCGACTGTTATTGTGGAACATCCAGCACCATTATACAGTGCTGAAAGAGAAAGTGTGATGAATTTGAATTTCTTTTTTCCTCCTTTGAGTTATCATGGTCCTTTTGTAGCACAGACAGACATGCAGAGACAGACAGATGGACCCAGAGCACACAGCACGGGCTGTGGCAGTGTGATTCCCCCGTTCTTGCATTTTGTTATTTTTATAGCTGTTCCCGCACAGGCTACAGTGACACAACAGTCAGTGTGATCCAGTGTGTTACCGCAGTCTTTCACCATTGTGAAGCACCAGCTACTCTCTCTCACAAATCCCCACCGAAATCCAAGAGGCTGTGAGGGACTGATACTTGTTTATAATATTATTAGTCATTTCTATTTGTTAACGTGCAGGGAAACACGAGAGGGGCTGAGGAAGGTTTGATTCTTCGTGTTTCTGGTACGCAGCGGTGCTTTGAAACCCTGGCAGAATTTCCATCAGGTCACTGTAGTAATAATTATGCATGTATGCAGTTAATGTTCCCTGACTGCTTCTGATCCGCTACGTCTGTCTCCCGCTCCGCGCTCTCCTGTTGGGATCACACGCTCTGCGCGCCGCGCTGCAGGCTGGTCGCAGCCCGGTCTGCCAGCCCTGCTCCTGCACACAGCTCCCAACCCGGGCGAGATAAAAAACTAAGCCCTCATTCACACTTCACCACCCCCCCCTCATATTTCATGTGTTTCTGTTGCATTAGAAATATCTGAACTGTCTTTGATGTATTTTCTGCGATTATCCACAATTTCCTGTTATGTAAGGTACCTCTCAGGAGACCTGATACTCAAGAACAAGTTGCACTGGGAATTACAGCTGAGATCTGGCCCAGCCTGGTTTCCTCACTCACTGAGCACTGCTGGTGTGCCGAGCACTGTATTTTTCCTATACTGTTTAGTGTGTTTATATAAAATATTCACTCTGAAACTGAGAATGCTCCAAATTTATCCTCTTGTGGCACACGTGATCTTCCATGAGAATCCAGTTAAATTTAGTTTTTTTGCTTCAGAGGAGATATTGTCAAGTCTGGTCTGGCTTTCTTCCCCCTTCCATTTGAAGGTCAGTGATCATTTAGGACAGTTTTCTATTGTGCATTTCAAATGCGAAGGCAGTGCTTTTTGCAGGATATGAGCCATAATTTATCAGCGAATCTCTGTTCTTCACCCCCTTCCACCACTGGGGTGCTTCTCTGCACAATGTCACTGGGCTTCCAGCTGGGTGGTGGTGACACCAGTAACCGTGCACCAAACAACCTTCCATCGTGCAGCAACGCAAGGCGCACTGCCTGGATCGCACTGAGAAGAACTAGGTTGTCCAGTACTAGTTGTGGGAAGAGGAATCTGGTAGTCTTTCCCCAGCACCACACCTGCCAGCTGCTCGTCAGACCCTTGGTGCCTGTCCCAGGAGGATCAGCGTGGGGATGCAGCACTAAAGCTGGGCGCACATCTCTGAGCTCCTCGCTTTGCTGCCTCCCCCATCTGAGCAGGTCTTTCAACCACCCACTGCAGTATCTCTACCTCTGCTTCACAGTGTTCCTGACTTCCAGTGCTTTCCTCTTTGTGTCCTCTTAGAACTGCTGCTTGCAGAGTCTGTTCTGCTCCTAGTTTCATCCTGAGCTTCTCCAGCACAAAAACCGCTTTGCACAAAGGGTATATGGGTGTGTTTCTAAATGTAAATGTTAAGAAATATCAGAATATACAGGATTTTTTCCATTGTTTCCTGTACCTAAATTTGCCCTTTTTGCCCTTCTTGACATTTTCTATGCACAAAACATCACAAGACATTCTCACAGTCCCGTGGCTCAGCATAGATATACCTATGGCCTTAAAATTCTGCCAATAAAATATTTTAAGAGACATTTAAACCTTTAAATGTGTCAAGTATACTCAGATTTTATTAACTGAGCTGCCTAATAACATACAGATTTCCTCTGTCAGCTTGTCCCTACCAGTCTGCACACCACAGGGTTCCAGCTGCATTCCTCCTTGTCTGCATCCCTGCGTCCCTGCACCCACAGGGGAGCCCAAAACCCAGTGCTCCTGACTGAGGCACACATACTGTCTCTACGCAGAACAAAAATAAGAAGTAGCTGTCTTTGCTGCATTGTTAGTGGAATCAGGTGTTCATTCTGTTGTGCTCTGCCAGCTGACGTGACACAAGTACATGCTCTGCCCTGTCTCCCTCCTATACTATGCAAGGTTTGCTCTAAGCAGGGACCCAGAGGTCCCCTCACAACACGCAGTGCCCCTGGGAGCATAATCTGCAGAACTCTTGGGCTCTCTACATCAGAAATCACCAGTAAATTTCAACCCACAATTTTACTCTTGTTTGCAGGTTGGGATTCTGTAACCTAGCTTAAAATACAGTGCTCAAGCACCTTGAAAAGAAATGTGACATCACATTTGTGGATGGAATTAAAATAAAATGCTGCTGTTCAACTGAGACACATTACAGATTAGTCCTGTGCAGGAACAACTGCACGCTGATGGATGATTTTCCTATTGCTGTTTACTTGAGCAGCTCCAGGTCTGGATGCCTACCTGCTGCACTTGACCCTCAAGTCTTTCCTGACAGTTGTCTGCAGTACTTCTACTGTGTTGGTAAATGATATAATGAATATGGTTAAAAGGAGAGAGATACAAGGGTTAATGAGCTGTTGGCTTATCTCCTCTGCCTTGTGGTCTGCTAAGTGCACAAAATACCTTCATGCCAAATTCAGTGCATTTGGGAGTCCTTATCAGAAAGAATCTCGACTTGGGCACAGAAGGCTTATGGTGAAAAGGGCATCCCTCTGAAAAGACGTGGTTTCAAAGAATTCACTGATACTGCAACAATTCCTGCCAGGAAGAAAGAACAAAAATTCCCTGTGGTTTTCCATCTCCATTCCACAGGGAGCCTGCGACCAGGCAGCCAGGCAGCTGGAATCCAGAAATGTGGGGGCTCTGATCTCCCTGTACAGAGGTTGTTCCCCTTGGTTCTCCTGGCTGCCCGAGACAGCACGCTGAGCTACCCACCTGTAAGGTGAAGCCCTGATCTGCAGGGTTGTGCTCCTCTTTTCTGCCCTTTGTTCCTGGAATATGGAGAACAGTTATGCACACCAAGAAGATGGTGGGTCTGTCTTCCCCATGGTACGTAGAGAGAAAGAAGCTGGAACTGTGTTCCTGGAAGGGTCAGATCCTATGCAACTTACATTCTGAGAGCATTTACTGGGGCAGCTGGGAGATCCTAAACAGAAAGATGTGAGGTTTCTGCAGTGCTGTGGAGCTTCAGGCAGGAGATGTCAGACAAGATGTTGAGCTGGTGAGTCTGTGGTTGCCACCAGTTTCAGGTCACTGCGTTCTGCTTTGCATCTAGCTCCAGCCAGGCCCCTCTCCTCTTGCATCCCTTACTGAATCTTACCCACAGATCCCCTGTCATATTTTGAAGAATTAAAATCTTGTGCAATTAGTACTGATGCTGTCATAGCTTGGGCAGGATGAAGGCTTCTTTGTGCTAAGCTCTTTCAAGCAATGAAAGTCTCCAAACCATAAAGTTGATGAGGCTTTAGTGGAAATACAACAGATAAAGCTGAGAAAAAGCAAAGAAAGATGCAGCAACAGATTTGTCCACACAGGAAGGCTGCGAGCCGATCTCTATGGCATGAAAGGGGCAAGGCAAGGTGGCTCTGCTTGGCCTCCCAGAGCACTAACTGTTATTACAGTCACTATCAAAGTTAGAGGAAATTGCATCCACTTTACTGTTGAAACTTACAAAATGCACAAAGCTTTCCTAGCATCCATAAACAGTGAAATATATTAGAAAATAGAGGACACAAGGCTTGCTGTTGTTCCTCAATCTCAACTTGTATTGCTTTCAGTGGCCATTTAACCTCGATAAAGGCAGAAGGATCCAGGCCTGATGTTTTTAATTACAAGTGGCATTTCCAAGCCTTCTGTGGTCTGCACCTCATCCAAAAAAGTGACTTCATTTCGGACTCTGGCAGTACAGATTCTCTGTGTAAGAGACAGACTGCAAACTAGTTTCCATCCTGCTTTAATAATAGGTTCACAGTCCAAAAAGGAACTTTAAACACTTTTTTTTTAATATTCAGGCTTAGAGCTTTCCTTCTGTAAAGGGGTATATAACCTAGCAATAAAACAGTACCTTTGAAAGTTGACATAAAAGGTCTTAGGAAAGCAGTGGATTTTTAGATTTAGGCCCTCAGTGTTTACAAAATATTAACAGTTGAACAGAGATGAACAAACTGGTAGCTTGCATGAACAAATCTGCCCTGACCAGGTGACAAACTCAACTTCTTTTCCACAGGCAAAATGTGCAGGATGTCCCAGTGCAGGAACACTTCTAGCAGCACTTCCTGCAAAGTGAACCAATGGATCTGGATGGATGCTGCTGGGAAAAGGTTTATGCTTGCTCATCTGCACCTGCAGAACTAGCCCTCAGCAATGAGAGAAAAGGCAGGCAGAACAAATGGGGAGAGAGAGATGTAAAGAAAGAACTGAGGCGAGCACTAAGATCTGGTTTCTACATGGCAGAGAGCCAGAGGAAATATTATTCTACTGGGTGGATAAGGGCTTGTCTTCTGCTGAGGTGTAACCAAGGCCCACTGAGACTCCTATGAGCTTTCAAGGAATTGGCAGAAGCCAGGGGAATCCACATGGAAAAAATACAAACAGTTGTTCTCCAAACTAGATGTATGAGTCTTGATGGATTAGCTGTTTTCCATTTCCACTGAGAGCTTCACGAACCCAGGATTGTCCCTGTTCAGAGTTCAACTGTACTTCAGCTATGATTTTTTTTTTACTGATTTCATTCCAACCACGCTGTTATGCCACTCATCCTGCACCCAGTCATTCTGCACTGAATCCCAGGACTCTGTAGTGCATACTCTGTGGAGTACTGAGTACAGGCTTGAGGGCCCCTGTACAGGAAGGATGCGGAGCTGTTAGAGCGGGTCAAGAGGAGGGCTGTGAAGATTATCAGAAGGCTGGAGCACATCTCCTGTGAAGGAAGGTGGAAGGAGCTAGGATTGTTCAGACTGGAGAAGAGAAGGCTTCGGGGAGAACTCATCGAGGAGTTCCAGTACTTAAAGGGAGCTTGTAAACAGAAGGGAGACTGATTTTTTACATGGCGTGGTAGTGATAGGAGAAGGGCAAATGGTTTAAACTAAAAGAGGGGAGATTTAGGTTTGATGTTGGGAGGAAATTCTTTACTCGGAGGGCAGTGAGGCCCTGGCACAACTGCCCTGAGAAGCTGTGGGTGCCCCATCCCTGGAGGAGCTCAGGGCCAGGTTGGGTGGGGCCCTGGGCAGCCTCATCTCTAGGGGGCAACCAACTCACAACAGAGAGGTTGGAACTGGGTGGGCTTTAAGGTCCCTTCCAACCTAAACCATTCTATGACTCTATGATTCTGTGACATCCTCCCTCCTTCAGGAAGCTCATACAGGACTCAGCCTCAGCATCCCAAGCTCTCTGGTGCAGTCACTACCATTTGTGTTTACGTCCTTACGGCTTCTGAGTGTTTTATCTCACTAGCCTCCCAAGGCTGCCTTTTAGCCAACCAATTTGTATTGTGAAGATGTATACAAGTGTATGTATATGTATTAAGTACTTAAATTCCATTACATCAGCACCTGGACATTTTGCTGCCCTGACACGCAGTCAGGCTGTACTGGCCTGCTCACACCCGCAGGCCAAAGCCAGCTCCAGGCCTGGCCCAGGCTGAGCACAATGCAGACAGGCTCCTTTTTCCTTGTAGTGCTGTCCTTGCTGGTAGCTCATCCCACATGATGCTGCTCTAGTCACAGCTGATCTGGAATTATTTTTCAATAAGATTTCACGAGGCAGTATCAAGTGCTTTCCTGAAATTCAAATATATTACATCTACTGCTCTCCCATCATCTGCTAATTTTGTAATTCCATCAAAAATGCAATCAGGTTTGTCTGGTGAGGCTTATTCTTTATAAACCCCGTGATTCAATTTACCTGCCAGTGAAGGATGAAGGACTGAGTCAACCTTTGCAAGCTTAATCAAACTCATCCAAACCTCTGGATTCAACAGACTGATCTGGAAGTTTTGCAGGAAGGAGCTTGCTCTCAGCATTTGCCTCACTTTGTGGTTTCTAATGGGATGGAAATACTGGAAGAAAAGTCTTTGGCACTACATTTTAGTACTACTTCACTGCTTGAAAATAAGGAAAAACACAGAAAATGTGTTTCTTTTAAAGTAGACCTACTGCTTCACACTGTAAAAAAGGGTTCTGGAACATTAAAACAATTGTTAGGTAATTGTTTAGGTCCAACTTTACTCTTAACTAGCTGTCTCCACTTCTCAGGCTGAACTTGCCAGAAAACAAAAGCCCAGACAAATAAAAACAATGGCTAGTTTGGCTAGGATAGAAGCATAGCATCAGATGAGCTTTGAGACCACACTCAGTGTAATTCTTCCCACTTCAGAAAAAACACTCCAAATCTTTTCTGAAGATTTATCATTTTTATTTTCCTAGACAGTAGCTTTGAGAAACCTTATCCTTTCACTTGCCTTTCACCTTTGTTTGCATTTTCCTTATAGGTTTTGTTGTTGTTTTATATATATATATATTCCTGCTTATTTTCATCTGTTTGAATTTGACAGGGCTCTCTTTCTTACATGTAGTTCTTGTGCTGCTCAGAGGAGGAGATTCACGTGGCTTTCAGTAAACTTGGACACTAAAGTCAGAATATAAGAAAGATTATTTCTATAGACAAAACACTGATGAATACAACAGTGGGACAGAAATCTAAACTGAACTAGAAAGAGGAATAAAGCAAACAAATGCACCATATATGATAGGGGTTACCTTGAGAATGAATCAGGTGCATTGCTAGGAGGAAAAAAAAACATAGAAAACCAGCCTCATTGATTAAATTGTTAATTATCTCTTCTTTAAACATTGGCTAAATCATGATGCGGCACACTGCTTGGGACCTTAGCTTGCCACTACAGCTGTCCAAGGGGCAAAGTGCCACACTTGATCCACCATGGTTTATGACAGCTCCTTCCCCACTTGGTGCTGTGTGTGATGAGATGGTCTCTTATTTGCGATCAGTTCTTCAATGCCTTGGAGAGCCTTTGTATCTGCACCCAGACAGGTAGACAGTCCTTCTTTGGAAAAACTGGGAAGTAATTGTATAATCATTTCTATGGTGACAAACTGCGAGAACATAACTTCAAGACGTTTAGAATAATAATGTGCCTAAGCAAATGCATATTTTAAAATGTGTTGCTTGTGTATGAAAAGGTCCTAGGCAACTTCTGGCAGTCAGGAGAGACAGTCTACCATAAACGTCCTCACAGCAGGCAGCTACTCAGTCTGAAAATTAATTTCAAGAAACATGACTGACCACTGAGCAATTTTTTTGCTGCAGCTTTTTGCTGAATCTTTTGTGGTAAACAATGCTGTTAGCTGCGCACACAGTGACTGGACTTCAAAATTAACAGCCAGGCCTGCAGGCGAGAACAGAAACACTGCATGGCCCATGGTGCACCGGAGCATCCATTGTTAGGAGGCAAGCTTGCCCCTGAATGCCCATACCACCTCCAACACCTGATAGGGACAAACGGGCAACGAGTGCATGCAACACCAACTGTATTCATCTGCCTGCTTCTGAAAACAGAACTCCTGAAATATTTCAGACAAAAGGCACTTGAAAAATGACCTCTCTCAAAAGATACGGATAGTTTGTAAGCAGTGAACAAATGGTTTTGGTAACTTGAGTATGAATGTAAGTCTAGCTTGGGAAACGTATTTTTCTGAATTCAGATTCAAGTTGCAAAACATGAGCAAAGATAAATATTAAGGGAATGATGCATCAGATTATTCTTAAAAGGATAGAAGAGACTGGACTGAATCTTGCCTTCTTTGAGTATCACAGATTGAATTTTCTCAGAAATCTTAACAGAGAAGTAATATCAGGAAATACATAAATATATTTAGAAGGCTTAAATAGTGAATTGTGAGAAATGTGTTGACTATTCCTACGTGTTTTGCTTTGTCCTGGTCGTTTTTAGCTCAAGTCTCAACATATCTGGTTTCCAACATACACTGAAACAATGAATATACAACATATTTTAAACTTAAGCTTTTCATTATCTAAGATATCTTCTATGTTTCATATAGCTTGGACAATGTCACTAAACTTGTCAGATTCCCCTTATGCTTCTCATAAACTAACACAACGCTGTTGGGTTAGTCTTCATCTTCCTGCAGACAAATATCCAAATTCTTCCAAAGGATTGTTTTCATTGACTTCAGAGAGGATGGAAAACAAATTATGGCATTTGTATTTGTATTAGGAGCCAGATACTGCTGTAATTGTGGAATTCAGTGGCAACACTCCTATTGGATGTTAATACTTATAAATCCGTTATTTATTTTTAAGCAGACCTAATTTGGGAACCTTGAAATAGTTTATCAGTCCCCTACTGTTTTGCCTTCCATCTGTCCAAGTATTTATCGAATGAGAAAGAGATTGTTGGGTAATAGCTGCTGGAGAGAGATATGTGTGGCAGACTCACTGAAAGGGCTAAGGGACAGGTTCTCTTCAAAGTTTCCCTCATGTCTTTCCAAAACTTGGTGTGTTATCTCCTTGATTCTTGGCGGTAATGCCTTGTTCTACACCATGGTCCTTTCTAGTTCTGTGACTGCATGACAGAGTTGCTACACCTGAATTTAAAATGCATAGTTTCCCTGGACATTACAAACACCTGTGGAGGTGAAAGGGGATTCATAAAAATAGTGGAAGAAAGTGAAAAGAAACTGATTTCTTAAAATCGATTTTAAAGAATCAGTATGTGGGGAGAAAGACAAATATAATATAAAAAGGGCTCTCCTTAAGGTTGTGTATTTCTTAGCTAGATTAATTTTTCATTGCCGTTAAAATTAAAGTTACCTTTCATACTGATAGCTTTTTAAAAAAAGGAATATTTTTGTCAGTATCAAATACATTCAAACAGCAGTGTCAAATCCAGAACATTTTGCATGAGCAGTCACTGACTGATGATGGAAAATGGAGTATTTGGGAAATATGATCAAGTGCCTACTCCTGCTTCAACTTCGGGCAATGAGAAATCAGGACCAAACTCCGTAAAGAGCTGCAGTCTCACACAGACACAAACTGGAAAGAAAGCTTGCACATTGGAATGAAAGGGCTCCCTGATTCCTTGGTATTCAGGACAATTATATATATTTTTCTAGTGAAACATGTTCTTCCCTTTCACATATGAGATTCTTTTCTATTGTAAGGTGGAGACACTTAGGGTAACAAGAAATTTCAGTACATTAAACAGAGGATTTCTAAGATCTGAGTCTTCTCAAGGATAGATAAAATAAAGAAGCACTTAAGAACCATCAATAAACATCTTGCCCATTTGGCATGAGCTTGTGGAAATCAACAAGATGGAAAAAAAATCAGTATTGGGGATAACTAAAAATGGCATTAAGAGAACCAGCTATGCAAGGAAATTAAAACAGTCTCTTTCAGAAATGATTCTGGATAGGGCAGACATGCCAGCCTCAGGACTACTACAAGGGTTTTCTACCGGGCAAAGAGAGTAATAAAGAAACTAAAAAACTTTTGGCATTTCAACTTTATTGAAAAAGGGTACAAAGGAACCACCTCTGGATATTGTAAAACTCACAAATAAATTCTTTACAGCTGCACAAGGGAAGATAACAATGAGAGCCCGATATTTCATTCCTAGCACAGTAAAAAATCCTATTATAGCCAATGCTGTTATGGGTGCACCAGCTGTATTCTGGGAATTCTATATAACTTCTGTCTGTTTCTGAACCAAAACCCCTGAGGCCAGCTTGTGAGATTAAAAAGTCCTCCTCTTTCATATACATGCCCCTCCCCACCTCTGTTCATTTACCAACGTCTGGAATTAAGTAAGTTGTCTTAATCAGACATGACGCCCTTCCAGGCCAGGAAGGATCTCCTCAAGAGCTCTTTTCTGACCCCAAACTATTCTATATTATCCACAGTCTTATAAAAAATGCACCTCTTTATCTCTTACTAAAACCTATAGCATAGAATACTGTAGGCAGATAGCTGATGCTGTCTGAATTTCAGGGTAATGTAAGCTCGGGGGGTTGGTGTGTCGGGATCTGTTTTAAGTCAGGTGTGTGGTTGTTTTTTTTTTTTTTTTTTTTTTTTGTTCTTTTTTGTTGTTTGTTTGTTTTTATATTGTTTTTTTTTTTTTTTTTTTTTTTGAGAGAGAGAGAGAGAGGAGAATTTTAAAAATTAGAAAGATTAAAAAAAATGGGGAAATTGAAGAAATTAAATCACCTCTGCTTCTCAAGTCTGCTTTTGAATCAATAGAGGACTCATGCTACTACAAGTCAGGTAAGCACTGTGAAAATGAGCTGTAAATTTTGACCTTGGGTATAAAAAAATAACAACAACAACAACAAACTTATTTTAACACAATTCACTTTAAATTTCGGGCTTCTTAGCCGTTTATCCTAGGAAGCCAAGATACTACCCTGTTAGCAGGACCATCAAATGTGGAGACGTCAACAGGTGAAACAGATTGGAGGAGTCACGGCTCCTAATGAAACCCCCAGGGCATCTCTGTTCTCTTGTTCAGGACTTCACTTGTGACCTTCCCAGTACCAGCTGCTCAGACAGGACTTGATTCTCCTCTTAGACCCACAGTGCCGTCCTTCATTGGACAGAAAGATACCTGGGGGGATTCAGGCACAAGAGCTTATCTGCCCATGTGAACAAATCTCACAAGAGTCAGCAAAGTTCTTTCAGTCCAGTGCCCTAAATACCACCACCAGGCATGTGAAAGGAAACTCAAGAGAACAGCAAGTAAACAGCAAAAAGTTTTATTCAAATATGCTATTTATATCCAGAATAGAAGAAAAAGGAAACCTTTTGGAGCTCTCAGTTCAGTTCAGTCCCTTGACTTCTGTCATGTCCCAGCAGGCTCTCAGGTCCCTTTGTGTGCAGAGAAAAAGAGTTAAATTGATGTTTGCCTTACACCTGTCAGTCCCTGGTGACCCTGGTTTGGAACTGTCCTCTCTCATTCATCACGGTGGATTTCTAGCAGATGGCTTAAATGATGAAGTGTATGAAAAAATGTCCTTTAATCTACAAAAACATAACCAGTTAAAGTTCAGCAGTTAGTTTCACATACTTGCTCAACTTGCTTGAAAGCGAAGCCAGAATGGGTCTAGATGTGAACAGCAGTGGAAGGTGTGTCACTCAGACATCTTCCGAGATATGTCATTAAACGATGGAAGTTAGTGTCATCTCTGAAGATATTCTTGCTGTACAGACAGAATAGGTGCAGATATAAACACATTTTCAAAACAGTGCTATTTATTTATATTAAAGTTCAATCACTTTTGCTTAATTGTTTTCTACAACTGCTTAATATTTTTCCCCTCTGAGAAGCCAGAGGTGGTCATTTCCATACCTCCCCTTGGCATGGTGACGGCACAAAGTTTCATAAACCTGCAGGTTCATTTAATATTTGTTTCCTAGCTGAAAAAGTAATTGCAGATACATCAATGCATAGGATCTTTCTATCCTGAATATTCATATGTTACTTTCTCACTGAAGTCAGTAAACAGGATTTTGAAAAACTAGGCTCTACTCTTGCTTTATAGTTCCTGGATTTCTACAAAGATGACTTTAGGATAGGGACCCTGGAGAAGAAAATGATGAAGTAGAAGTGCAGAGAGGAAAGAGAAGAGAAAGGAGATGGAAAGTTTGTTCTTTCCATTAATATTAAACTGTCCATTTCCCAGCTGCAGCTTCATGAAAGGAGACTTCTTGGTGATTACCTACTAATTCAAACCTTACAAACCCACCTCAGAACACACAAAGACAAGGTAAAAAAGGATTTTTTTATTGCAGTTTAATGAAATATGATCCACAGCAGTGCTTGAAGAATTCACTAAGCTTTTGAACACATATGCAGCCTGGTATCAATTTCTTTTTTTATTTCTTCCTTACCAGATGAACAATATATAATGAACAATATTGTGTGTGTGTGTGTGTGTGTGTGTGTGTGTGCGCGTGTGTGTGTGTCTGTGTGTGTAAACATGAGTAGTTTTTATAAATGGAAATGCCAAAGAAAACAAAAATAGTCTTTCTATAAAAGGCTCTGTCTCACAAAACAATCTCCTGCATAAAACCAAAACAAACCCCCAAAACAATTTTCATGTGTTAATATTACAGAGCATAGTTGCCTTTTACCTGTTTACCCATTCAAAATGTTCAGTTGAAGATGAACCTAAAGTGCATGTTATCCTCACAATCCCTCTGTACTTTTATCTCAGAAGATATTTAGAGTTAAATGGTTTCCCCTTCCAAGCTAGTGCATCCTCAGTGCTCTGACATTGTCCATACCCCATTATAAACCTCCTTTACCCTTCTGTACCTACAGAGACCTGAATGAATAGGTTGTAATTTTGTTCCTCTGGTGTAATTGTGCTTGTAAAGAGCAGTTCTAACAGGGCATGAGTTTCTCATTGTTCTTCATATCTCTCAATTACCTATGAAAAGCAAAAAATATCAACAAAGTGAGCTTTACAGTGCATTTTACCTGAAACTGGCAAATTAAAAAAGCTTCATGTGCTTTTGGTTTAATGAGTACACAAGAGTTAAACAACATTTTTTTTCTTGATTCCATACACTAGTGAGCATTTTTGATCAATTCTTCTTGTTATTTTGCTGGGTTTCTGGGGATGTTCTGTGGATTATCTTCCCCAAACACTGTTGTTCATTTCTGAATTTATGATCTCTTGGAAGGTGAAGAGAAACGAAACATACATAGGTACAAATGTATGAATAATGTGTGGTTTTCTTTCTTACTTTTAACAACATTATTGGGCAGCTGTTAAACAATCAGTCAGGACTGATGTAACCTTGATTTGGTATGTGCCAGCGTTTTCAATCATCAGCAGCCTCTTCTTGGGCCCTGGGTCCAAAACAGGGTGAAATTTTAGCTGTTTTCAGCATATCTATTCCTAACTGAACATGCATATTTCATAAAAAGTAAAAGAAGAAAATGCTCAAATGTTGGTGTGGAAAGCAAACAAAATAACACTCAGCTGTTGTAGTCCTCTTGCCCATTTTGTACTTCTTAAAAAGAAGAGAAAGACTGTAGACAATGACTTCATTTCCTATGATTTTTGAGATCCAGAAAAATTAGCTCCTTCAAATTTTAAGCCCATAACGCAGTTTGAAGTGATTTCCGTCTTTCTTGAGCTATACACATTAAAAAAAAAGCAGAAACATTCCAAAAAACTTGAATGTATTGATGCGCATGGCTGATACGGTACACCACCGTGATGACGCTGGATTCACTATTAGATGCCCAATAAAAACATGGAAAAATGGAATGAACCATTTTATTCAAGACTGAGCATCTAATGAAAAGAGCTATTCCAAGAATAGAACATCACCTGTATTTGTTTATAAAACTGCGTAAAGGTTTGCCAAAGATGTCACAGTGTGATAGCTTTGGCCATTTATTTCCCCAGATCTCCACGTTGAGTGCTACTGCTTGCTTTGGAATATTTTTTTATGAACAGAGATTAATAAATACAAAAACCAGAGAGTTCTGGAGAGGTTACTTGTCCTAGTCATGATTAATTGCTGGCTAAAGCCAAACTCTTTTTTGTCAATACACTTCTGCAACTCCCAGCTTACAGCCTGTAATATGCAGCCTCACTGATACGGGCTAACAACATTGCATTTTGACTCGTCCTGAAGCCCAAAGAAACAAACATGTTAAATAAGCCTGTTGAAGCCAACAGCAGTTTGCATGTGTCAAACTAACTCCGGAATTTTCAGCAATGCCATACTGGGTTCATCCTTTTTTTGTAACATTCTACTCAGTGTAGTGACCCTCAAAATAAAAGCAGTTTTGATTCCTGTAATGCCATTTCTGGCTTTGTTGCTGTTGTTGTTTGTTGGGTTCATGTGCTTTTTTTTTTTTGTAAACATAGCACTAAATGCTAGAAGTGGGAGCCAAGGCACCGTAGCAGTAAAGTCCTTACAAATCCTTGCACCCACATCACACAGAAATAGATCTGCCCAAGTGGAGCTCTGTGTAGGGCCCAGACCCAAATTAGCCTTACATTTACCCAAATGAAGGACCGGCATCTCCCAGATTTCATGCTGTTTTCTTCTAGTTTGGGGCCCAGACAGCACATAAGCTCATATTGCTAATGAGACACATCACTGAACCATCAATGGTGACCTTCAGCATTCCTTCAAATGATTAGTAACTGAGGCTACACACTATTTCTTTACAGACCAGTTTGTTTGATAATATGCAGTTTCAGTCTGATAGATTAAAACAACCAGTTTCAGCCACGCCGCTGAAAGAAATGAGGGCAATCCCACACGCTGCGTGTGCTTACATGTAAAACAGTCATCAGTTTAAGACATTACTAAATAACAATCAAATTTAGCAGACAACAAAAGTAGTAATTCAGTTATTTAAGCAAAAATACGTTGCTGAGGAGAGGGACCGTATCTGAGCTGCTCTACGTGACAGGCATTGAGAGTTCAAGCCTTCACCAACATCAGACAACACATCACCTGAGAGCCTCTGCGTGTGAGAGCGAGAAGGAGATACTGGGAAAGCCCCTCCTGTGGAAATAACATCAGGGAGATCTGAAACCACATAAGACACCAGAGAACCCAAGAGAAAGAGCTAATATGGAGGGAAACAGTACTTACAAAACATGCGTTTTTCTACTGTATGAACTCAGACCGTATTGTCACAGAGCCCTTTACAGGTAATTTCTGAGACTCTGAATTGCACTTGCACACAAACTGGAAAGTAAAGCACTTATTTACACCTGTGAGCAACCATATCATTGTCACTGTGAGCAATAAACCAATGACAGCTTTATTTTTGCCAAGTTTTATTTCTAAGCTAAATGCACTCAGATTGTACCCGGCCCTTTCATGGGTGAACCGTGTAGCAGGAGGCTGCAAGGAATTCTTGATTCCCCTCCAAAGACAGAAAGAAACTGCAGTTCTCTGGAAAAAAAAAAAAAAAAAAAAAAAAAAAAGAGCAAGGAGGAGGCAGGGCCATAACTTAGGTTTCATGGGAGAATGAGAGTGAGCAAGCAGCTACAGCCTGTGTTACAGGAGCAATTGCAGCAGCCAGCAAATTCTTCCAGCTGTTTTCAGCATACAGCAGTGCCTCTCCCCATCCTGTGGCTCTGTGCTGCAAGATGCCCCCAGCTTCCTTCAGTGAGCTGCTCAGTGTCTCCCAGGACAAGTGTCCTTTAACATGAAATAATTCCAGCAACTAAACACTGCAGAGCAGGATTAACTCTCTGTGGCAGTGAAGACTTCTTCTAGAGGAAAGGCTGAAACACCTGTAAATGGCATCATGGATACAGGGAGAGTCCTTGCTGGCAGGAGACCTGGGTGACAAACAGGTTATTAAAGAGCCTTTTGTGAGACTTTTCTTTACATTGTTCTCCCTGCTGCTGAGCTATAATTACTTTTATTTCCTTTTATTCCCTCCCAATTGGAAGATAGGGACAAACAAAGCTTTTGTTTAACACTTCAGAAGCCTGCATTCCAGCTATCTTCATTCTCTAATAAAGATCTAGGACTCACCTCACTCACCTGAGCATTTCTTACCCAACTGTATGGCACAAGAATGAAAGACTGCATAACGAGGTTCATAGTCAGAAACTCCACAGAAAGATAAGACATCCCACAGAAGCAAGAAGGATTCTTGGGAACAGCTTCAAAGCTGCCTCGGTCACATATCTGTTGAAAAAGACCAAACAAAAGCTTCTCTTTCCCATGATATCTTGTCCAAAAAATCTTTCCAGCTACACACAGCAATAACTATATATAACTACAATTAAAAGACGGGAGTAGCATTTACTGGCTTAATTTCCTGAATAGGCCTTTGTTAAAAGCTGTCTGAAAGCTGCCAGTTAGATTGATGATTTTGAAAATCAACAGAATGGGCAGAACTGTATATTAATTGCATATATTACTGCAAGTATATGAGGAAAATCATGATTCTGTAATACAAGTTACATTGTTTAAGTAAGTCTTATACAGCCATAGGAGTAATGTTTCACTGCAGACATTCTTAATGTTAATCCATAATGTAACTAGCTGCAGCAAGAGAGAGGAACAAAAACCCACACCAACAGTTTGTAGCTATCCCATATCTCCGACAGGGTGATATAACATAGCATATGTTTTAAAATGATAAAGACTTCCAAGAATAAGATGCAGTTTCCAGAGAAATATTCATACACGCCCAAACAAAAGCAAAATCTTGTAATAATTGAATAATTGCAGCATTCTGTACCTAAGGAGTCCAAGAAAAATCCAGCCCAAACCAGCCCTTTTCAGTGGCTTAGCTGGTCAACACTCTTATACACAAAGCCCAGTGCTCTTCCCTAAAACCTAAGAATTAATCAGCATTATGTAAGAGATTTTTATAACACTCTAAAAATACATTGTGAATTCCTTTCCAGTGTTGGACTGAGAAGCTTTAAAGTACAGCCACCCCTTCATCCCCCTTTTAAACAAACACTGGATCTTCCCTTCTGATATTAGAAACTTAAATTTGTCTCAGTATATGTGCCTCAAATCTCATTAATTACAATACTGGCCTCATGAGATACAATTGCTGCTATTAAGAGCAGTGTTTGTGCTTGAAATGATTTGAGCATGGGCACAGATACAGATACTACATGTTCAGAAAGACTTTAAAACAGGACTAATGACACATAAAAAACTTAACAAGACTATAGGATGTTTCTGTGTAACTGTACCTGTTCACTTGGCAAAATCTTGTATCCACGCGATAGTGCTTTGTTTGCGTGGTTCCAAAGGATACTACACCCTGACAGCATTCCTGCAGAGGCAGTTGTAATGTTAGCTTGGCAGATCTACAGCAGAGTGCTATGATTACCTTACTCCTTTTTGCCCTCTGTTTTTCGTACTCAAAATAAATGAATAAATAACAGCATTATTTCTATATCTCACGCTGAAAGATCTCTAAGCAAAATTACAAAGTCATCACCTGAATGTTAATGGTTGTTCAGGGGCTATACCTGTGCAGAGAAGGAGCTCTAACACTGCCCCTCGGAGCAGACTCACCCTGCTCAATTCTGGACGTTCATTGCTGCCCTCTAGAAGTTCACCCTGCTCCAATTTGTCCACCAAACCACGATTTTATCTAGGAATATCCAAGGTGTCTGCAGCCCTTCAGAACCAAATAAATCATAAGAATGCAAATGAAAAATGGGAACAAAGCATTTTCAGCTGTGAAAATCTTGTCATGGAATGCATACCCAAAGGACACCGGAGCAATCTCATCTTATTTTCGGGAAACTCCACAATGTAGTTCTTTTCCACACAAAAACTTTTCACCCTGCAACAGCGACACACCACTGACATAGCCATCTTCTCAAAATAACCCCCCACCCTCCAAACCACAAACAAATCAATCAAAACTACTGAGGCAAATGAGAGAGGAGATTTTGCAGAAAATAAATAAAAAGGGAAAAAAGGAAGACACAGAGAAGAGCCAGGAACCACTTCACTGTTGTTACCAGCTTTGTGTGAAAGCTGTGCTGAAACCAGGGCAGATGGGTGACAGTACGAAGCCTTGGACAGGAGATAGCCAACGTCTCTGATGGGATGACAATGGCTGTTCCACGTGGGTAAGCAAACGTTTCGATGAAAATTGTACTCAGGACTGTGGTCATCTGAACCAAAATAAGTGTTATCTATCTTGCATGCATTTGCTCAAGTGTGTCCATGTTCACTATTTTCCTCCCTTAGACTACCGTTATTTTTTTGTATTTTACCCACAACCCAGGTCCTTCTTTGTTCTCTGCCCTGATTCTTTCTCTGCCTTTCTTTCTTTGTGCCATTTTCTGCTCCCTGTATTCACACTGAATACAATCAGTCACATGGCTAGCCTTCATGTGAACTCCATGCTACAAGACATGTAAGTATTATTCGGTATGAATGAGGGCAAAACGCATCCCTTTGGTTGGCTCTTCATTTACATGCCATTCTCAGATTCTCTCTCCACAGTCCTTTCCCTTTTTCATCACCCACGTTCACTGTGCCTTGTTCTTGCGCTTTGCTTCCTTTTTCTCTTCTCCCCCATGGCCATTTACAGCTCCTTCTCTTCCTGTGTCGGCCTCCCTCACCCTTCCCACCTCTCCCTTAATGCTCATTCTCTCCTGTTGCCCGCTTCCTTCCTACTCCCACCAGAGCTCTGTGGACAGCTCTTCCCCCACTGTAGGTGGTGTGACCTGAACACAAGCAGGACCTATGGTGGTGTGGAGGCCTGGGCTGATGCTGGCACCATCCACCAGACCCACCTCCACCACTCCATCCCGCTGACCTGTATGAAAAACATTGCGGGGCAAAAGCCTGGGGCAGACAACTTTGGCATACAGTGGCCCTTGCTGCAGCTCGCTTTAATCTGGTGATTTACTGCAGCGAGTTGCAAAAGCACAAATCCCACCCCACTGGAGCTGATGGTGGGGAATGGTCTGCGTGCAGCCACCAGCATGCAGGACTCCTTGGCATTCCACTCCTTCCTGTTGTCTCCACCGCTCCATCACTAATTTGTTCCAGTCGCTCATTAATGCTCTCCTAATCCCCCCCAAAACAATTTCACCTCCCCAACCGTTTCCTTTGCTCTTGCAGCTCAGGATCCAGAGGACGCTTTGCCGCGGCTCTCACAATGATAAACAGATGCCGGCGGTCTGTGCTGCGGACAACTTCCCGCCCCAGGTGTTGTCTGGTGGTTTGGCACAGCGGGGCCTGGCCGGAGAGCGGTTGGGAGCGCTGGGCACGGCACAGTGAGAGCCTTTGGGCGGATGCGTGGGTGGGTTTGGGTCAGTTGTGTGTTAGTAAAGGTGAGTGGGTACCAAAGGATGGGAGAAGTGGGGCTGTACTTCAGAAGAGCAGGGCGCGTGAGGAGAGCAAAGCGATGCGTGACCCCGGCTCTCTCCCACCACATCTCCGTGGCACGGCTTTAAACCCCCCCCCAACGCATTTCCTTGATTTCCCTCACACCACTGTGCATTCCCACTCCGTCTCCCCGAGGACACACTTTCTCCTCAGGAAGTGCTCCCTCCTGCCCCACGGCCCCCGCCGCCCACAGCCGCGTACCGGGGCTGCACGCCGGGCCTCGGCACCTCGGCACCGTGAGGGGCGGCCGGGCCCGGTGGGGGGCAGCGCCCGAGCCTCTCAGGGCTGCGGGGCGTTGTGGCGGGGCGACCCGGCTCCACGGCCGCGGGAAGGCTTCGCTCAGGGAGCGGCCCGGCTGCCGACTGCAATCCGCTCCGCGTTTTGCCGCTCGCCGCCGCGCTCCCCCCTCGGCGGCAGCGGCGGCGGGCGGGTGTCGGGCGCTCGGAACAGCCAGTTGTTTAAAATCCTTCTAGAACCGTTTCTAATTCCCCCTTGCGCCGGGGAAGGGAGAGCGCGAG